>NW_005178758.1:0-300574 GCF_000350225.1 Chondrus crispus | reverse complement strand
CGTCACGGAAGCGGGCGAATTTACTTCATACAATATGAGTTGTACCGTAGTTGAGTTTCCGTGTTTTCTCCATCTTCTGCAGATGCTTTGTACTGTATACAGTCTTCCCTTTCCTGTTTGCCTTTCTTCTGTATTTCTATCCCCTTTTCATACCCCTCAAAACAACTTTCATAACACACTAGTATTTGGAAACATCTTCTCCGTACACAAAGTACACCGCACTACTTTTCTGTAAAGCAAACCACAGTAATGCAACTGTACAGTCTACCCTTCTACACAGTGCGCTACAGTGTGCACTGCACTCCCTGCCCGATGCTGGCTGCCTTTGTGCCCACTTTCCCCCGCCCACATCGTTCCACTACCTCGCTCCACCTTCCTCGTTCCCCAAAGCGCGCCAAGTAAGCCCCGCTATTAAAGCCCATCGCTGAGCAACGCATCGGTGTGCCATCACATTGACGTCTAGGCAACCTTCATCTGGAGAATGCCCTTGATCTGCATGGAAAGCCGACCGCTACCCCGGGAAACACTGTATCGCTGGTTCCCTCCCTTCCATTGTACCCATCCCCGGCCGGCAACGACTGAGTGAGCCCGCCGCCTTGTCTTTCTCTCCCCCAAATGCACCCCGTTCAAGCGCCGGCCTCCTGCGAGTCTACATGAATCTTTACAGCCCTCGCTGCCGCCTTATCCGCTCAATGAAGCCGCTCAATTGACGGACACATTGCCATCGTCGCAAAGCGTACAAACAAACCATCCCCTGCAAAACCTTCTACTTCATTTCTACACACCGTACTATCAACCAGCCACTCGCAAATCTGTCCATTGGAAGCACAACACAGAGCAGATGCGCCACCGACACAATCCGAAATCCACATACTGATAGTACTGTTGCATTTCCCGGACGTACTGTACTACACTGTATGCGGATCCAGCATGGCTGCGCCAAGTTTTATTTTCACCTTCTTTTTGTCGTGCGACGTGCTCCTCCTCTCGCATTATAACCTTCCAAAGTTGCTTCCTTGCAGAGGACCGCATCCTGTACGACACTTAACCGTCAAACCGAATTCATTTTCTCCTCTTGCAACACTGCCTGTCGACTTGTTTGACCCACCCTTTTCGAACCACTGTACCCTTACCCCTAACGCAGGATTCTGAACTACAGTATGCACATGGTTATTGTACTGTATGTTGTACAGTATATTGTTCTGTACAGTACCCGAGGTACGATACAACAAAGCGTCTACTGCTGCACGATATTGAATCGCCTTTGGTTGGCCTCATGTTCACTGTACAACCGTATCAAAGAGCTTCTATTCAAAGGAAGGCAGCATTGCTCTCTTTTCTATGTGACAAGATGTCATCTCTACACATCAAGTATCATCGAGACTAGACTACACCCCATCTTGCGCCAACCTCACCGAAGATGACAGTGGAGTATATTGTCCCTTTTGAATTATACAGTTTTCAAGCCTGAGTTTCAAGCTTGTTACGCTCTCCTCTTCGCGGCATGGAAACATGCCCATTTCATGTTTTGCCGGACAGACTGTGTCCTCAAACCAGTGCACTTCAACGCGTGTGTAGAGCGGGATATTCTCCACACATGTATCCATCCCTCATCGCACGGCTCCCCATGCGCCCACGACACTCCAACGCAGTCAGAAAGTGGTCAGGCATGCCAGGCTGGCATGCGAGGCATACGGCTGGTATTGCCAGCCGTATGCCTCGCGCCCTGCCCCTACACGCCGGTCGCATACAGCGTTCACGGAAGGGATTGTGAATCATGAAAGTGTCGAAACTGCATCGCAAGGCGATGACTGTACCGCGTCATGCGCGGTACACCCATCGCCTTGCATTGAAATACAATAATTTACTTGTAGTGTAGCGCTATCTGACGGTACGATAAGCAGGGTAGCATGGGAGCAAGGCAGCGCCATGACGAAGCATAGCTGGCGTTTTCCGCGCGTTGGAAACGGAGATCTGTTGCCGGCGCGAGGCAACTGCCAAGAGCAAGTGGCACATCTAACGACTTCGGCACGCCGAGGTGTTTCTAGCTACAGTACAGTCGTGTCTTAACGTAGCCTTGCACTGGTACAGTACCAGCAGTTACCAGTAACTGCTGCTAAGACTGCACCGTCAGCGTCATGGCTCTGCTTAACGTAGCGTTGCACTGGTACCAAGAGACCCCCCTTGGTATCTTTATTTACAACAGAGCTAAGACCCTTGGTAGGGTCTTAGCTCTGTTGTAAATACGTCAGCGTCATGGCTCTGCTTGCAGTGCAAGCCTTGCACTGCTAGTAAGACTGCACCGTCAGCGTATTGGCTCCCGACGGTGTTGAGCGCAGGCGCGTGCCTGTAATTCGGCGAAAGCCAACAGTCCAATGAAAAGGCTCCATGACCGCCACCATCGCGAGATGGTTGGCTGATGATGATTTAGGGTACGTACCATTGTAGAAATAATGATTAATCACTATCCTACCGACGACGGCGCAGCGGAGCGGCGCGCACCAGAGCCTTGCTCTGGTTGACATAAAGTGGAGTGACCGGGTCACTGTAGACCCGATCACCAGAGGAGACATCCTCACACATTCTCCATATCCCTGGGCTTTCCTTTTAGACGGCGCCGCGCATGGCAGTGTTGACACTGCACCCAGTGACCTGACCTGCGCTTGACATCAAGCTTCTGTGTTGCGCCAGCAGTGTTAAGCCTGCGCTGCAAGCTTGACACGGCAGCTCGTAGTTTACACTGTAACGCTGTTGCTCTCCCTTACAGTGTCGTTTACAGAAGAACGAGGACTGTAAGGAAAGAGCAAACGTGTAAGGCTTGGAGGAAGAGGAAACGGCCCTCAAGGGCCGTTTCCATGGAGGCGGGTTGCGGGTTTGGCGTGCGGCGGTGGCGGTGGCGGAGGAAGGACCTGTCAAGCGAGTAAATACTGGTGGCAGGCCACGCCTAGTGCTCCCCGCCGCCAGCATCCATTCATCCCTTCCGCGCAACCCGCGGCCGCTACGACGGCCCGTCGCGTCCCGCCAGCACCATCATACCGCCCCTCCAACTTCTGCTCCCCGGAAAACCTCTCCCCCTCCCCGTCCACGCCGCACGCACCATGCATCGTCTCCCGCGCCCCGCCTTCCTCCCGTGCACCCCGCTCCCCCCGGCGCTCTCCCGCCCCATCTCCACCCTCCCGCGCCCCGTCTCGCCGCCCTACCGATCGCCCGCGCGCCGCCCGGCGGCCCGCCTCTCCTCGCCCCCCCACGAGAGCCGCGCGACGCCGTCGGAGGACCCGCCCGCGCCCAAGCCGGCCCTGGCGGCGCCGTCCGACCCGGCTCGCCTGTCCTCGCGCTTCAAGACCCAGCGCCGCATCGCCGTCGGCTTCGCCATGGGCGCCGTCGTCATCGCCTTCGTCTTCTCGGGCCGCTGGGTCTTCGCCCTGGGCATGCTGGCCACCTCGCTCATCGGCCTCTACGAGTACTACCGCATGGTCGCGGCCAAGGGCCACCTCCCCGCGCACAAGATGGGCCTCTGCGTCACCGCCGCCACCACCCTCTCCAGCGCGTACGCCCCCGCCCTCGCGGACGTCGTCTTCCCCGTCGGCGGCACCATGATCTGCATCTACCTGCTCTTTCGCCGCAAACGAATCGCCACCATCGCCGATATCAGCACCACTTTTATGGGCCTGTTCTACGCGGGTTATTTGCCCAGCTTCTGGGTCCGCCTGCACGAATACACCGCAAGCTCGTCCCCGAACCTCGTCGCCGCCGCCATTGCCCGCCTGTGGCCTGCCGCGCTGGGCTTCAGCCCGATTATTACCGTCGGCTCTTTGCTCGTCTTCTGGACATGGCTCGCGACGGCAAGCGCCGACATCGGCGCGTTTTTCATCGGTAAGACCTATGGTCGCACCCGCTTTAGCAACATCAGCCCGAAGAAGACCGTGGAAGGCGCTGTCGCCGGTTTCGTCTGCTCGGCTGGTGTTTCCATCCTCGGCGCCTACCTCTTGCAATGGCCGCTGTGGTGGGCCACTGGCGCCGTCTATGGCACAACCGTCGGTGTGCTCGGCCTTTGCGGAGACCTTTTTGAGAGCTGTTTCAAGAGGGATGTCGGGTGGAAGGATAGCGGTTCCCTGTTCCCCGGCCACGGCGGCATGCTCGATAGGGCCGACAGCTACGTTCTTGTTGCCCCGTTGGTCTACTTTTGGGCGACAATGGTGCTCCCGTTCATTGCCAGGGTCGTGCTGTGAAATCACTTCATACCCGTTTTTTGTTCAAAGATTACTTGCACCGCACGGACTTGCACCGCACGAGCGTGCGCTGTCTATGCTTGGCAGAGTCCAATGACGAGCAGCGCGGAGAGTTTTGGCGTTTGCCTCGCTTCTCTCCCATAGACAGATCAAGGGTACCGGCCGGACATGGATGCGGTCCTGCATAGCTCTGGCCATTGCGTGCTCCTTCGCCGAGTCAACCCTAACATGGGGACGGCGGCGAGAACCGAATACCGTCCTTATCCCGCTGGTTCAAATCCACGCTCACATCCATTGTAATAGCTCTTCCTTTCTGAATGCGCAAAAGGCGATACCAATCGTGTGCAATTCCATGCACCGTAAACCACAACCGCCTCCTCCCGCCGCCGCATGCCGTCCAAAGTATCGCAGCTGTGTTCAGTATCAACGCTTGAAGAAAAAGCCCCATACCATTTCGCAGTCTAGAAGAGATCCTACGAAACTATTATCTCCCAATCCCTTCCTCCCAATTTCACGACATAGAATGATCTCAACGCCACATTCCTCATCGTCCTCCGAGCTCCCTGCATTCTTCGATGTCGGTGTGAGCGGTGTCATGTTTCTGTGCCGTGGACAACCCAACTACTGTCTTGCATAACTCGAAAACTCTTATTAAAAATATTCTGTGTGACAGTGACCACCTGCATACTTAGCATTTGAGGCCGCTGTGTGCAAGTCCCCGTTCTTGGAAATGCTATACGGCAAGGGGCCCGGGACTCCTTTAAAGATATGCATCCAGTCCCAAATTCCCCTCAAGCGTGCTTGGCTTTATCAATTCGCGCACGGTGCAGGCCCAGACAGTACAATAAGATCATTCGAGCTCCCCCTGTCATGTATACGTCCTTTTCTCAGGCCTGGGCGTTCATTCCTTCACGACGCAAGATTCCCTTTCTCTTGACGCCTCTCGGGTTCCATCATTCTCCCGCTTCTACCAGCGTGCAGTTGTACCATCACCTGTTCAATGCCTATGTAGAACGGGGCTCTAAATATTCAGCTTCGTTGACAACGTCCCAGAATCCTCTGACCTCAAAAAAGCGAGGATTTCGTAGAGGGATACATACCTTGTCTACAGTGTGCCTGCATGAGGTCTCCGGACCCACATATCTGTAGAATTTCAATCATTCTGAACTGGACTCTCTGAAGGAAAAACGACAGTCATCTAGCCAGCAGTTGTGTGCCAATAAATAATTGAATTCATGGAGCTCATGAAATCTCTGCGGTGTCTGCAACTCAACACCGTGACGACAAATGACATAAAACAATGTGCCCATGACATGCAAAATGTTCCCAGCGATACCTGCACCTACCCCGCAAGAAGCCACGAGCGGAACAGAAGGCATCCTGGCTTGAGGGCGCGAATCTCATCACCAAAAACTTCCCTAGCTAGCAACGCTTCAACGATGCAAAACCACGGTCGGAACACGGACTGGCGCGTTACATCTTCACTATGCGATTGTTCTGTCATTAGACGCATCCGAGCCTGTGTCCTCAGTAGTCAACCCGTGTACGTACCGCCCAAAATTACATCAACTTATGGGAACGCATATGGTGTCCAACTGGAGTTACATCAAGCTCTCTTGAGCGATATCAGGAGAAAACGTAGTGACGACACAACTGTTTGCGTGGCAGCATGGCCATGCTTGGCAGCAAACAGTGTCACAGTGCGGCATGTGAAGTATTTTCAGATGTCAAAGCAGAGGGGTGAGTTGTTACAGTAAGCTGTAACAAGTATAAAGGGAAGGACAAACGACATTTTGGGTACATTTCCAGCCTGTGGCGGGGACACCATCGATGGAGGAGCACTAGGGTTTCACGCTTAAAGCGCAAACAGCAAGGGGTGTGGAAGGGTATTACTGATCCAGCGTCGCCGAGGTTGGAATCGTCCCACACCTGAGCATTCAGGTGCATATCCAATGGATACTACACCATGTGGACCTCTGTGGAGAGACGGAGACATCCAGCAATGCCACGTGTCAAGGGCCATCTCTGATTGCTTTCTGATCTCGCTCTGTTGCTCCAATCTCGACAAATCACCTCGAGCACCCTCCGAAAAAAAATAAAAAGCGACCATTGTACGCCCTCCTAACCAATGCCATGGCCCGAACCCTCGCGCATGTCATCAACCACCCTTTAACACTCCGAGAACAACCGTACACTGTACAGTACATGCGGTGCAAAAAAACAAGCGAGTCGATCAAACTCCGTCATCTCCAGCCTTATTGACACCATTAGCCTACCGCCGGCCGCAATTTGCAACCGTCGCTCAACCCTCCAACACAACCGCCTTATCCACTTTTGCACTCAGGAGCAGAGTCAGGCTTTGCACGTTGGATCCTGCCCACCGCTGCTACATCCCCTTTGAGGCTAGAGTCTTGCTTGTTTCCCGCGCTTTTCCTGTGTTTGGATCACCCGTTGCTTTGCGCTCTCGTTCAAGTCTCCCTTCTTGCCCATTCTGCCTGAGTGAAACAGATATCATGTGGGGCCTCCAAAGACAAAATGCCCCCATTGGCGCCATGCCGATGCGCGTGGCCAAGATCCCCTTACCCTTTCTGGTAAGCACCTTTTTCCGCCTGCACTCATTCCCGCACCTGCAACCGCCACAATCTAACCACCCAAGCTCATTACCCCCCCGCCCCACACTGCGCAGGTCGCCGCTCGCGCCGACACCGATCACACGACCGGCCCCGGGCAAGTCGCCATCACTGGCCGCTACGACTCACGCAAAGACTCGTTCGCCGTCGATGCTGCGTACGCAATTGACGACAACAACACCGCGTACGCCACGTACGGCGTCACCGATGAGAAGCTCGTCGACCTCGGCCTCGAGACGGGCTTCACGGCGTACGGGAGGAGGAATACTCTTGACATGACATACAATCCACCCAAGGATAGCGCCAGTATCAAGCTCGCTGTCAGGCAGGGGAAGACCAAAATTACTGCGGCCTCGACGTTCTATAACATCCAGTCGAGCAAGCTCAGCGATCACTCGGAGCGCTATGAACTTGATGCCAAGTTGAGTGGCGTCGAGTCCCTAAAGATGTCGTTTGATGGCAAATCTAAGGCATCCAAAGTTAAGGTTTCAAGGAAGCTTGATCCTAAGAATAAGCTTGAGGCGGTCTATAACTATAAAGACCACACGTCCAGGAGTGCCAGCCTCACGTTCAAGCATCAGTACAGCAAGATACACACCTTATCCATTGCCACAGACTATGGTGACCGCAAGTTTAAGGCCGAATGGGATTGCAAGACTGACAATGGACCGTGGACTGTGACGACTGCGTTTCCGTTCAATGCGAGGTAAGTTCTGAAACATCCGCAAAACCGTACCTGCCCCGTTTTCTTGGCGTTTCATGAATGCACCATTTTAACATTTCTTTCTTATTTGCTTCATTCTCTCTAGTCCGCACAAGGGTGAATGGAAGATCAAGCGTCGTTTCGAATTTTAGATCTCATCCGTAGCTTGTTGACCCTGACATGAATATAATTGTGGTTCATTTTGGCACAGAAAGAGCCCTTTCCATACCTGTTTTGATGAGCTGTGGCCTGCTTTAATCAGCAGGGCCTTCCTGTGACTGCGCCTTATTTCCTATGGGCAGTGGTGCCTCGTGACAGCATGTCAGCTTCTGCATGAATGGCAACGATTCTCTGAGCAAGCGAACGCTGCCGATACTCAGGGCGTTCGTTGTGTGCGTTACTGTAGCTTCCTCGTACGCCTTGTTAAACAGACGCTGTAGTTGGTCAGTTGAAATAGCCGGCGATGACCGCCACCGCAGCACAGTTGAGTGAATGATATTTGGAACCCTGACGTCTTCCATGTTGACATCAGAGATTTCCGGAAGTGTAGCTTGAAAGCAGGCCATCTCCTCTTCCAAGCATCTGCGCAATGAATTCATTGCGCCAGACTTGTCATCAAACAGAAACACACCGACGCCGTTGTCGAAAACTTGAGGTCCACAGAGGTCAAACGTGCTGTTTTCGACGCTCTCAGGCCAATTGGGCTTTTGCTCCATGCGCTCAAGTGCGCTTCTCCAAAACGATATAATTCTCTCGGGATGATGTAGTGCGGCTTTTTTGAATGGACGCACCGTTGCGACAGTACAATGTAATGTATGAGGTGGGTAGAGCAGATAATGCGTATCAAGAACTCCTGCATCTTCGAGCAATTCCTTAAGATGACAGCAAAAGGTCTCGTAGAAAGAGATGAGAGGAGACGGAGCTGGATGGAGTATTGTGATGACGAGGCCGAATACTGGCGGAGAACCAGATGTCTTACCTCGTTCTCCGCTTAGCTCATCTGATGCAAGCACTGGGTCCGGACTGATTTTCGGCATGCTTGTCGGCATGTAGGTTTGTGCGAATACCCAGACGGGCTGTTATGGTTTACAAAGTGGAGGGAAAGGGTATTTTTATCAGTCACCTTCCTATCGAGGTGTGATCTGTTCGGGTGTTGAAGAATTGAGGAAATTATTTCGTAGCTCAATTTTCAGGCTCTTCATCCGCTGGGGCATTGCGTGTTTCCCATTGCGTGTTTCCCATTGCGTGTTTCGCAGCAGAAGGTTTCATTCAACGTTTGAAGAATGCCCCCAGAATGCCCCCAGAATGCCCCCCAGCCAGTCGATGCGCGACTGACCGCCGCAGCAAGGGGTTCTTCAATAATCTCGAAACACTTGCTCTTCAAGTGACGCAGTTTCTGCAAATGCTTTACCACAAGGTTTGTCGCTCAATGAACACTGTGAAGGCAGTTGCGCGCTATCGTACCCTGGGAAGGGCAGGTGCATCCCTTAGACAAGTTCATCCTTGTTTGGATTTACAGTTAATACCTTTTCGGATTTCACCGAATCTGACGGCAGACAACGCTGAGCTATCGACATCCTAGACGCTTTCAGCCGAGCCTCGAAAAATCATCCGTAGAATCTTTTCTACATAAAGGATCCTTCTGTTTCTCTATTTCCCGGGAGCGTCTTCAAACAAGTCAGCAAGTACATCAACCGTCCCCTGCGCAATCTCGTCCTTGTCCGACACATAGAACTTGTATCTCCGTTGTTCTGGCCTTGCACGCATAAGCCCGGCCTTCTTGATCTTGTCGGGGTCGTACACTTGTTGCATCTCCTTCTCCATCGATTGCGGCGTCCGCGAATCTCTCCCAAATGGTGCCAACAGTAACGTATGAAACGCGAACGCAATCGGCGATCGCATGGGCGGCACATAGTTCCCTTGTAACCGCGCCAGTTGCAACCGCTCTGTAGCGTCATCGCGCATGTGGTTGACAAGCTCATGACGCTCATTGTCGAAGCGCCAGGCACCTAGCTGCGACCGCAACGCCTCCGCGTTCTCCACAAAATATGCCTCTGCCTCCTTGACAGCATTCCGCACCATCTTCTCTACGCGGCTATTGATGCGAATACGAGCAAGCTTCCCACGAAAGATTTGATAGGACACCTCGCGCAGCTTTAAAATCTGCTTTGTGAACAAAGCGTAGCACTCGGCTAGAAGCACCGAGCGGAGTTCATTTCGCTTTCTTGGGAAAGACTTAGTTGCCTTATGGGCAGACGCGTCGGTGTCAAAAACATCGAGGGTACGGCGAATGAGCGTGTCAGCCTCGGAGCCAAAGTTGCGAATAATTCGTCCTTGTTCGACTGTGCTTCGCCACTGCTTGGCCGTGCTCTTGAACTTGTCGAGGACGGTGGTCATGACGGCGCCACAAGCAAACGTAGCATCAAGCTCGTGGTCAGCGGGAAGGTCCACCTCTCCCGCGGGATCGTCGAGGACGAGAGCGGTGACCCTCTCAACGGACGCCTGAAACGAAGCTGCGGTGACGCCGGCATCTGCGTACTCTCGGTTCGCGGACTGCAGCATCTCGCCAAGGCCTGCCACAGCGTGATGGTAATCCTCTGGCGCGACTGAGGAAGATGGGAGGAAGGCGATGCGAGTGTCGAACAAGTCGGCGAACTGGGTCGCGGCGTATCCATTGGGGAGCGAAAAAGAGGCATACTCCTCCTCTGTGTAATCATTAACAAAACTTGTGACATCTTCCTCAGAAACAGCGGTATCATCAAAGTCGTGAACGACGACAAGGAGCAAACGCGGATTTGGAAGCGGCGGGGCGGTACCTGCGGCGCGGAGGGCGAGCGAGTTTTCGACCGCTCTCAGCGTAGCATGCAGCGCAGAGGTGCGCGGGCGCAGAAGATCCTGCTGTCTGACGGAGACGACGAGGACGCCCGCGAGGGCGACAGCGAGGACAAGAGCGGCTTCCCGTTCGGCAGCGACGTGTCTGTCTGCGACGTCGAGCCCCTCGAGCGCGAGCACCAGCGGGCCATCCGGACAAGCGGCTGCGCGCAAAGGCGGGAGCGGGTCGGTGTCTTTCGGGTGCGGGTCAGCGTCGGGCAGAGGGATGGAGAGGGCGAGGGCGGAATTCGCGAGGGCCGTGGCGCGGGAATTGACGGCGCCGATGGATGCCACGACGGCGAAGCCGTCTGCGGCGTTCGCCGTGGCGGTCGAGAGAGCGTGGATCCGTGCGGCGACCATCGCTCACGCTCGGACGGGGTCGCGATGGGGCGTGGGTGAGAGGGGAAAGAGGTGAGGGAGGGGGGCTGCAGGTGAGCTCAGGAGGGGATTTAGAACGTTGGGCTCAATCTCCGGGTACGGGCGCGTGCAAAAGGGAATGCGAAGCAAGAGCGCCGATTTGGAGGGATCACAAAACACACCGCCGACGGAGATCGTATTTCAATGAAATTACTCACCCCCGTTTTCCACCTACAGTATTCTCAATCTCTACACCAACCCTACACGTGTATGCTGCCGTTGGATGCCTCACCCTGATGAGGTGGGGCAAGGAATTCAACTACCTACGTGCGATTGTATAAAGGCATCGACTGCCTAGCCATGGTTGTAAGAGAAAGGGCTACGCAAGGCAAAATTAATCAACAGTAGCCTCGTTCTTTTGTCACACCACCGCGCAAAGGTGAGTATCAAACTATTAAACCTTTACTCCAAAAAGCATTACGCCTTCGCAGTTCCATACAACTACCAATCAACTGTCGCACGACCTCTACGCACAAGCCCAGTCGTAGAACGAATGAAGCAAGAACAAAAAAAGTCGCCCGAACAGCGCAATTAAATCATAAAAAGAAAGTCAGCGATCCGATGATCCACTCCACCATCATGCCGCAACCGCCTCCAAAAACGCGCAACACGTACCTTAAAGAAGTCCGGAAACGGGCCATATTTCTTGAGGTTCGGCTGGGTGAACGAGCCCCTCGTGCCCTTCGTGGAGACGCCCCTGCCATCGCCGGAGGGCCAGGACTGGTCGGACGGCGGCACGGGCTTGTTGGGGACGAACTCGTCTGGGTTTGCGTAGGAGAAGAGCGGGGCCTCGTCTTTGCTGGCTGTTGTAAACGCCTTGATCGGGGCCATCGACACTGAGATGCCGGCCTCACCGTCGAACTTGATTGTTGGCGCGCGGTTGCGCTGGTACACCGGGAAATACGTGTCCACGGCAGAGAGCTGCTCGGACATGCGCGGGCAGGTGCGGCGGTTGGTCGCCGCGCGCGCGGGAAGGGCCGCGCCGGTCATGAATGCGGCTGTCATTGCTTTTGATGTTGCAAAGTAGCGTTCAACTTCGGTCTGAAGCTACAATGGTGCGAGCCGAAGACAGAATTGCGCTGGTCATGGGCAGTGTGAGGCCCACACTGTGTAACCTACATTTCGGCCTTGGGAGCTCCGAGGTCAAATTTTTGGTGGTCGCTTTGCTAGAAAAATTTCCAAAAAATACTTTTCGATACCTTGCTGTGCTACTCCCTCATTCCGAGATGGGCGAGCACATCGAGATGAGCATGTCAAATCCGGATCTTCGATGCGTCATCAGTCTCGACGAATTAACCATGGCTGCGAAAAGTGCTGCACGTTTTGTCATCAGGATCTTGGTTCTGAACTGTTCTACAGTAATACAACAGTCATGCTTTTCTGATGCTCTTCGAAATATGCACAACATCGCTTGCTCTCCCCTTCTTTCAATTGTAGCTCCATGAGGCAGGGAGGTGTGATCGATGCCTTTCACCAGTGCGCACTGCATCAGTATGCACTCCATAGTGATGAAAGGCATCAAATCACACCTAGAGTGGACTGAGTAGGGTATAGTACATATATTATACAGTCTATTTCTTGAGTATAGAGAGCGTTCCCTAAGAAAACAGACCAACAAAGCCTTCTCGTCTTTTATCGTTCCGACAGTCAACCATCTATTTCAAAACTGATGCCTCAGGAGACGACAACCTCGCCCGTGTAAGTGTGATAAAGCTCTCCAAGTCCTTCACCTTACCCACCCCAGCTTCTTCAAGAGCACTGCGCAGCATATCAAGCCTTCGCTCAAACAAACCCCAGTGATACTGTCTCAGCATCTCATCCTGATACCCGCCCGCCAGCAGCCTCGGCGCCTCATTCCGCACCAATTTCAGAGCCGCATCAACATTCCCATCCCCCAAATGCGTCCCTACACAAAACGTAAGCGTCCGCACATCATGTCGAACCCCAATGCTCTCCATGACATCCAACACCCGCCTCATCTCACGCACATCGCACGCCATCTCCACAGCCCCCAGCACTCCATTCACCTGCCCAGCCGACACCTCTAGCCCAATAATTTCACCGTCCGCCACTCGTTTCAGCACGTCGACCGCATTGCCCAGTCTAAAACACATCGTCTGAACGCGCAAATACCGATGGAGAAACGCCCCACGCACCCGTTTCAGCACTTTGCTTCTTGGCTTTGACGACCCGTAAGCCTGCAGAAACGCCTCCCACTGCTCCTCAACCCGATCCGCGACGGCCATTCTCGCCTTTGTCGTGTCCTCCTCCGCTCCCCCGGACTCCCATCCGACCTTGAAATGCTTTTCATATCCCGCCATCAGCGCCGAGAACGCATGTTCCGATGGCGTGCCCTCCTCTGCAATATCCTTGAATAACTTCTCGAACCGCTGCAGCGATCCTGCAGCCGTGAGCACGAGCAGCGCCGTATTTCTAAACCTTGGCGTCGGCTCCGGCACCATATCCACGAGCTGCTCAATCCGCGCCGTATCCAATGTCCTTTTCTCCGCCTTCGACGTCAGCGTCAACAACAGCGACGCTACGGTCCTCTCGCGCGGCTGCAGCCCCTTCTGCACGGCTTCGTCGAAAAGCCACTCAGCCTGCCGCGGCCTGCCGAGCGCGCGCAACGCGTCGATTGTGAGATGCACCAGCGAATCTGTCAACCCAACGTCACGCGCAAGAGCAACGTCGACCACGGCCACGGCCACCCCGGGATGACCCAGTTTCGTCAGCGCCTTGACCAGCACCCCCCACGCCACCGTGTCGCGCCCCAACTTGAGCTCGTCCAGCTTTTCGCCGAGCACGTATTTGCGCTTCCAATCCAGCGTGCCAAAGTCGTCAAACTGCATGACGCGCAGCGCATCCTCATGCTGCTGCACGGCGGTATACGCGACGGCGATCAGCGAGCGGGCCGACGAGACGAGCCTGGGGCTCCTAGCGGCATGCCCGAAGGGGACGCTTTCGATTCGCGCGAGGGCGTTTTCCGCGAGCGCAAACTCTTCCGCGGGCAGGCAGGCCTCAATGGCCATGATGATGGCCCTGACGGACGGGATGCGGCCGATGCGCTGCACGTCGTCCAGAACGGCGAGGGCTTCCTCGCCGTGCGCGTACTGCCGGCACTCCTCGAGCCGCTCGCGGAGCAGGTCCGAGTCCGACTCGGAAACCGGCGAGCCCGACGCGTGCAGCGCCATCACCTTGCGCCACGGCTTCGCCGCCGTCGCGCCGCCATCCTCGTAGATGAGGGCGTCGTAGAGATCCGTGACGCGCGCGGGGCGGGCGCGCTTCTGGAGCGCAGGGGATACCGGGCGAGGGGGGACGGGGGGATGGCGGTCATCGGAGGCTTCTATAGTAGGGGTGCTGGTGGATTGGGTAGTCAGGGAGCAGAAGTGAGTTTTGTGTCGAAGAAAGGGCGGGGTTGAGAGTCGGGAAGTTGAGCCGTGGCAGCCCGCTCGGTGCAACAGCGAGCCGAAGCGGCGCATTGTTGAGGTTGGGATCGTCAAGACAAGGAAAGGGGAACAGCATTGCCGCAGATTGCCATGGTGGTTGATATCCGCTCGCGGCGATGCCGTGAGCAACTGGGACGTGAACCAACAGTCGCCGTCATCCGCCTTCTGCCTTCCGCCGTGCCGTATTCGCAGTGACAAGATCGCGTGACATCACGAGGTCAACCAGATGACAAGGGCCAATAGAAACGGCGAAATAGACATCACCACAAGTAGTCATATGACAAGTGTTCATTGTGTTTCGTGACCGATCAAGTCATTCTCGCTGTTTGACCCCCCCGCTGTGAGCACCTTCCTAACATGTTACCATCAAACCCCCCTCTGTCCTGTGATAGAACACTGCCGACCTCTCCCCCCTTCGTCTCACATCCGATCGCTGCACACGTGAAACACATCTGAGCAACATGAGAGGAACCTTCGCGCTCCGGGCTCGCCAAGTCATGAGCTGTCGCCGTCGGCTCCTCGCGACGCGACCAGAACAGCCCGCCCGCCCGTTGGACTCTCAAAAGGGTGTGATGCAATTCATCGACGGCGAAGGCGGCGCGGGAGCCTCTCGCAACGGCCGTGCGTGGCGCACGTCCGAGCTGCGTCTTAAGTCGTACGACGACCTGCACCGCCTGTGGTTTATTCTCCTCAAGGAGCGCAACATATTACTGACAGAGAAGGAGTGGTGCCGATCGCACGGCCGCCACTGGGTCAACGGCCAGTCCAATTTGTACAAGGTGAAGAGATCCATGGCAAGGATCAAGGGCGTCGTGGGGGAAAGGCTCCGCGCTTTCAGGGCGAAGAAGGGTAGAGACGCCATGGTGAAGGAGAGCGATGCACCGCGCGGCTTGGCCGATGCTCTCGGAGAGCCGACCGCCCATGGCCCAGAGGGTGTTGTCACGAGAACTCCCTGACTCATTACATCGATGCTTCCCTCGCTCCTTTCAGGTACAACTTGTCTTCACCTCAGCCCTTGCTCCAGCTGCTGAATGAGATTGTTAATCTCCTCGTCGCTGTTCTCGTTGTTCATCCTCTGCGCTTGAACATCCCTCGAGAAAGTCGGGCCGTACCGATCAAAGAAGTCATCCGTCGTGCAAATTTCTCGCGTCCGTTCCTGACCTCTTCCTTCTGCAGATCTCCGTGAGGGTTTCGCGCGCTCCAAAATGCAGCACTCGAGCACATCCGTCCAGATTCTCGCCGCGTTGGGAGCATTGTATCCGCCACCCCCGAGGATAAGCGTGGGCTTATCGTACGAGAGGATCCGCTCGACGCATCGCACGTACGCCTCGCCGGTCAGGTTGAAACCGCCGAGCGGATCCCCGCTGGCGCCGTCGACGCCGCACTGCAGGACGATCGCGTCGGGGCGGTAGTGCGCGTAGACCTTCTCGACGCATGCTGTAAACGTCCTTGCGTACATTTCATTGTTGATGCCGCGCCGCAGCGGAATGCGGATCGCTGTCGATTTTGTAGCTGACTTTGTGGCAAAGACTTGGCGTGGTGTGTTGGGGTAAAAACCTGTTTCGCATAAGTGAAACGATAGTGTCGCGACTGTGTTTGTGAACAAAAATGCGTTTTCGACTCCATCGCCATGGTGAACGTCGATATCAACGTAGAACACTCTATTGATCCGAGGACATAACAAAAGGATCTTACAAGCAACCACGATGTCATTCACTGGTCCATTGTGGTTTGAGAGAACACATAGCGACAGAGAAATGTTAGTGACGGTAGATACATACTATCGTGAACAGCCAACACAGGCGTGTATCCTTACCATAGCAGAATCCATGTGCTGAATCCGATGCAGCGTGATGTCGGCCTCCTTCAAACCAGCATGCCACTGACGCACTCCCTCGAACTAGATGTTCCGCCGCAAGAACAGCCCCACCTACGGTGTACCTCGCCATTTCCCACATCCCGGTAAATGCCGGGCAGTCGTCGACGAGCCCCGCTTCTTCCAATTGTTCAGCAATGTCATCGCCAGTGCTTTCAAACATTTCGCAGTCGGACTCTTCCTCACTGCTGTCGCGACAGCACGCAGAGTCTGGCGATAGATGACGGTCAATGCTCGCTAGCAGGTTCAGGTATCGGTGGGAGTGAGCCAGGGCCAGCTCCTCAACCGTCGCCTTTCGGGCTTCAACTACTGTGCATTGATTATCTAGTTCGCTGGAATCTATAAGACAGCGCACTATACATGCTCGATCTCTGCTCCGTGAGATTGGGGACAGCGTGCTCAAAAACTCGAACCGTCTTGGTGGTCGCACGTAGAGAGCTGCCGGCTGCGAAGGAGAATCAAGCATACTGAAAGCCGTGTAGAGAGGAAATTTCCCGTCATCATAAGCAAAGAGGAGCCGCCCCGTTTCGCCACCGTCATGGATCTACCCTTGACAGTGTTGAAGAGTAGTTGACGTTGAGCGCCACAACTGAAAATGCCTCTCTACTGTACTCTATCTGATCCCAGCTGTAAGGCTGAATTCAACGATATAACACTCAACCCCGCTGCCGCAGACCACCTTTGCGTGTACAGCACTCTCAAGGAAGTGCTAAACTGGACGAGCATTTCAGAATAATGATTCATCCTGTTCTGTAGATGCGGCACAGGGTGCCACAGATGTTTTCCCGTTTTCTCACAATGATCGATTCAGTACACAGTCACTCCTCGGATATTGCGGGATGTTGAAAGCCTTTCCTGATTCAGAACAGCCTCTCGAACGTAAATGAACCTCCTTGTACGGATAGAAACCTCAGGTTCCTAGCGGGGAGTCTTGTGTGCAGGTCATTTATGAAGCTTTATTCATTACTCTGTCGTAAATGAACACGGTATCCCACTCTATGAACCTGCCTGTTTCCTATCCTTTCGAAGTTCGGGCGCCCGTTAAAGTGGATCAGAGTCTACAGTCACCAAAATACTCAATGACCGCACTGCAATTTCCATTGCAGTACCTTGTCGTTCTTCGCCCCTTCTCGCGGAATCTCTCCGGCAATTGAATGTAGATTGCTGCTCCCGTGCTCAATCCAATTAGCAGAGAATGTCACCACCCGATCCATGACATGTTTTGCCGCCTCAGATTGAATGCTACATCGCAACAGATTGCAGAAGTATGTAAAGAGGCATAGTTTCTAAATTTTGAAGAGGTGTGGCAGATTGGCACTCGCGATGTCCTTCAACACCACCTTGCCTATCGACATGGACACTGCTGACATCGGTGACGTCTTCTGGCGCCGTTCCACGGCGCGACGAGGATGCAGTGTCATTGTAAGAAGCCACCGTTTTGTAGGCATATTACAACTTCAGCAATCCGCGGAGCACATATCCCAGTACTTTCAGTTCGAAACTACTCAGGGAAATGTAGGCGAGGCTTCCCGCTGTTTTGTATCAAAAGTGAATATGTCGCTTTCACGAAATGTCCGTGCTGGATGCCGAGAAATGCTTTCTAAGAGTGCCCCTTCTGATGATCTCGAAAAACTCTCGTGACGTCTTGGCAGATACGCAGTAAGGAAGTAAAAGTGCCGTTGCCTCGCTCTATCTGCCTGTTTGATGAAGACGCGACAAGGGCTAAAGCTTACCCTTGGTGATAGATAGCCCATTGTCGATTGGTGACCTCATACTGTAACAGACCCACAAATCAATGCCTGCCTCAAGAAATGAAGCGGATAAAAATTGCTGTTTTCCTCATACGTCATGCATTGCGCCCCAAAAATCTGAAGGGGTGATCGAAGACCAGGTACTGTACCGGTACCCGTCAGAAGCGTAGAATACCGTGCTGTACCAAGGGTACCAAGGGTACTGTAGATACTGTAGTCTAGTGTCTATTGGACAATGCGCCTCATTCGAGGATTTCGCCTCATATGAGGCTTTTTTGCCGCGCCGTTTCTGGCGCAAAGAGGGAGAACTGAAAGCCATAGTTACCGCGAAACAGTAACAGTAAGAGTAAAAAACAATGTCCAAGTCCCTTGAAGGCACCTAGAATGCACGGTATTTAGGAGGGTCTTTCTAATGCTCTGACAGACAGGAAAAATCCTCATGATCAAAAACGTCCGTCCAATAGACACTAGTGGCAAGCACAACTACGTCTTGTTTTCCTTGTATGAGTACCCTTGGGTACAACATAACTGGATTGTTTCTGCAACGAGCAACTGAGACGAAGTCTCGGACTCTACTTGCCCGTACACCCTGTCGAATCTTCGCAGCCATCCCGATTGGCGGAAGGTGCACATTGACAACGCGTTTCTGTGTTTCTAGTCAAAGCATTGGTGATGGATGACGTGCATAACAGGCTGCCCCGTTGGACACTTTTATCCTTTGCTATAGGTGTCGCAACTGTGACAGTATCACTGCTCACGGACTGGTTCAATACCGCGACGCTAGAACCAACATCTCCAGTCTCTTTATTCAACGTCGTATCGCTGGCCGGCTTGTCAGGGATAGCTGCACTCAACCTAGACAAGGACGCGCGCACAAACCGCACAATCTGGGAAACTGTGAACACAAACTCATTACACGCAGGGCTGGAGCGCATCGAAGTAGGGGCTTGGGTTCCTCCGCATTCGCATACAACAGAAGAAATTATCGTCGTTTGCGCGGGCTCGGGATTGGTTTACGATGAGAATGGCTACAGCAAGCCGATGAAAGTTGGAACTATGGCTCACATCGCTGCACACTCGCGACATGCGTTTCGAAACGTTGGCGATGAACCGCTGCTGATAGTATGGTTGTTCCCAACGAAAGCTGCGTCGAACAAGTTTGAATTTCGGCAAAGATATAACCCGCCATAGCTCCCCTCATGTTTCACGGCAGGGGCCTATCTCTCACGACATTATTCTCATAGTTTCTAAAAGTATTGCAAACCTCTTTCCACATGCCCAACTTGACGAATGTACATAATTATGACTTTGACAGCTGTACATTTCAACTGATGCGTTTGGAACAAAAGCCTGCTAGTCTCTTTAATGACCCCAGCGTTACTCCCAGTTGAAAATAAACCTGCGCCTTATAGAAATTTGTAACCCATCTACGCCGTATCATCTGATGCGGCAGTGCGTTTCTGCTTTAGCTCTTCTCGCGCTTTTTCAATTTCAGCCTTGCCCTTCGGGGGGGTCGGTCCCTCGGGCGGGTAGACGATGTACGCAGTCTTTGTGAACGTCAAGGGTAGCAACATTCGTAAGAGCGAACTTGTGGTTAGCTGAATCATTTGTATAGCGTCGCATTCGAGCCGGTGCTCACCAAGACCTAGGACTTACTTTGTGGATCATTTTTTCCAGGTACGGGTAGGCGCCTGTGCCCAAATAAACTGTCGCTGCAATCGGAGTAGCGACATAGATCGTGAACTTTAAGACCTCAAGCCACTGGCGACCGGCATGTCCACTTGCCATGGCGAAGAGCTGTCGGAAATTCAGACTGCCTGCCGCTGCCTCGTGCAGCGTCTTTCTTCATACTGTAGTCACTCAAAGATAAAACATGGGACAAAGTGTACTCTGTACTGTAGTCGCAAATATTTTAATCGAAAATTATTTTCGATGTTTTCCATTGTCAAATTGGCTGAGACCAACCCCGTCTATTCCCCTGCTTGCATACTGAACTACTGTATCCGAACGAGATTCTCAAGGCTTTGCAGTTACAGAAATTCGTTGAGAAAGTTCAGTCTGGACGTCCGATACGACCCAGAGAAGCTCGAAATGGGTACACTCGTGGAAGTGCCGGTAAATTCGAAGTTGCGAGAACGAAAACAACCAAGGCCGCGAGCTGCGATTCCGCCTTCAGCAGAACCCCGATTCAAAGCATCGTTTCTCTTCGCAACATTTACTCGAACAGCTCCGACGTGCTTAGCGCGCCGTTCCAGTAGCTCCCGCAAATCGGGTCGCTCACGCCCGAAGACGACGAAATCTCGTGCGGCTCGTCTCGACCCCATTTTGGATGACAAAAACATCGACACCACTGATATCACCACGTACGTGTCGTGCCCGACGTGTTTTAATTCCATCATGCTGCGACCTGAGCAGCTGGAAAGAGGGCCAATGCAGGTTTCTTGTAATTGCTGTGGGAAGAGAGTGAAAACGTCAATGGCTGGTCTGGAAAACATGGACGGGACGATGTTTGATGAGCAAGCATGGCGCGCCGTCTAGCAACGAGGAATGCAGATGGAAAGTCAGACGAGAAAGAACTGGAAGAGCAAGCAGGTCTCAATGTGATGCCTGAATCGGACAGAATACCTTGATGAATAAAGCGACCATGTCGGAGTCGGTTTTTTATGGAATGTCTGTTCATGTGCCTTTCTGCTGTCTAAAATCATGCTCCGCACTGAAGCTATCAAAGATCCTCCTGCTACGACGATGCTGTCATCCTTGCTAGTTCATCAAAATAAGTCGGGAAAGTCTTGGTGGTGCACTTGGGATCCCTAATGACAACCGGCACCCCCCCGCAAGCGACGAGGGAGAACGCCATGGCCATGCGATGGTCATCGTACGTATCGATTGGCACATTTTCCCTGATCGTCTTCGGCGGATGAATGACACAATAATCACGCCCTTCCTCGACCTCGGCACCCAACTTTCTCAGCTCCGTAACAATCGCTTTCATGCGCTCTGTCTCCTTGACGCGCCAGTTGTACACGTTCCGAATCGCAGTAGGACCCTCTGCGAACAAAGCTGTCGTGGCGAGGCTCATGGCTGCATCCGGAATATCCACGCAATCCACATCGACTCCTTTAAGCTTCGTGCCAGGCTCCCTCGATACGGTGATACTGTTCGCCTCCCACTCGACTTTCGCGCCCATGAGCCCCATGATACGTGCGAAGTCGACATCACCTTGCACACTCTCACTCCCGCACCCTCTCACTGTGACCGGTCCTCCCGTGATGGCGGCGCCCGCCAGAAAGTAGCTCGCCGATGACGCGTCCCCTTCCACAAAGTACTCTCCAGGCGACACATACTGCTGCCCCTTCTTGACGACGAATTCCGTATTTCCCTCGTCCACTTGGACATCGACGCCAAACTTGTTCATCAAATTGATGGTCATCTTGACATATGGCACCGAAACCAGCTCGTCAGTAATGCGAATGGTGACATCTTCATTTGCCATCGGGGCGGCAATCAACAAAGCGGACAAATACTGGCTCGAAATCTTCCCTGACACCCGCGCGACTCCTCCTGGCAAGCCCGCCTCCGTGTTCCGAATACGAACCGGCGGGCACCCGGTATCCGAGCACTCCACGTCCGCGCCGAGCTGCTGCAGGGCGTCGATGAGGTCGTTGATGGGCCTCTCCCTCATCCTCGGGGTACCATCCAGCACGAATTCCCCCTTGCCCTTCGCGACGCACAAGGCAGCCGTGAGCGGCCTCATGGCCGTACCAGCATTGCCCAAGAAAAGCTCGGCGGTCTGCACGGGCCACGCGCCGGCGCAGCCGTCGACGACGAAGGCACCGTCGGCGGTGGTCTCGTACGAGACGGAGAGGGCCTTGAGCGCCTCCTGCATGTAGCGGATGTCGTCCGAGACCAGCAGGTTGCGGATGGTGGTGCGGCCGCGAGCGAGCGCCGCGAGCAGCAGCACGCGGTTGGACAGCGACTTGGATCCCGGGAGATCGATCACGCCCCGGAGCGAGGCGATGGGGGACAGCGGCAGAGACTCGACCGGGGTGGACGCCGTCATGCGCAGAGGGCGCGCGTGGGCATGGCGACGCGCGACGCGCGGCGGGAAGGACCGGGCGCGGGAGAGGAGGGCCGTGTGGCGGCGCGGGGAAGCCTGTACCGGGAGGGGGGCGAGAAATGCCATGATGTAGGGGTGCGTGGGGGGAGGGGGGGAGGGGGGGGAAATAGAGTCGAAGAGAGGGGACGGTGAGACTTATACAGAGTCGCGAAGCGGAGGTTGGGGAGAGAAGGGACGGAGATGGGACGTCCAAGCTGGTGGGCATTGGCGAGCAATGAGGTCAAGGCTCTGCGAGCATCATGCGAGGCACGAAAGATGGGATTAATTTAATTAGTTATTATTATATTTATTTATTAAAAAAGAGGAGAAGAAGAAGAATTGAACACGTGTCCATAGAGCTTGGCTGTAGTGCCCTTTTCCACGTGGTGACACGTGTACTATATGCCACGTGTAATTTCGGATTGATGAGTGCATTCTGTTCAAATCTCAGTAACGTTGTCCGGTAAGTAAACACGTGTTTTTGGTTGCAGAAACCAAAACTGGTTTGGCGGACAACGTTAGTGTTTCCTAGAAACACGAGATCTTTTCTCCGAGATATTTTCTCTGTTCCCGCTACATCCCCCCATCATCCGCTGCAATATGAATGTGTGGGACGCGCAAGGAAAAAGAGCGTTAAATTTTCCAGCGCAGCCGCGCACATCGCGGGCAGCGGCAGGGGTAAGCAGTTTCGAGACGGGAAGTGAGGAGCGAGTTGCGCCTAAGAACCCGGTCGTCGAACCGTCGGTGTACCTGCAGCAAGTTCCTGTTGTCCGGGATATACAGTAGTCTCCCGACGAACACAAAAATTCGGCATGCAAAAAAATTTTGCATAATTGTATTTAATGCAATTAATGTTATCCGAAGCTCATTGGCAGTTGATATTCGGGCCCGAGAGATATTCCGGCGAAGTACATCTCGGCTGTGTGCAAACTCAACCCGCCAATCAACGTCCCTTACGGCTATCTCCCACCCCTCCAGTTAACCCTAGTATGACATTCTCTTCCTGTCATTGATGCCGTAGAACGTTCCACCGATGAGTATAAGAAGGCCTTCCGTCAAGGCATCGACACCCTACTACCGCAGACACACACCTCCCCCCCTCTCCCCCCCGTCCCGACTCCCTCTCCGACTCCCTCTCCCGTCAACCCTCCGCCACCACCCTCGCCACCACCCTCGCCACCATGACGCCCGCCGCCTTCCTCCCACTCCCGCCCGTCTTCTCGACGCGGCCGCCTCTTCCCATGCGCGCTGCCGTGTGTCGCACGCACCGCGCGCCCGCCATGGTCTCGTCCACCGTCGTCGGCGTCAGTCTCGTCACTATAACCGCCGGCGGACTAGGCGCTGCTTTCTTCCTCCTGCAAAACAGGGGAGCTGCAGATTCTGCCGGCGCCGCCACCACCACCCCCGCCAAAGCCAGCAAGCCAACCGCTGCCGCCGCCGATGCCGGCGCCGACGCTGTCGCCGTGGAATTGCCCATCGACGTCAACCCGCTCAAGGACATCACGGCCATCCTCGAGCCGCCGGAGCAACCGGAAGCCCCCGTCGAGCCGCAAGTCGTCGTCATTCCGCAAGGAGGCATCATCGGCTTGGGCGCCCCGATCGCAGACCCCTTCGCCGTGGGCGCCCAAGAGCCCGCGAAGGTGCAGCCGCTGCCCAACCTGGACAGCGTCGGCGTGGACCTGAACCGGTACATCCCGGAGGAAGTGGACGAAACGCCCATGTTGACGAAACCGATGGAGGTCGAGCTCGCGTGGGCCGCAGGCGCATTGTGCGCCCTCCCCGGGTACGGCGGCACTGTCATTGCGGACAAGAACGGAAAGGTGCGGTACGCCGACGGGCCGCTGCTCAAAGAGTCTGCGAATATCGGGTTCTCTGTCAGGGGGTTTGCAGGCGAGGAGAATGAAATCGTCGTGGTCGATGCTAACGCCCTGTCGTTTTTGAAGCAGGGCGCCGTGTGCGCGGCTATCGTGCCCATCGGGAAAGAGGGCGCCGTCATGACTATCGTTAGCTCCGAGAGAGACTTTTTGGGCGAGAAGGAGGCCAGAACAGCGGAGTCGGTGCGCTCGAGGCTTGAGTATGCGTTCACCGCCAAGGAAATGGTGGCTGCGGACGGATAGCAATGGAATGCAGGCCTTTCTTGGTTGTAGGTTCTCTGTCTGTCACTAGGCGACGCTTTGGGGTGAAGGGCTTCCTCTGGAATGGAAGGAGCCGAGCGGGAGAGCATTAGCCCTGCTTGGGCGGGCACGCGGCGTACGTCTTCTCTCCGCGTGAATTATAGCGTTATCCCATCTTGTGTACTGTAGATTACTGTGGGATTAGTCTTAGCATCAGTGTACAGTAGAGTACCGTGGGGTTTGTCTTAGCGTCAATGTACAGCACGTACTGTACTGTACTAGGATTTGATTTAATTAATGGGTGTAATCGCGGGGCTTCTGGCTAGTGTCTATGCGACCAAGCGTTATCATAGCATAAAAGTCTGCGAATTTTATTTCTTTTCAACGTTGAAAGCCACGGTTTCAATATTTCTTTGGTAGATTGTCTCGTTTTAACTGTTTTCGGATGTTAGAAGTTCTAACTTTAGAGAACCGAATAGAAAGTCCTCCACGCAATCTTTCCATTCTACTGGAATAAATTTAGCTTTAAGAAAAATGCGTACTATGAGCCGACTTTTTCTTTTGAACACCCGTATATGCATCAACGAGTTGTTTTTTTGCCAAAATCGACAGAAAATACGTTACCTGTGTTGATGGCTTTCGGTTTTCACGAAACAGAAGTGTAATCGCGAGTTTGATCGTCAAAAAAATAAAATACCTTTTGTCCTCATAAGATTACTATACAGAAGAATCCTCATAAGAATACTAACGGTCAGATAGAAAATTGTGCCTACTCTACCTCTGTCCTCCTGTGAGGACAGGTCCTCATATGGGGACAATTCTTGACCAGCAATAAACAAAAAATGGTTCCGTTTCAGCATGGAACCTGGCCATTTTTGGGCTTCCCGTCTTGCATGCCTCCTTGGGAGAGCCTTCGGCGAGCTAATCTGATTAAATGTCCTGTTCAGGTAGGATGGTGTCACAAACAGTACCACTCGGCAGGTGCTGCTTAACCTAGGATGGCATTCACCTTCGACACTCTAAAGTTGGTCGGATCGCATATGCACGCGCAGGAAACGCATGACACGCGTTTGGTGGGGTTTAGAGGACGATATAGCGCGCTCAACAAGGCTAAACGCATGCCTGGGCTCGTCATTTCGTCTCAAACTTACGGCACAGGACAGCGCCAAAGCTGGTTCCTCACTCCTGAGTACGAACGGGGGGTGAACAGATGAAGCACAAGTAACTCAATAATCGCTCTAGGCACGCAGATAACCCTCCAGCTCCTCAAGGACCCCTCTGTAGTGTAGTGGTGGTCACCAGCCATGAACTAATTAGTTCGAGGAAGAGGTGATTACCAATGAGGGGTGCCCCCATGGTAGATGGGGACGGTGATATAGAAAAGTGGAAGCACATCGGCAGACTGTAAAAGCACGGCGTACTAGTCAAGGTGCTGACCCGGAATGGGATCAGCACTGGAAGGGGTTGTGTACGAACACACAAAACGGGGGGAGCCCGGGCCTAGAGACCAGTGTCAGAAACGACCGGAGCGCCTAGTAGCGGTAACTCCTGGATGGAATGAGAGGGACAGACGTCAGTAGTGCCGCAAAGGCTAGAGGCTTGTCGTAGCCCGTGACCTGACAATCGTCACAATATAGAGAGGAATTGCTTGTGCGAAAATAATACGCCTAGGCTGGAGGCTATTCTTAGCCCGCATAGTCGCAACGACAGAGGTAAAAGGGAAAACAATAGAAACGTCGCGTGACAAGTAACGCCAAGGTTAGAGGTAGAGGCTATTCTTAACCCCCGTAGTCGCAACGACGGAAGAGAAGAGAGGGAAAAGGTAAACGCAGTAGAAGCCAGGGAAACGTTGCAAGACAGATATCGACAATGTCGCCTAAGTCAGAGGCTTGTCTTGACCTGCGGTGTCGCACCTTCGAAGTATATCCGTTCCCAAAAGATCCTTGACTTTTTATTGTTATTGCCCGGCGCTGTCGCCTAAATAAGCGAAGTGGAAGGGTCTCGGACATTGTCCATACTACTGTACTACTTTACTCTACTATGCAATGCACTGTACTGTGTCATTACTACTGTACCTTGTCATATACAACCAACGGGCTGTATTGTACGTACTGTAGTAGGTCTTCCGTCTGTAATGCCAACGCGCAGGCGTCCTTCTGTAAGGCACACGTGTTGGCGTGCGTCATTAATTAACGCGCGGCGTCGGGTAATGTTCAAATTACAAATCTTGACTGCGATACCACACTGTCCCCGCAGCAACTGCTCAACAAGGATCAAACGTTCCATGCCCAAATGCCGAAGAGGATGACAACCATCGACTGAAGTCCAAACCTCCTTCCAGTGGTCATGCTGCGCATTCTTTCTCAAAAACAGAACCAATTTATAGGGTAATGGCACCAGTGACTGTTCACACCACTTTTTGGCTGAAAGTAAAGGACCAAAATGACGTCCAAGATCAGGTTCCGTACAAGTCTTGGTCAATTATATCTGCAGATGAGTAGGAATCTATTCCTGGCATGGACGGAGGCGATGCATCGGCCCTCGATTACTTTTTATTGCTATTTCCGCCTCTGAGGCGGAAATAGCAATAAAAAGTAATCAGTGTCAGTGGTTGAGTCAACCACTGACGTCGACGGTCCACATGAGTAACAAGCAGCTCCTGTCGAATGTTTTGCCCCAGACTTCCCCGGGAGAGATTTTAAAGGTCTTTGGAGTCATACTATGACTCCGAAGACCTTCAAAATCTCTCCAGTTATACCACACTTGCTACACAGGACTATTAGTCCTGTGTAGCAGGTGTGTTATAACTACCGTCACGCCGACCACGCAGATTGAGGGGGGTTAGAGGTAAGGGAGCGCTCGTTGGAGAGATACCCACGCGAGTGAATTACCGTACGGAATGGACTCGTAAAGAGGGAGAGCACAAGTGGCCGGTGACGCTCAGCCAGTCGAAAGCGCAAAAACCGGACGGCCGGTCACGGGTTAGAAGCCCAAGCTAAAAGGGAAAACCGCCACAGATGTAGCTAATAGCGGTAAGGGAAGATAGGCGATTCTCCCTCTCGTTTACTGAGACGGGGCAGGCGCAATGATCTTAACCACTCAGTGGGACGCCCGGACACCAGTCCCGCTACAGTAGCTGTTACTTACTGTAGCCAAGCTGCTGTACTAAACTGGCTAATTTGTGCCATTAATTACTAATTACCTACAGTTCGGATCCTACACGTGTAGCCGGGCCGGTACTACTGTACTCCACACCAGGCGCCACCTGTAAATGCAACTCCTTACGGTCATGCTCGCGCTTACAGCCGAGCGTACTGTACGGCGGGTGGCGGCGGTGGCGCCGTCGCCTTCCCGCGGTTATACCACACAAGGTTCAAAATCGGGAGTAGATCCCCGCTGTGGTATCAAAAAACGCCAGGAAAGTATGTGCCAGCTCCCTGCTTCTGTACAACTGGTATGACGCCACAAAGTTTCGATGCCTTGTGGGTGGCGATGCGATTTAGCGACCAGCCTTCTTTCAGGCCGGCAGGCATGGGGAGCGAACTGTATCGTCCGCTACTCGTGGACGATTTTGTGTCGCGATTTAACGAACACCGTCAATGTGCTCTAATCCGTCAGACCGCACGAGCGTACATGCGTCCTACTCACGGTGGTTCAGTGAAGGACGTTTTTGGATAAACAAGGTTCTACCACGATAAATCGCCATTGACGGAAAACCAGAGAACGGCTAGAGACACAGAATGCAGCCTGTGGTATGCGTATGATTACGATTTGCTTGAAGCTTGTTTTTAGTATAACGCCCAGCGCGCGCCGAGGTTATTAATGTAGCAGCCATGCACGGTGTACACGTGGGCGGGGTGCCCACGTGTGGGAGCGCGCGCGCGTACCGATCGGTTGTGACGTGGCGAACGTGTACAGTAGCACACGTGTCGTCCGTGCGGTCGGTCGTTGCCATCACGCGTATACAGTAGCACAGGTGTCATCTGAGTGGTAGTTCGTAGCTATTACGCGTTTACAGTAGCGCACACGTGTAGTGGCCGGACCCATACGGTACTTAGTAATTGTGGCGCTATTATTTTAATTGTGTGCAGTACCCGGCACGCACTAGGCGGCAGGTAATGTACTGGGACAGGTGTCAAAGGCATCTCTCTGAGGGGTTAAGACCTGACACCCATCCCCAACAGTAAACTGGGGCAAGCTTGCCCCCGTCCCTTTCGCGTCAATCTACGACCGTTCGGTTAGTTTATTCGTGCTGGCTTCTAACCCGTTACCGGTCGCTTCCGAATACGCACCTCTGAGCGACGGCACGTAACCGGCCACGTGTGCTACTCCCTTTTCACCAGCTCGTCTGTATTGGTTAATTAGCGCTCCGCGCGTCTGCGTCTCGTGCTCCTTCCGCAAAACCTCCGCCTCTCACCGAACCCAGGGACGAGAGGAGCTATCCCACACGGGTATCCCACACTTGTCAGAGCGGCTGAAGGCGAAGGTTCTGGAGAAGACGAGGCTGGTGCCCCTGGCGGCGCTCAAGCCTTTAGGCAGCTTTTCAACCCGTGTAGTATAACTGGGCGTGTGGTATGTGCGGACTCCTACTTCGCTTCTGTGTTCCCTGCAGAATATATGAAGAGCAGTTGGCTATAATTTATTGGCGTTGTGAATACTGCAACCCGGCAGTTTCCTTTCAAGGTGCTTTCTGGTATTGAGCTCGAAAATAGGGGTGACCGCCGCGGACTTATCTGTGTCGACGAGAACGTTTTCCCGAAGCTATTGGTTTTTCTGGATTGACAGAAACAGAAGACTCTTCAGAATCAGTTTCTCGTCCCTGGCCCGAAGCAGGCCATACTCTAGAGTACGTTGGTAGCAATTTGAGTATTTTAACACCATTGCATATCCTCAGCGTTTAGAAATGATTATACCGCAGCCGAAAGCTGCTGAGATATACTACGATGTCTGCGGTGCTATAGATGGGCACAATCAGTGTCTACAGGATGGCATGACGCTCGACAGGAAAGTCCGAACCATGAACTGGTCTACGTGTGTCAATACTACCATATTCTTAATATGTTTCGTAGTTTCTTGGCTTGCTTACAAGGGATGCAAAGGCACTCTATGTTGGATAAGGCAATCCGAGTTTTACATAGCGCTTTCTGAGCAGCTTATCCACAATACGTTTGACCGCATCAATCTAAGCAGAAAGACCTCGATGCCTGACGAATGCCAAGCCATGAATGATAGCGGGCGGCTCAGTGGTGTCGGCTTGCATCTCACCCCAACGAAGAGACGTCGCAAGAGCAAAGATGGAATTTCCACGGGCACTCCACAAAAAGAGCAGTGTCGGGTCTGCAAAACCGAAAAATCCACCCTTGAGTGCTCCGAATGCCGCGATAATTGTTCTGATGAGGAAGAAACTTGGTTATGTAGCACCAGAAACTGGTCAGGTTGCTTTCCGAAGCATATAGCAGAGAACCACAACCTACAAACGTCCTATCGCATAAACCATCATTCTAATGTTCGTGACTTGTCCTCACATAAGGACAAATTTGCGCCTCACATGAGGGCACATTTTGGTGGAGTCGACACTAGATATCTGTTTCGTTCTTAATCACAAACTTGTGCTTTCTCACGGACCGGAATTTCTGCCTATTTTTAGAAGTGTACTGTGCTCTCACCACTGGGATTTCTACAGCACCCGACAGCGCAAGTGCAGTACAAACGCACGGCGACGCGGATTCATTACAGTCCTCTTCCACACGTGTGCACTACAGACGGACATTGGCATCCGCCCATTACAAGCCGAGGCCTTACTATATACCTTACAGTCTAGTGACAAGGCACAGTAGTAATAGCACATTAGCCACATGCTCGGTTTTGGAGGCGTATTTTTTCTCAAATCTAAGAGTTATGAGATGAAACTCTTGTCATTGGAATCCCCTCGTCGCTCCTATCAGAATGAATCTCTGCATGATTCAAGGCTTTTACTTTTTCGAGCACATGAGCTCCGCAAGAATAGCGCTTTGCCCCGTTTTGTATTGTCGAGGCAATGTTCTGAAATAGCCACCCATGTCAGTTTACATCATTTACATGACCAATACACTGACTTTGAGGTTGCAGAAGATAGTTTTTCATAGAGCAGCGTCCATCACGCATGTTGACTGTCCACTGGACAGTTGTACCTTTCGTCTACTAGTCATCATCCACATCGCGTTCTGAGACTCACTCCTGTGCATTCTTTCGTACATTCTACTGCCGTTGTGTTCCTAGTCAACGTACTCTGTGCTTCCCGATACGAATTGAGTCATTACAGTCTCTCCAATTCCCGCCTAGAAACAATTAATTACCACCCCTCCCTCCCCTCCGATCAGCTCTCTCACTTTTGTGGCTCCTCGGAATTCGGACTCTTCCACCCCCAACCTGTTCACCGAGTTCTTCACTGCCCAGTTCTCTGCCTCCATGCAGATGCTCTCATCTGCGCACATGTCGCCGATGCTAACCTTCGCGCGTCGCGCCCACGGCTTACGTTGGTCGAGCTGCTTATGGACGGCCGTCACCCCGACATGTTCACGGCCTTTTGTAGCCGCCGCACGCCCTAGCTGCTGTACATCACCGGCATCCGTCCGTCGGCTGACACCCAACTCTTCTACCGGTTGCAACTCTGCCAGCCTGATCTACGCGAAGTATGCTTGAGGCCCTTGGCAATCATGTCGTCCAATGTCCTACATCACTCATGTTCCTCAACCACTTCATGTTGAAGGTTTTACAGTGCAATATGCAGTTTTCTAAATCCGAGAATTCACAACTCTTTTCTGAAAACTATTATTTACATGAATATCTCTTCATGAAACCCGCTGCCTCATGCGAAGGCTTCTTTCGAAATCTCGCACTTCCGCTGACCTTGGCTGCGCACGCATCAGTTTGTCCCTTTTAGGCCTGTCATTCCGGCATATATGACAAACGGCTTAGCAAAAAGTCGGGCACTATTGAAATTGCCTTGAACGTTTCATGCTGACCTTCGTCTTTCCTCCCTTGGTTCCACGCAGGGCCCGGGTGCGTAGACCACAGTAGGTTGGTTGAGCTGACACCTTTCTGTGTTCAGTACCACTGTGAAGCCTCCTGGCTTTGGGAAACCCCGAATTGTGCCTATTGGCCTTATCTCTGAAGAACAATGGCCTTACCATAATTACCTTACCTTTCCATACCTTTCTTCTCCATGTAATCAGACACTTGCTGGGTTTCCACCCATTGTCGAGCAAAAAGCGTCACGAATCGACCAAATGTCTCACTTTGTGAGAGCCGGTGCCTAAAGTAGCAGAACGCCCCCGTCCTTCGGTCATGTGACTCTTCCATCTGGGGTAGTAATTTATTCTTCCTTGCCTGGTGAAGCCGATAAACCACAACCGCGTCACTAAATTACATAGAGAGCAGCCTCCCAACAATCGATATTTTGGGGTTTTCGCTGATGTCGCATCGAGAAAGCATTTTCAGGTAATGTGACATCACGTCAATCCCCTTTTCAATTAGTTCCAGTACACCTTTAGTGTCATACGGATCATTCGGAGGGGAAATTAGTTCGCCTCTCTCCGCAAAGCGCAGAGCACCGTACCGCCGCGTAGCATTCGCCGTGCGTTAAGCACACGTGGCACCTCTCACTGTTCAGGTGGTTCCTCTCACGTGTGACCGTGTCCACCGACCACCGGCCTCGTGCTCGTGTAAGATCTACAGAGTCCTGTCGAAGTACTGACAATCATACCCCACGCGTACCAGTGTCATACCCACCTATACCTGTGTCATTCCCTACGTGTAGCCGTGCCCCACTAACACGTTTCAAGGGTGTCATACCACTCTATTTTAACTAGTTATTATTATTACTACGACGTCGCCTAGTATATAGTCGACGTCCCACCCCAAGTAAAGCGGCACGAAGCCTTGGGTTCAAAAACGGATTCTTTGGATCTAGAGAGTTGTAGCTTCGCATCTGGTACTAGTCTAGTGTCTATTTGACATTGAAATAGTCTCATTTGAGGTCCGAAAAAATCTCAAATGAGCCCATTGAAATCTCATCGCGTACTGCTCTCGCCCTAGCTGGACACCGCTCCCTGACTGTTCATCTTTCTTTACCCTGGAAGACAGGGGAGGAACGAAATATTACCAATGGACAGAAACGCCTCTGCAAGGTCAATGAGCTGATACTTCGCGCGCATAGTCTGTTCGTCGAGCAGAGAATGAAAATATGCACATGTAGTAAGCACCAATTCGACTATTGACAACTTTCTATATAACTGTAACATACCACCAGCTCTCCCAAAGTTTACTGAACCCATATGTAGCTAATGGCATTTGTTTAGACGCTTTTCGAAGCAGTCTCGCTCTGTTTGTGAGTGACATATAAAAGACTCCCTATCAGCATCATCTAAGCAGGAGGAACACACCCACTTACTCTTCTTTGCACACAATTTGCACTTCTTTTGAAGGCGGCCTGACCTGAAATTAACATCTCTATCCCTGCGGCGCTTTTTCGTGGGAGTAAGATGAGCAGCCGTACCGCTGCGAGGGACCATTTTAGGAACCATTGGTTCCCACCCATCTCTGCACCGCAGCCCAGTGTCATCAAACCTGTTCCGAATTAGTTCTGTAGCCCATGCACACCAGAATTGATGCTTCTTCATGACAGGACGTCCTCCGCGACCTCCTTCGTACAGTACGAAAGCGTCACTTATTATCACACCAATAAGTGAGCAGTTCATCCTAAAACTCCAGTCCTTTGTTTCCACGGATTTTTCGAGATCAATGCTATCCTGTCTGATGCGGTTGTGTCTGTCAATCGAATCACAAGCACCGTAATATTGAAATGCCAACTGCGGCATCTCAACTTGAACTACCATCCGACACGCACCATCTGTAAACTGACGCCATCTTACCCTTTCCTGCAGCACAGTACGCGAAGTACTACCGACGGTCGATACAAAGTGTCGTCTTGTCCGGTCCAGCCAACAAACGGCTGCAATGTCCTTTTGCTCACCGCTACTCAGCCGGAGGTTACTGATTAGCTTTTTATAGCTTCCCTTCTCGAAAAGCTGCTGATTATTGAAATATCCCATGGGAAATCTTTTTGTACATGATTTGATGACACCAGTAAATCGCAGATTTTTTCCAGCAATGTTTCCGCCGCCTCCACCGATGCATAATAGCTATCTGCACATACTATTCGCTCTTTGTCATTCCACGGCGTACATAAATCAACCAATATTTTTGTACCATGGTTAAGTGCTTCATGTGATTGGCTACTGATACGTGCCGTTTCGACTGCAGATTTCACAAGTTTTAGACCCAGCATGATTCCTAAACGGCCACAAGCGATATTTTGAATCTCCAATCCGTTCTCGGGTTTGCGGTCAAGGGCCACATAATGTGGCGATCCAACGTCAATCCATGAGCCTCCCAACCCATACCAGCGCGAATTGGACTCGTCTACACACAGCAGCTCAGACGGAGTAACATGCTGGAGACGATGCTGGTTAATAGCATCAACGAATCCTTCACATAACTGCCATTGACGCTCTTCTGTATATGTCTCCGCGTGTGCTTGAGACTGCCGACTAAATCTTATACAGCGTAATAGCGACTCAAACCTCACCCGCGACATCACTCTTGAAAAATTTGGCACGCTCAGAAAATCTGAATGGGACTGCCGGCTCCAGAGCTCACGTCGTTCAGAAAACTTCACCCGTGTCATCAGTAGAAGTGTACCGATAAACTTAAGTATTTCGCCTGCAGAGGTATCCAAGCAATTCTCAGCACGAAGGTTGTGGTTTGTAAGTGAAACAATAAGCGGAAGATGACTAATTGGGAACATGGCGAGAGAGTAGTCATACGGTTTCATGTGTTCAGGAGCGATCCCTTGCTTGATGACAGTTCCGTCTGGGTACAGTACACCCCAGGAAATCTTTCGAACATCCCCATTCAGAGACTCGCCTGAAGCTCCAAGTTTCCATTTTTGATTATGTGCCACGTAAGTTTCGGATTCTGAGCTGTCTCCAATGGTGGACATTTCAGTCTGACCAATTGAAGGTGGTGATAGTGGCGGGGTTGATCTGGCTGTGGGGCTATGTTGTGTTTTATGCACGTCATCTGCGTGATGATCATGGCTCATCGGGCGGGCTCGAGTTGAGGGCGAAGAGGGACGTTGTGCTGATTGGCCACTAAAATCATTTTCTAAGATGTCAAGTGGGTCTCTGTCTGGTTCGCGCCCTATTGACGCTACGCGGCCTGCTTTGACGGATCCAAGAGGCAATGTGGCATACTTTTTTCCAGTTCCAATAAGAAAAACACATCGAAGATGGTTGTATTTTCTGCCATTCACAATTTTTGGCAGCACTTCCAGCACACGCCCTTCCAACTTGACGGACTTGTAGCCTGTCCCAAATATGTTGCGGGCTTCGTTAGGGCGTAGAACCCGTGGTGCCACGCAGTTGACATATGCGCCGCGAGTGAGACGACTGTCTTTGGCCATTTTTGGGACTGAGAAACTTTTGAGCTTCCTCGTCTTAAGTTTTAGTATGTCTCTGGACAAATATAGGCCAGATGCTATGGTTAAAAGGTGCTGAGTGTAAGGAATAGAGGGCGGGAAAGTGTATAGCTCACCATTAGGGACAGTTTGGGGTTTTAGGCCTTTTAGCGGGATTGGAAAACGATGCCTCAATAGAGGACATAGCCTCATTTGAGGTGACTTGTCAAATAGACACTAGAACTAGAATTCGCGAGCCTATCTAGTTGTATCTGATCAAAAGTGACTTTACCGTGCGCGCCCCTCACTTCCTTACATTACCACCGCGCCCGAGCCGCTCCTGCTACTTCGCTCCTTCCAGGGCGCCCCTTTCCTTCGCTACACCCCGTCGCTCCCCTACCGCGCTACGCGCCCGGATCCCGTGTCGGTTACCCCACGGGTGGTCTCCCGAAACACCACACCCGCGCCCCCGAACGCGTGCACTCTGCCCGGGGGTACAAAACTCTTCCCTCCTCCATTGTGTGACATAACGCCCCTGTTAAGATCCGGACTGAGTTTATAGTAGGACATAAACTATGAATATCTGATGAGTGGATTTTCTTGAGATGTGCATCAAACTCCTTCGGTACTTATTTGGCCTCTGAATGTACTTGTGACGAAATTCTTCAGTAGTATAATACATGCAGACCTCATCCGCCTTTCAATCAAGTATCCCCGTGCCCACCACGAACACCACATTGTTCCCCTAAGTGTTGCAGCATGGTTTTGACCTTGGGCGCGATGTGGCAATGTCGGTACGACCTCCCGAAAAGTCCCATTGCTGAGTTCGCTCCTTCCCACATCCAAATGCGTTATGTAGCCGCCCTAACGGTCCCCATTGCCGCCATTGCTTTATTTCTACGGGCAACGCAGTGACATCCAAATCTTTGTCCGCAACCGCGACAACTGCATCTGGAACGTCTTCCAAGATGGATGTTGTGCGGCTTTGCTACAAGCCCACAGGTCTGACGTATCTGATTTAACAGCGTCTGTCAGCGTCTTGAGCAATGAAAGGGGAGCCCAAGGTTCGGGCATGCGCAACGTTTTATTCGAAAAGAGACCTCTCAGTACCTTGAAGATCTGTAGTTCATGACGTGATCCCTCCTGCATACCGATAGTCCCTACGAGGGGAACGAGGGGTACAACTATCTAAGACCAGACGGAGGCCTCCTTTAACGCCACACACACACATTTCTCAGCTTCCAAAAATAATTCAGGCTTCAATCGAGCCCCTCTTTTACTATAACTATCGAGGCTTACCGCTTCGCTGCGTATGTCCGATTGCCGCCGCACCAAGGCAGCCACAAGCTGTACTTTTAGTACTCAGGAGTCTATTTTGCTTTCAAAAATCCCTAACATACGCTGCAATTCTCTCTTTGTAAATGAAGTCATCCTATTCTGTGAGTAGCTGGCCACATGAGCAGTTAGCGCACGGCGCGAGTTTGGCTATGTCACAGCCTCCTTCCTCATTACCCACACATCTATGACGGCATCTCATCGGACGTTTATTCAAAGCTCAGCATCTGAGATTGCAACAGTCAATGGATCTACCCTTGCCGTAATCCTGGTAACAGCAGGCTTGGAGGCAATTCCCTTCATGTGAGTATTGAAGCTTCGGGCAATGACGCTGAGGAAGCTGTGCCCCCTGCGAGAAGTGAACATAAATTTTATGTTCATTTCTCGCATTGATCCAGGCTTTTAAAGCCTGGATCAAAAACCAGACAGGATCATCTAATTGCAAGTAGGTGAACATGAAAACCCTTCGAAACGGATTTTCCACGGGTTCTCTCCCCGTACTTTGTGATCTGGTATTGTGTGTCTCGCGCCGCATTCTGCTCCAATCATCTCTTCCGTCGTCTTACAGGATGTGGCTATCTTTTACCCTTGCCAAAGCATCTGAGGACCGAAAAGCCTCCTTGAGCACCGCATTGAAACACCTTGAAGGGAAAAGGCATGCTTGTGTATCTTAGCAGCGATTCTGCTTCCCCTCCTGTGGGAGTCGACTTCCCCGCTCCGACGCCTCGGTCGGGCTCCTCCCCCGTCTCCGGGCGGAGGGCCACCTCCGTCGGAAGAGGTTCGGACGGGGGCACATTCGCGCGACCCGCCACCTCGGTTACCTCCACAGATTCCGCCTCCGCAACCAGGCGTCTCACTCTCGCCGCCATCAGAGGATTGGGAAGTAACGCGACCAACTTGGCGTCAGACAACTCAAGCGGATCGCACCCGGTCCCCTCCGCTTGCGCTACCGGCGGCACGACAGCTGCACCTTCGGCCATCACGACATCGGTCGTTGTACTGCGCTCGCCGTGTTTCGCCCTCACGCGGGCGGGTTCAGACGCGAAGTGGCCCGGATCGCCCTCGGCTACTTCCTCACGCGGTCGCCCGCGTGCATTTTCTCCACCAACCTCGGAGGTGGTCTCCGGTCGGCCCAACAGCAGGTCGGACTGGGTGAAGTTCAACGTTCCGGCTTCAATGCGCACCCAGTTCCCCGTCAGCGGCGTACCGGCATCAAACTGCCGCCCGGGCGAGTGATTCCTCACTCTGGGATTGTCGAAGTGATGCCCTTGACTATAAGGAACCCGAGGCCAGTCAACGCTGTCATGGAGATATAGCAGCGCATGAAGTCGACCCTGCAGAAAGGCAGTCCCCAACACCCTCGTCAAATCGAGACACCGCAGCCACTCCACAACGGCTGCCGGGAGCACATATAAGCGACCATCATACCTGGACCAGATGAAGCGTTTCGCAATGATAGCAAGCCATTCACTCAGAAACACCATCCCCTTGGGTGATTGAGGATCTTCCATCATGACTAGACCGTAATACACCAGGCATGGTGGAAGCTCAGCAATGAAGTCCGCCGGAACTTCATACTGGTCGAACCACGTCGGTAGATCTGGATACCGCGTGCGCAACGTCACTCGCTCGAACGAGGTTACCTGTAGTGCAATACGCACCTAAAAAGGGGGGTGAAAAGAAAGAAAATATTTGGATATGAAAAGTAGTCCGAGTTGGGGGACACACGTGTGAATAATTGCACAGTTTTAATTTTTAATTATTATTTTTTATTTAGTTAATTAGTTGGCATTAATTTTGCTGACACTAGATTAGATCTAGGATCTAGCGCCGCGAGCCACTGTAGTGGCTCCGGCGGGGCGATATATACCTTAGCCCTCTGACCACCAAGTCAGTAAAGGTAACCCGAGTTGCCAGAGTTGAATATCGTCTTGGTCGAAGTCCGTCTTTCCCAAGACGCTCCCTTTTACCACAGATTACGTTATCCTTTGCGCTCGGGGGTTCCCTTTCCTTTTCCTTTATTTCACCTATCCTTTTCTATTTCTATCTCTATTTCTATTCCCTTATCTTGTGTTGGTGCCATCGGCTTTGGTTGCGACCGGACCGGTGTAGGTGTCTTTGCCATCTGGCGACACGTGGGTGTAGCGCTGCTACTTGTTTACGACCACCGACGGAGGCTGTTGCAACGACGTTTCCTTCGAAGGTCCTGTTGTGTATACAGGACAGTGTTGGTTCCATCGGATACAGGTTGCGACCGTTCCGGTGTCGGTACTTTGCCATCGGGCAGTACGGAGGTGTAGCACTGCTACGTGTTTGCTAATTCCCGTCGGGCTGCGTTGCGGCGCCCCCGTCGAAGACCTTATCGAGGGTATAAGGTGTAACAGGCGCTCCGCGAGCATTGGATTTACGACCCATCGGGCCCGGCTTCCTAATTACCGCCCCGAACTCGCCGAGCAGCTGCCTGTACAAGACTCTACCACCATTCGTCCCGGGGCGGGCCTCTTCCTTTTGCCCCCCCCCTGTCAGGGACTTGAGCTACTGTGGGCCGCAAACCCACTTAAAGGGAAAGGGAGAATCGGACACTCCGTAGGGCTGTGCCGTCGGCAACTCTTGTTGGTTGTTGTTTGTTGGTTGTGTTGTCGCTGGACCGTTGGACCCTGGTTCCGGCCTGACAGGCACATTGCACTAAATTACCTCTACCCACTCGTAGGCGATGAAAACCCCTATGCGGTTCCGCATACGACGCTCAAACTTGAGCTTCCCATGCATGGCGGAGTTCTTCCGCCTCTCCAATTCGACGGCATACCCTGCCGGCACCAACGCCGCGTCCCACGCCATCATCCACAAGGATGGTTCCTCCTCCCTTTCGCAGAGTCCTCCCATAATATGCCGCAAATTGGCAACATACCCATGGTCGGCCTCCTCACGGTACGCCCACGTGTCTAAGTCCCACCCTCGGGGGACTAGCCGGTCGCACGGGGTACGACGGATGCGTTGGCGAATGAAACTCACGAACGCTTCTCGCGATTCGGCATCCGTCCGCCTGAACTCAGGGCGTAGTAACTCATTCGCTACGACCAATCGATGGCTGAAGTCTCTGGAAAACACAGCCTGTAAGCTGAGGCCACCCGGGAGCTCGCCCGTTGCAGTCGCGTAGGTACGGATCAAGTCCGGGTCCCGCAACCCTTCCGCCGAAAGGAACGATGCCCTCTCGAATAACAAAGGGGCGTCGGTCATGCTCCGTCCCCACAACTCGCTCGCGCGAGGCCAACGTCCGCCGTCGTGGCCGTACCTCCCCGCGAACATTGCCCCGTGCATCGTACCGGGCTCAACTTACAGTCCGCCGATCCGTTCACCCGCTCCCAGCCGAGTTCCCACCGTTCCGTGCACGATCAAGTCGGCACACAACCCGGGGTACTGTACGCGTAAATAGCGGAAATAATCCCGCTGAATCACCACTCGTGGGACGCTCGACTCTACGAGCGGGGCTATGTAGTGCACTAACATGCCTCCCTCAATAGCGGGGCACACGCGAGTTATCCCACGTGTACACGTGTATTTCTCCCTCAGGCACGGCCTGGTGTAAGCTCTGTCGAAGTACTGACAGCTCATCACCCACCCGTAAACGTGTATTATCACCACGTGTATTCGTGTGTGATCACCACGTGTATTCGTGTATCATAACCCGATACCAGGGGTATTGCGTACAGTACAGCATATAAGCCGGTACGCCGGTATTATTGCCGTATTTTAAGCTATTATTATTATGGCGTCGACGACCATATGGTCGACGCTCCACCCTAAGTAAAGAGGCACGAAGCCTTGGGGTTCTTTCTCATGTTTCTGGATTCTCGGTAGTAGCCTCGCGCCGGCCCTCGCACTCCCGGTGCGACACCACGCGAGCCCATCTATTCCCTTGAATCTCCACTCCTTTCTACCGCGCCCTGCTACCGAAGATACTACGGCCCCCTACGCGCGTCCGTTGCCATTCTGCTCCCCTTACTACGCTCGCTTCGCTCTGTTTTTGTCTGTTCCTACCTTTGTCTACCTACTGCGCACGCGCGCCCGGACCCCGGTGCCGGTTATCACCGGGTGGTCTCCCGTTTCCCACTCCCCGCGTCCCAAACACCCGTGCCCTGCCTGAGGCTGCCACACATGGCCTCAGTGCACGACACATGTACGCCTGCCCGTTCCTGTCGCCGGGACAACGGATGTTCACGGCGTACAGGAACCACCGCTACCAGATAGAGACGCGCTGCGGTGCGCGTAAAGTCCTCCGGCAGTCGGTCGGCGAGGGCCGTCGCCCGCGTCAAGGTTTCCCGAATCGTTCGGGTAGGGGCGCACGCTTCGCCCCACGGGGAGGTGGGTATCGCCGTAAAGAACTCGATCGTCGTGATCGACCCGATTACCGCCTGGCGGACATAAGGTATCCCTGTCAAGGAAGGGGAGGGGACCGAGACCGTTCTCGGTTACCTCAACAGGTACAGAATGCCATCATGTACCTGCAAGATTGGGTAGAGGATCCGCATCCCCTAGCCGCAGAGGGTCACGATGGAGAACCGGTTCTCCCTGTCCCCCATATCCTGCGACGTCCGGACGTCGCAGGTCAAGGTCTAGAAGTACCCGAATACTTCGGCGATGACGTGGTGCCGCAGTGGGTGAGACGTCCCGACCCACGCGGCCGAGGACCCGAAGAAGACCTGGCCGGCGATGGCCCAGAAGGTAGCTCCGATAGCACCGGTAGTTCGAAAAAGGGTAAAGAAGGTTACGTCCACGCGGTCGCGTGAGCCGTCTTGTCCCCACGAACTCGACCGGTCCCCACATGCTCGCCATGGTCACGGGGGGTATTGTCCGATGATACACCCCTCGCCACCGGAAGCGAGCACAGTAGCCCCTGCAATGCCGATACAGGGGGGAGCGAACTTCGAGGCCTCCGTAAGCCCGACGTTAGAAGAGGACAGCACCGGGACGCCCGTAGTCCCGGTGATGGGTAATGAAAAGGACGGGAGTACCGGCTACCGAATAGAAACCGGTTGACCCCCAGACTCCTGTGAGGCCAAGGGAGCCGACGAAATGTCAACCACGTACGGACTCAAGCAACCGAGGGGGCATCACTGAGACGCGGGCGCCCCAAGACTCGTAGCAGAAGGAAACACAGGAGGGGCCAGAGCCGAAGGCGACGACCTCGGTGGAACGATCTCGCCGAACGGGTCGCGCCCAAGATCGTCGACGGCATCGTATGCCTCATGACGTCCGAGATATATAACGTCCTTGGCTCCGTGGCTACCGAAGGGAACGCGTTCAAGCCCCGCACGATGGCAGTCGATACGTGTTCGTACTAAAACTTAGTGAGGAAGGCCGACCTCCCTCCCGACTGGACCCGCTTCGTAATACGGGACGCGCCATTACCGCGACTGGCTGGCGCGAACAGTAACCCGCTTCGACTTACGGCAGTCTTCCGCCTTGCAGTCCGTTTGCGGAACACGACGTTCCGTATACCGTTCGTGGTGGCGGAACAGCTTGCCGTTCCTGTTCTTCTCGGCATGGCGTTCATCTATGCCCACGTACGTAGCATCGACATCAACGGTCACAAGCTCGAACTTCGACACGGTGGCTCCGCAGCCATCGTCGATGGAAAGGGGGAGCCGACTCCCCCTACAAGGCGACACGGACGCCAAACTAGCCGTCCGCATGTACAGGATGAGGCCCCGCAGGCGATCCGAATCTCCCGCTGGGTTACCATCCTCGCGATGTCGCAAGCCCGAGTGCGCGTCACCACTGCGGGGAGGGGCCTCGTGTTCCTGGAACCAAAGCCCCCACTCTAACACCGACATGGAGTGAGGTTGACGAATGGCGTCGTCGAGGTTCTGCCGAATCAGAATCTTCGACGTCATCGTCGCGAACTTTTCGCAACGGGAAAGGCGGTTCCCGAAGCACACCATCGTGGGATATGCGAAGTGCAACCCCCTCGCGATCCTCACGCCCGAACGGAGGGTCGCCAAGGGGATCGCCCACGCGCTACACCTGACAGACTTGACCGATGAAGTCGGGAAGGCAGGAGCTGGACGACCGAGCTCCGACGAACGGACGACCGTTGTGAAGAAAGAGGTGGTCACTGACGAACGGCCACCTCAAGACCAACCGACGGCGAGGGGTACTGTGCCCCCGCAGAAAAGGGATCCCGAATATCCACCGATGGATTGGGAAAAAGAAATCAACTTGTCATACATCGACGATGACAAGCTCCGTGGCCACGTACTAGAGATGCTCCGTAAGCACTCGAGTCTGTGGAGCGGGGCGCTCGGAACGATCCGAGCGACCGAACACTGCATTCCCCTCGAACCGGGTACGAAGCCGATACATTCGATGCCCTACCGTAAGGGGCCCGCGATGCGCGAAATGGTCGCGAAGGAGGTCAACAAGATGTTGGACGCAGGGGTTATCGAACCCGCGAGCACCGAGTGGGCGTCTCCAGTGGGGCTCGTACCGAAGAAAGACGGATCTCTTCGGTTCTGCGTGGACTACCGGCGCCTCAACGCGAAGACTGCAGCGGATTCGTATCGGCTGCCTCGGATGGACGACTGCATCGACTCGCTTGGAGATGCAGCCGTCTTCACCAGGTTGGACTGCAATTCCGGTTATCGGCAGATCCCGGTCGCTCCGGAGGACCGGGATGAGACCACGTTTACTACGCACATGGGCACGCTTCGCCACTTGCGCATGCCGTTCGGACTGAAAGGGGCACCGGCCACCTTCCAATGCGCACTTGACATCATTCTATCTGGGGTACGTTGGCAAATATGCCTCGTCTACATGCATGATGTCATCGTGTTCTCACGTACGCACGGAGAACACGCGAAGCATCTCAACAATGTCTTGAGCTTGCCGCGGAGTGCCGGAATCTCCCTCAAGCTCAAGAAGTGTAGCTTGTTTCAACTGAAGGTACACTACCTGGGGCACGTCATTTCCCCAGGTATGTTAAGTGTGGCCGATACGGCGGCCGACGCCTTCAAGACTTTCACGTTCCCGAGGACGCTGACGCAAGTGCGCTCGTTCCTCGGGGCGTGCAACGTATACCGCCGATTCGTTAAGGGGTTCGCGAGGATAGCCCGTCCTCTGACCGACATGACGCGTAAGGATTCCGATCCTGACTTCTACAACCCCAATGAGTCCATGGGGTTGTAGAAGTCAGGATCCGAATCCTGCACCTCCGAGGCGTAACGAAAGGCGCTCAAGAACCTCAACAAGTCCATGATCGCTCGCCGACCCTCGCCCTTCCGCGGTACGGCCGTCCGTACATGATCGACGCGGATACGAGCGCCTAACAGTTGCCAAATCCCAGTGGGATGCACGTTGCTCCAAGAGCACGACCAGCCAAAGGATTGGCGACCCGTCGGGTATTGGTCGTCCTCACTATCCGATAGTGAGCGCAACTACAGCGCTACGGAGCGTGAGTGCTTTGCAGTAGTGTGGGCCGTCCGCACACTACGGCCGTACGTTGAAGGCACGAAGTTTACCGTCCGAACGGATCACGACGCGCTGAGGTGCCTCATGTCCCTCACGGAGAGTTCGGGAAGGCTCACCCGGTGGCGGCTACGTCTGGCTGAATACGATTTCACCATTCAGTACCGCCCCGGGCGCGTGCACCAAGTACCGGACGCCTTGTCATGCCTCGTGTCGCCGAGAGTCGCCGGCGACCCCCGCCCGGCAGCCGAGGTAGATGACGACATTCCCACCTTCGACGAGGGTACGACCGTTCGAGACGTATCGAACGAGCTCGCGGACCACGTCTGTACCGAAAATTGCGACCACGAAGTCGAACACGTCTTCGCGACGACGCAAAGCCAGGCTGGACCACGTAAAGGTTGCGCGTCCCAACGCGCGATGAACCAAGGGGCCACGACGAAGCCCACGCTCTCCAAGGACCTAGTCCGTTCTAGGAGGAGAACGACGAGTTCGAAGCCGTTGATCTCGAGCGCGCCGAAGAACCCGAGGTGGGGGCACCCGCCTCCACGTTCGCTCCTCCGCAAGACGACCTACCGGCTCCTCTTACGTTAGAGGAGATCGACGAGGAGCAACGCGTGGATGACTTTTGCCAAACCGTTTTGGCACGACAGTCAGAGTCCCGGGACTCCGCGTTCTTCGAAGACTACCAGGGGTGCTCAAGCGGAGACACCCCTTCGACAATGATATCGTACAGGTAGTTGTACCTCGGACGCTCTGCGCCAAGCTCCTTCGCCTGTGCCACAACCCGGCCATCGCGGGACACCCGGGCCAGAACCGTCTGTACTACGCGCTACGTCGCGAGTACTACTGGCCCCATTTCGCTGCAGCTGCCGCCGCTACGGTGCCGGGGTGTCGGACGTGCGCGATGAACCGGGTTAAGTTGCGGAAACACCTCAACCGTTGGAGGTTGTTCCCAGCAACTCGGCCGCTCGAGAGCCTGGCTATCGACATTCTGGGTCCGCTCCTCAAGACGAAGGCAGAAAAACGGTTCATGCTCGTAATTACCGACCGCTTCACTAAGCTTACGCAGGTCGTCGCGCTACGTACGATTACCGCATACACCTTCGCAGTCACGTTCTGCGACGCCTGTGTATTTAAGTACGGTGTCCCGCGCACGTTACTGTCGGATAACGGACCGCAGTTCAACGCCAAGTTGTTCCACAGCACGTGCCGGGTTCTCGGGATTACGAACCTATATACGTCGCCATACCATCCGCAGACGAACGGACAAGTCGAGCTATACAACCGGACAATGGCCCCAATGCTGCGCAACTACGTAGCCGAGCACCAAGACGACTGGGACGTGTACGTGGGACCGCTTACTTATGCGTAAAATTCCCACGTATATCGCACGACGCGGACGACGCCCTTCGAGCTCGTGCTCAGCAGACCACCGCCGGAGTTATCCCTTCGAGGAGCCTATAAAGGCATTCCTCCTGCCGATAGAGGGAATCAACGTACTGAGTTCCTGAAAACGTTGAACGATACGATACAGAAAGCCTACGGAAGCTTGCGTCGGACCCAAGCACGATACAAACGCGACTTCGACAAGCGCGTTTGAAGAATTAACGCACGTCTTAAGCCCGAGAATTACGTGTACCTGAACCCCTCCGATGGCGGGAAGACGTCGAACAAACTCGCATCACCGGCAGTCGGACCGTACCGAGTGCTCGCGAATGACAAGCGCACCATCACGATCGATCGCGATGCTGTGACCGAGCAAATCTCCGCAGACCGCTGCGTGTACTCGCCCCCACCGGCGAACGAGCCTCGGGCGAGCACGACTATACCCAGTGACCTTGCCGTCAAGGTCAGGGAGAGGACGCAGTTCGCCGTAGAACGGACGTTCAAGCACCGGGTCATGGAGGATGGAACTACGGAGTTCCTCATCAAGTGGGAGGATTACGACACGCCCACCTGGACCGCTCGGACTCACGTCCCAGAAGAGCTCGTGTATCGCTACGCGCAGCGACTTCGAGCGCGCACCGGTAGGGACCTCAGTTCGGACCTGAACGCGGACGTTCAGTCTTGAGGGGCTTCAACCGCTCCTTCGCGGATTAACGCAAGCCTGGATGAACAGACTGAAAGGGGGGACGCAAGAGGACGGTACCCTGTCCCTATCAGAGGGTCAGAGCTGGGGACGTATGGAAGTCAAGTCGTATTGAATGTCGTGCGTCAAGGACGTGATACATATGAACAGGACAGTACGAACTGCGTGAAAAAATGTTGGGCCCTCGTAACGACCAACGACACGGGGACCGCAGGTAGCTCGAGGGGAAGGCAAGTACACCCTTCGGCGCTGAAGGGATAGACGCCCTCTCACTGGAGGTTGCGGACGTTCCATTAAGTCTAGCAACCATCGAGCGGAGACGCTCAACCTACGCGACGATCACCAGCACACCTACCGGAGGAGGAGGGGATCCGCTTCCAGACACGCACGGAGAGGATGCGATAGACCACCGTAGGGCACCTAGTGAGGGAGGACACCGAGTACTCCGAAGGACGGGCAACACTCTTGTGCCACGGGCCCACTCACGCTCCCGCTCGACGACAAGGGATCCGAATCCCTTGTCTCTCCAGAAGCGCCTCCGTGGGCTCCGTAGGCGACCCAAACGAACGCCGCCAGCGTCGAAATGTGGCAGAATACCGTGGCTCACACAGAGACATTAACCCGCATCCGGTTCAGGTAACATGACGAACGACCAGATCATCGTCGTATCGCGACGGGGTGGAGGCGATGACGGATAGCCCGCGCCAAAAGATGCACAAGAAGATGGTAATAACGCATTCATGCTCGGGATGCAAACGCAGTGAGTGGGGGGGACTGACCTGGGTACGAGACTGATAAATGGCATGGACCTCGCTTCACAGCCAGCCACCGCACCTCACGGCGCCGCCAGCCAAAAATTTGAAAACATACTGCCACGTATGACACTCTTCACCATTGACGCGTGTACACCAGGACCGCTCGGCGACTGTCCAAGGGGGGAGCCGGGAACGGTAGTGAGGGGATCCAACGCCGCCGCAGAATGCAAATGTGCAGATGGAAGCGACCGACAACCATCAAAACCACCCGCGTCACCCCAAAATCACAACCGCCACCGTCCCCTGAAAACAAGGAAAAAGTTAAGGAGGAATTACACCAGCACGTGTATTGCGTGCATGAGTACTGTACGCCCGTACCGCACAGTTAACACGCAATGAGGAGAGACCAAGAGACACGCCACGACCGGCCGGGCAGTTTCAGTTATACACGTGCCATGCGTGTGGTCGCCATCGAAAGTGTACATGTACAGTTTGGATGATAGTGGGGAGAAGGTGATACACGTGTCAAGCGGGGGCGCCCCGAGGATTTTTATTTCTGGAAAAATCTGGCTGGCGTATAACAGCGCACCAACCACAGATTGGGATTTAATTTTTGCCGAAATTATTTTCGAGGGAAAATTAGCCAAATTTTGAGGTGATTATTTTGGGGTGATTGGATCAGAGGCCTGGATCCAGAGCTGTGCGCGCACGCGCGCCGACGGATAAGGGTAGGTGGCCCTAATTCTTGGCCACCGGTAGTAATTAAAAAAACAAAACTAAGAAATGAGGGCCGGAGAACATGGTTTCTGGACCGTTGGAATCGTGACTTGAAGCTCCAACAAAGTCCACCAATCGTTTCCGGTAAAGCGAAACGCCACCAAAGAAAGGTGACAAGCAACATTCCACACTGATGCGACGGAAATTTGGCAAAAAGTGCCTAAAGATCGGTCACTGATCGGAATTGGCCCGGTGGACTGCTAAAATTATGTAACGTTTATTGGGTCCACGTCAATCACTCGATCCACCACCGCCTGTTGCAGCATCGTGTGCGCGACGTGCACCATTGAGTTTGGCAGAAGCCCGTCGTCCTCCGAGGGGTCGCACATGATTTCTATATGTTTCTATCGATTCCCCACATTGCTTTGCCCTCCTCAGCTCCAAAAACTCTATCAGCAATGCCCTCCTTTTCTCCCACGCCACTACTTTCTTCTGTTCCACCAATTCCTTCTTCTTGGCGACCAATTTCGCCGATGCTGTGGCACGTCTTTTGCGATTGACATGCGCCTCAATCAGAGTCAGGGCATTCGCTGACGTCATGACTTGGCCGCATGTAGTGTCAACATATCCCCTTGACTGTAGAACCGCTTCCTCGCCAAGCACTTGTTCCCTTAGCACTGCCCTCTTCTTTTCAAATAAATCAGCTTACTGGCCCTTATCCAGTATTTTTTCTAAACTGTCAGGGGCGGCTGGGCTTGGAACAGATAGGAGCTTCCGACTGTCGAGAGGCCATAATCCCGCTCTGCAAAATGCTGCCTTGATATTTTCCCAAGACAATGCCTTCTCATATGCATGCCTTATTTGCATGCACAATTTAAAGACATCCCAACTCTCACCTTCCTCCCTTGTAGAAATTGAATTCATGACTTTGTTCAGTTCTCGCTTGAACACACTGAACACTACCACGTCTAACGGTTGTCTTCCCCCTGGTATGGGCGGGCAAAGCGTACACGATGATGTAGCTTTTATGAATCAACTGTAGAACACCAAGTGATAAATGAGAGCGTTAAGCATCATAAATGAGCAGCATCTTCCTCCTATTTGCTGTCAAATCGCTAACACTGTCTACAAAACAGCGTGACCAGTTGAGAAAATTCGTTTGATCAACGCCTCCGCACTCCTCACGCAGTGCACCAAGAGAACCCCGCGGTAGTACGCATAAAGGTGTTTCTGACACCACAGTTCCATGACGCAACACATTCCTGAAAGGAATTCTTTTTCCTTTAAAAACGAATAGACATGGACCTGTACTGCCAGCTGCGGATATTGTGGGCATCATTGTAACTCTCTTGTCCTACGAGAAGCGGGGGACTTTTATGTCTTGCGAGCAACTGCGAGGCATCATTTTTCTTGATCTTGACCTGGCATTGACATCCTTGCCAGGTGTAACTCCACACTCGTCCAAATTCCACATACGTTCAGCGTCGATGTCGTATTCAGCAATTATTCTCTCAACGGTAGCAAAATACGTAGCCAAGCCCTCCCCACTACATGCTGCGAATCTCTCGGCTTCTTGCTTTGTTGGTTTGGAAAATTTGATGAGTTTGTTGTGCCTCTTAATGAAGTTTCGTACCCACTTTCTACCCGGTTGTCCCTGGCGAAATGGCAGTAACGCTTGTCTTGCTGGCGGCATGTGAGACACCATGATTGCGACGGCCTGTCTCACATGATGGGTGTCCAACGGTATTCCTTTGTTTGCGTAATCAGTAAGGAGAGCGAGAGTGGGTTTCTCTTCTTGATCAGTTAGCGCGCGTGGTCGCCCAGCCTGCTTCGTGATTGTTTTGTTTGGCTTTGCCGCGGCGTACTGGACTATGGACCGAAGAATTTGAAACCACTTTTGCGGCATCTCATGCGGACATTTGCCCTGCCCGGTACTCCTGAACCGCAAGACATTTGCGGTCTTCACGGCGCCGAGGTACATGCGGACGGCTCATAATGTCGTCTTATGCTATCGCAGGGATGAAAAATTGAGGAGAAGGAACAAGAAAAAGTGGGGGAAGAGTGAAAGGGGGCAGCAGTTCTAGTTTGATGCCTGCTTGTGAATGGGAAGGCGGGGTTTTGGCGACATTGATCCCAGAAACCCGCCCTCTCACTGTATTCATGAGGATCTAGGATCTGATAGATCGTATTCTGCTGTTTTGGACAGCTGAAACGATTGGTTTGATTTGTTTTTGAATTCCACCACACGTTTTGGCACAAATGCATTCAGAAGAGATGAGAAGGGCCATTGTGTGGACCGAGAGTGCATAATTAGTATAATTTCGATTATTATCACGTAACAAACAAGGTCGCCAAATGATTACGGGCACTGGCCAAGAATTAGGGCCACCTACCTTTACTGTACGCTGTTTATACCCCCGACAGCAAGTTGCGGTGCCGGTGTCAATCCGCCACCAACCGGGGGAAAATTAGCGGGAGAAGACGCGCACGACGGGCACCGCTCACTTGCGCAAAAACCTGTGCATGCACCGCACGGGAGACGCGCAGTACCTAGCGGGACGTACCGTGGCTGTTGTACCCGACCCTTCGGACGGGTCTACGCAAGCAAGCAGCGCACACGGGCGCCTGCCTCACCTCCGGTAGGGGGACAGACCCGACCACAGCTATGATAAGCAAGGACAACGACTCCCCGAGACGGGCATACGTAACTCGGCGTCCTTGTAGAAGCCCGACTCCCGCCACCGCGTACCGCACCGCCGACCCGAACAAGTACGACGCCACCACGTTAAGGCCGGTGCCGCTGTCGCTTCAGTGCGACATCTCAAGGAGGACGGCGAGACGAGTGGTGTAGTGCAATTCCGTACCACAACCCCCCGGAGAGATGATAACCGCGCGGGAGGGCGGGTGCTACTGTAGCGAGCGGGCGTACACGCGCCCGCCACCGTGTACAGTAGTACCCCAAGGGTCCGACGTGGGACAGCCGGTAGCAGCGGGCGTGGCCACGAGTAACACGTGGCACAACTGTTGGCCGGGATCGTCGCCACGGGCACACGTTTATAATCCGAACGGTGGCTAACTAGTAAGTAGTAGTTAATGGCACAAATTAAGTAATTGTGTACAGTAGCTGGTACACAGTAAGTGGCAGCTACTGTAGAGGGACAGGTGTCCTGGCGTCCCACTTAGGGGTTAAGACCGGGGACTCCTGCCCGTCCCAGTAAAGAGGAGCCAGACTCGCCTCCCTTCCCTTTACGGCTATGTGCTAACACCGTTCCGGTTTCCCTTTTGGTCTCAGGCTTCTAACCTATGACCGGCCGTCCGGATCTAACACCACCGTTCGGCTGCGCGTCACCGGCCACGTGAGCCTTCTCTCTTTTCGGGTCCATCCGTACGGTCGGCGTTCGCGCGTAGGTTACCCAGCGGCGCGCGCTCCCTTACCTCTAACCCCCCTTGTTTCCGAGTGGTCGGGACGAAGGTAGTTATACCACAAGTGGACCGTACCTCAGCATCTCTGTCCCACGTAGGAGGCACAGTACCCGTTGCTCCCGGCGGCACGAACCGCTGTCGGCCGGCTCCGACGCGTAACTGAGCACGCGTACCGAGTTGCCTGTCAAGTCGCAGAGTACGAGATTCCGGTTCCGGAACCGGATAAACCTCAAGACCATAGCTCGAGGCACCGTGGCCGGCAGACTCAGACCAACGGGGAATGGCAGGATGCCACGTCAGCGTCTCGCGCCTAAGGGAAGATGCTCCGAAGAAGGGGAGAGCGAGAAGGAAAGAAGCGCGGCGACGCCGCGGGGCGACGGGCGACGTAGTCGAGGACCTGCACCGAGCAGGGAGAGACCCCAAGACGAGCGGGGATCGACCTACATAGTAACGCGCCGCCACCGTACGCGCGCGAGTGCCCCGCGGTGCGAACGGTACGTCCTGTCCGCGACTTCGGGCGAACCTCCCCCGTCGGGAGGGGGGAGATCTGCTCTATACCCGCTGGTCGGACGAGCTCAGAGTGGTTTACGAAGGAACCGGACGACCCTATTGGCTTTATTGAAGAAGGGAATTGGATTGAGGGAAGCACGGAGGGCGCGGACTCCCGGCTCAGCCATTAGAGCCGATAGGAGGCGCGCCAAGCTGGGATCCATAAGTACTACTTATAGATCCCAGCTTGGTAGTACCCGGAGGACAGTAGCTAAGATGACGAGGCGTCTCCGTCGCTACCTCATCGCGAGGAGGCATCGCCATCTCGACGTGACGAGGCCAAGGGTGCGGGGGAGCTACGGGTGCAACACTCCCGCCGACTGCAGGGGGAACGTACCCCCTCCCTTCATAAGGGTCCGAAATTCTCGGACGCGGCACGGAACCTGACGAAGGGTGCGTGGTGGAGGGGGCGGAGAGAGATCGGAGGGTGTCACGCTCACGATGGTAGCGATCTCGCTCAGTAACCGCACGTTCCAATGCGCCCTCCTGACGAAGGGAGGACTCCCGGAAGTCTCGCAGTTCGCTCTGCAGCTGACGTAGCTGAGAAGAAAAGGCGGAGCGTTCAGCCCCAAGGCGACACGCCTCTGCGCCACGAGCCAGATACCAACCACCCAGCGTACTGAGGAAGCTACTCACGCGCCAAGTTCGGTCGACCGAGCTCCCCAAGGCCCGCACAAGATCAGGGACGGCCCTAATTTCGTCTCCCGTTAACGTGAAATGCTGAAGGGAGGCGCCGCCGGGGATGTTTAGAGGAGGGAGTGACGGAGTTGGAGACCCCACCGCGACGCCTTGAATCGTATCGAACGCGGGAGGGGCGCAGAAGGGATTCACCCCCACACGTAGGGGGGTAGTCGGCTCTCTGTCTAAGTCCCTGTAACGTTTCCTGCGGGCTTCCCGCACCGCCGATCGATCTCCGGCGCCGCCGCGGTACGTCCAGGTAGCGGGTTGGTTAGGGTGTGCCACGAAGGCGTCCGCACGACGGTCGTATGCCAGAAACGTGCTGCGCACGTTGGTCGTATAGTCCGTCCAGGGACGGTGGTTGCGTTTCGGCACGTCCAAGGAGAGGTGCATCAGGTCAAGGACAAAGGAGTAGGACCACGACATGTGCTGCGTACCGTGTTCAAGTGGATTCAACGCGACGTCAGGGAGCTCCAGAGCGACCCTTCCAAGAAAAGACAGTACGGAACCGGGCTGTGCGAAGACCCTCCCGTTGATGGAAACCTCGTTCATAAAAGAATTTTCGACCGACCAAACCCACTCTCGCTCCACATTATAGAGGAGGACCTCGTAAGCGGGGTGGTGTCGGTCCGAGCAAGCGTAGCCGAAATGCTTGAGGGCGTAGGGGAGTAAGACGTGTACTCCCAAGGGAGGAAAAGCCACCCGTATCGACGTGGGTAATTCAGGGAAGTCGTCCGTCGACAACTCACGTTCGAATGATGCCGACCGCAAAACGCGGCCGTCAGCCTCGCCCGCTTGGCGATAAGCAGACCAATCATGCGGGGCGAGGGCAATCGAATGGAGTCTCATTAAAGAACAGGCAGACTTTTGCAGTGCCGCACGCGTTCTCGAGTACGCATATGGCCGGGGGCTCACGTACAGTCCCGCCACCTCCGCAAGTACAAACTGTTGAGGACCCCGGGGGCCGGGGTGGAACATATAGGTCGCCATGCGATCAACATACCCCGCCTCTTCTATACTGTATACAAATGTTCTGTCACTGGGGATTTCATCGGGTAGCTGGTATGGGGCACTGGTCCCCTCGGCCAGCAAACGTCCCAAGGCAAGCGAGGCCTCTTCGGTCAGGCCCTCCGCGTATATGGGACGGATACGTAACAGTTCAGGACGTACCCGACCCTGCGAGAGGATCTCACCAACGGTGATCCCTGATAGAGCGTAACGACGCCATGCGTACCCTAGACGACCAAGAGGAAGTGTCGTCGACCGCTCGAGAGGTACACCCAGCCACTGCGTCGTGGTTGCTGCGGCTTCCTGGGATATACCACCGATATCCTGAGACGCCTCGGGCGGTGCCGCGGGGCGCTGACAGCTCCCATAAGCGCCATACGACCCCTCTGCGGGCTCGTACGCCGCGCTCCCCCGCCCCAACGACGGGGCCTCACCACTCCGCTCCACCCCCACGTTTCCGAACTCGTGCCCGGCTGTTGACGTCCCTCCGTACGAGTCACTCGAAACCCCGCCTTGGACCACCCCGGCCACCGGCGTATTGGACTGTGCAGCGGCGACGGAAGCCGCTGCAGGGGCGGCACACAACTCCGTGGACAAAGTAGTCTCACGGGACCGCCGCTCTTGCTGGAACGGCGGAAGGGAGGAGACCACGGGCGCAATCGACGCGTCTTGGAGCGGGGATGCCTCTTGCCTTGCCGCGGACCCATGGGAACGGACCGGCCCTTCGATAGATGGCGTAACGATTGCCAGGCGAGACGGCTCACCGCGCAAGGGGTCTGTCCCCGCTAGGGCCGAAGTCGGCGGGGAACCTGCCAGGACGACGAGGAGGGGGGAGCCGACGGACCCAGTTGCGCGCACGATAATCGAAGAAAACAACCGAGAGTATGCTAAGGAAGCTTTCGTTAGCTACCTTAAGGCGAGACCGAGCGCGGGTAGAGGACGCGCGAGCACGCGAGCGAGCCCAGATCCACCTCCGCCCGTCAGAGCTGGAACGTAACCCAGCGCTGCTCCGGGGCGTGGAGGCGTAGATCGGCCCGCGCGTGTGCGCGTCTTCCCCTCGATCCTGCTCCACCATGCTGCCCGGGCCCGTGCTCCGGCTTCGTTAGCTGGTCCGACTTCCCCCGTGTTCTCGTACGTACGGGTCTTCCAGGACTAAGCATACACCCCTATCCGTTTAGGGGTGTTTATGCTACACGACCCAGTGTCGGACGGCACCATGCTGGAAAGATTTATCCAATCGCTGCCGTCCAGCCTACAGGAATTGGCGGTCTCTGTCCCTCGGTCATTCGGTGAGGTGACCGGGAGAGTAGCCATGATGTCCGCATCTACAAGTTCTGACACCGGCAGGGGCCGACTCCGCGGTGAGCGGGTCAAGCAGATGGAGGAAGGAACAGCCCGAGATGTGGAACTCGTCGCCCGCGTCGACCCAAATAATCCGCCAACTCCACTGTCCACCTCTACAGATGAGCGTTTCACGTCAGCTACGTGATACTACTGTTGCAAAAAAAGGGCACATCGCGCGGTGCTGGGAGAAGGAGAGAAAGGACAGAGGCGCCGCTGCAAGCATACCGCAGGGGGAAGGAGTGGGGGGCGGAAAGAGGCCCACCGGGCTGCCGCCCGGCAAGAACTAAGCATACCGCTCCGTAAGGGCCGGACAGCCCTGGAGCGTGTGTGCAGATGCACGGGAGGCTGACAGGGGTTGTCGGAGGGGATGATTTTCTGTTTGGCGGTGCGGAATGGGACTTTGTGAGTGCCACCAGATACCGGTGCCATTTCGGTATGGGTCGATCGAGACTGGTTCCAATCAGTTGGGGCCACATGGACTGCAGCCGACTGCTCTGCCCGCACAGCAAACGGCAGGGAGATGGAGGTCCGCGGACGCGGTGTTTTGAAGTTTTCGCTGTGGGGGCAGGAATTTTGCGAGTCGGTACGCGTGGCTGCCAACCTCTCCAGCACCGTGCTCATTGGTACCCAGTTCTGGAGTAAACATGGCCTGCATGTAGACCTCACTGCAGACATGGCGGACATCTCGGTTGAAAGGCGTCGTATCAGGGGGGCAAGTGCGCAGGCAGGACAGTGGCGGCGCGCTTGTTGAACTAGCGGCTGCCGTCTGCGACGCAGAAGTCGACGAGGCAATTGTCGGCATGGACCTGTCGACTTTCCGTCCGAGGAAGCAGATGCAGGAGCGACTGCGGGCGGTGCTGTGGCGGCAGAGGGCAGTATTCAAGGGGCTCGGGTGCATAAAAGGAGTCAAGCACGAGATCAAGATAGACCCTGCTGCCCGCCCGGTATGCTGGCCTGTTCGGAGGCGCTCGCCGAAGGAGGAGGAGGTGGACCGCGAAGCCATGAAAAGGCTGCTGGAGCTGGAGGTTGTAGAACACGCGACGTCACCATGGGCAGCTTGCAGTTTATTCGAGAAGAAAAAGGACGGGTTGACTCGAGTTGCGTCAGATTTAGAGGACCGAACTCGGGGACCGTCATGGAGAGCTACCCCATGGAGGACGTTCGGGTGACCCTGGACTGGATGGGCGGCAAGCGTGTCTTTTCTACGATAGATCTGTAGGACGGCTTTTTTAAGATTGAGCTGGATGAGTGTTCGAAGCAATACACTGCTGTGCGCACAGTCCTTGGCCTCTTACGGCACGTCAGGCTACCGCAAGGATTAAAGAATTCCCCGGCCGCATTCCAACGCGTCATCAATTCCATACTCGGGGATCTCAAGGGAAGAGACGTAAAGGCCTTTATGGACGATGTAAGTCTCGGTACTGAGTCCGCGGAGGGCTACCTAGGGTCACTGGAATCCGTCTTGCGGCGATTTCTCGACGCAGGCACCCGGTTGAAGCTCTCAAAGTGCCAGTTCGGCGTACGAGCTGGCGAAAATTTTGGGCACTGCATTGAAGAGGATGGGCTCAAGCCGTCAGCCGCCCACGTAAAGGCGATCTGGGAACTCGTAGAGGCAAGAAACAGGGAGGAGCTCATGCGCTTCCTGGGTCTAGCCAATTATTTTAGTGACTTCGTCGACCACTTCGCCGAAATTGCGAGGCCGCTCCATGCTGTCCTGAGGGGTACGGGCTTCAATCGGAAGAAGGGGCGTGGGACCCACTTTGTCATTAAAGATTGGGGCAGCAGGTGGGGTAGCTGCCAGAGAAAGGCATGGGAGGAACTGAAGAAGGTCCTTGGGGACCCGGAATTTCTCGCATCGCCAAGGAGGGGAGCGGCCAAGAAGGTAATGGCCGACGCCAGTGGGTACGGACTCGGGGGAGTGTATTGCAGGAGGAAGGCAATGGCAAATGGAGACCAATTGCTTTTACAAGCAGAAAGCTGTCCGAGTCCGACAGGAAGTTTGCCGTCACCGAAAGTGAATGTCTCGCTGTGGTTCACGGGCTCCGGAAACCGCGCCCGTATCTACACGGCGAGAAAGGGGTCACAGTCGTAACTGACAACTGCTACCCGAAATGGCTAATGAGCCTCCGCGACCCGAGAGGGAGGTTGGCTCGCGGGATGTTAGAAGTTCAAGATTATGACTTTACGGTACAGTACGCCCCCGGGTCCGCCCTCGTCGTCCCGGACACTTTCAGCAGGGATGCCATCGAAAAGCCTCTATGCCAGCGCTGCTTAGCGCTGATTGAGCTCCGGGAGAAAGGGATCCAGAACGCAGAGGAGGTCAGGGCTGTCGTGACCCTTGGGGCCCTCGAAGGAGAGCCGACCGCCGAACAGTTACGAGAAGCCCAGCTGGAGGCCTTTGGTGACCCCGCCGAGTGGGTTGCGGCAGATGGGAGGGACGGATACAGCGTGACAAGCGAGGGCTTACCCTGCTTCAGACCACGGGGCCCTGGCAGCGCAAGCTGCCTGGTTGTCCCGTCACAGTTAGTGGGGGCAGTTCTGCAGTTCGTGCACGAGTCCCGGATGGCTGGCCACTATGGAATCAGGCCGACCGAGGCACGCATCAGAGGTCGCTACTAGAGTCCGTCGTGGAAAAGTGATGTCAGAATGACGATTGCGCGATGCGTTGCCTGCACCGACGTAAAAGCGGCCAGGCCCGGAAGGGTGCAAGAATGCAGGTGTATCATCCCGCACGCACGTTTCAGCAGGTCGCTGTGGACCTGCAGACAATAACACCGCCGACACGGGCTGGAAGTATCAAGGTCCTCGTCATAATCGACACGTTCACAAGGGTCGCTCGCGCAGTCCCGATTCCGAATGAGAAGGTAGAGACGGTGGCAAGAAAAATCCTGGACGAGTCGGTATCGATCTTCGGCGCTATAAAAACGCTCCTGCCGGATAGGGCTCCCAGTTTTGAGGGGAAGGTTGTGCCAAGTATGGCCGCGCAGCTCGGAATAAAACGCGTCACCACCTCTCCATTCCACCCCAAGGCGAACGGGTGCGTGGAGAAGTGGAACTGGACGCTTGCGCAAGACTTGGCAAGCTTTGTATGTACGGGGCAGGACAACTTGGACCTTCACGTCTCGTTGGCCTGCCTACGGTACAACACTGGGGCGCATGAGGCGACCCAGTTATCCCCATTTGAGGCCATGTTCGGGATCGAGGCCTTCATGGCTTGGGGTGATGTGGAGGGCGACAGGGTGGTGGTGGAGCCCTACAGCACGCCAAGTAACCTCAAAGAGCTCCGTAAACAGGCGGTTCAAGTGTGGAATGGAGGCACGCAGAAAAGCAGCCAAGCATTACGATCGTAGCGTGAGGGGAATGCGCTTGCGGGTCGGAGACCGCGTGATGGTGTGGGCACCTGACCTTGTTAGTAATGAGGGAAACATGGTGGTCCCTTCGTGGCTAGGACCGTACGTCTTGGATCAAATGCTTTCGGATGTGAGCTACAGTCTGCGCTCCGAAAGTGGGGATGTGACGGCACGGGTGCCCACGAATCGCTTACGTCCATCTCACAGGTAGCCATCCAGACCGCAGGCCCTGAGGAAGGGGTGTTTCCAGACGGTCTCAGGCTACTCGAGAAGATGACTACGTGTGAACACAGAACGTGCCCGGAGACTGGAAGGACCGAAAGGTGGTTCAAAGTACAGCTCCGCGGGCGAGATTCGCCGAGGTGGACAACGGAAGCCCTATTTCCAGAGGCAATAGTCAGACTTTACGACGAACGCAATGGCTCTGCCGAACCGTAGCATCCGGCAGATGGCATGTAAATTGCCGGGCGAGGGTCCGGGATCGAAGGTCGGCCGAGAATAGAGCAAACCGGGGACGATCCGCTTCCGACAAAACCAGCAACTCTGATGGTGCTCTGGGACATAGGAAGAGGGACGGATATTGTGCCTTGGGATTTTCTCCCTTCCTTACACGTAGCACACGTGCGAACCGGCGTCCAGACCCCGGGGTTGGATCATCCAGAGTGTGCGCGCACACTTTGGATGAACGGTACCACCCGACAGTGGCGGGCACAGTGGCGGGGAGGCAAGAAGGACGTTGGATCGCGAGATGTAGGGCGGTTCACGTGCTGCACAGCAGGCGTTCCAAGTGACTACCGAGGGCTCAGGGTGGCGGCGCGAGCAGGGCAAGGGGAACACTTGCGAGGGATCCTGTCAGCGGGCATAAACGCCACCAGCGCCCGGAGGCAAGGCCGTACGCGGCGGGGGGAGGGCCGCGCTAAGTGGTCAGGAAATGGAGCCGGTCGGGAGGTGGAGGCGTCGGGCGGGCAGCGCGCATTACTGAACCATCATCGAAGGAGGTTACGCCCGGCCGCGGGGACAAGGGAGCCGGGAAAAGGTTTTAGTTGTTAAGCGGCCGCAGTCTCGGTCGACAGTGGCGGGTGACTACTCGGTGGCTGGAAGGAGGGACCGCGGCTGCCGACCCTGGATCAGTGGTATAACATGGGCTCCGTGCCTCGCGAAAAGTACGGAAGGCATTGAGGAAGCAAGAGGCGACTTGGGAGTAAACTTGTGTGCTACTTTCAGAATTGGCCGCGCTCTCGGTCCGTAGGGTGTGCGGCTTGAACTAGCCGCAACAGCACGGATCTGATGGTACTCCCGTGATTCACCAAATCTTCTGTAGAGAACAAATCTACGGTCATCAGGAAGGAAAATGTGTCAATCTTAGTAGAGCTTTGAGTTGATTCTTTGCATTAGGGAATCTAAATGAACCTATGTACGTGCTTAATGTCCTTCCAGGCCTCCGATAATTTGGAAGTGTTACGGTCGGTCTCGGCGAGGCTGCGATCTGATATCCGCAAAGCTTGCAAATATGCCTTTCGACGGCTGCAATTTGATCTACGGGTAACGCATCGGTCTGTGAGTCATGGATGAAGAGCTTTAGACCAAAATCTGACGGACAGCCGAGTTTCCGGTAAAGGTCGCTTATGGAAGCCACAGACACAGCGTCTGTAACCGAACGCTCTGCCTCAGACAGCTACTGAGACATGTTTTCATACATGAAGGCAGTGGAGGGCCCTTTGTGCTGGTATAAGGATGGAACATCAATAAAAGTTTCGTTTTGACCGATGCTTTTGGGTAGTCCAACATGATGAGTTAATGCCCAGCATCGAGCATACGGGATGGACATTTGAGATCACCAAATGGGAAGGCATCATTTCCCAAATCGAAATTCATGTGTAGGAATTTCATGTTTCTTTTGCCAAACAATAGCCCGACCTTGTTTGGAGCAATTCGAATATCTGCAAAGACCAGAATTGTGGATTCATCTTTCAGAAGTAAACATATAAGAACTTACTTTGCTGTGCAAACTAGGTATGTCGCTGGTCCATCTCCAAAGCACATTTTGACGCAGATCGATATATTATGGATGATTTTGCCCTGCGTCAAAGAAGAGTGCAAAATAATATTTCCATCGACATATACCTCTGAGGATGTTGGTGTTTCCCATGTCGGGCATTCCTTGCAAGCAACTAGGGTGTTCATTCGGCGCCTGTCGTCGTGTCAGAAACGAATATCCCGACTCCTCAGCGAGTATCCATGCAAATATTGCACACAGCGGCAAACGCTAGGACGAATAATGTACTTGTTCCACACACATCATAAATGGCAAACGTCGTTTCCCGTTGTTCAGAAGCTAGAATGACCCGTTCACGAATACGATTGTATATATTACCAAACGTTTCAGTAGCGTAGAAGGATGGGAAAGCTTTAAATAGCACATCCTCAGCCCTAGGGGTTCTTTTGTCATGTATGGAGAGGGAAGTATTGGCACAATGTTTAGCACCAAAGGAACTGGTCAGCGCTGTAAGTTACAGCGCTGACCAGTTCCTTTGGTGTGCGACAAAATCGGTAAAGATGTCCCGCAGCAAACAATTTGAACAGTGTCCGGTCTCATTTTTGTTGCGTCCGACTCTTACTTTTTCAGTCATTTCCACATTTCTAACACTTTGAAGTACGGAGCACGGTTTGCACTGCCCGTAACATAGCTCCGTGCAGGCTGCGTGAATATTTTTCATCACGGTAGCACGTCGTGAATCTGCGTGCGTTTGCGTGAATCATGCGGCGACACGTGATTTTCACGACGTCAAGCGTGAATTCACGCACGACAGCGTGAGGATCAAGATCGCATTTCACGAAGTGCACCCAAAGCATCAGCCTTATAACGCACCAGCTTCACCCGTTATCAACACTCCCCTCCTACACACCTCCCGCACCCACTTTCTCACTTGCTTTACCTCCCATAGATCTCCTTGCTTCCTTCGAACCACCAGCGCCGATCCTGCCGTGTCTGTGTGGGCTGCTGGCCTCGTCCCCCGCCATCGCTGCCCCCACCACAGATCCTGTCTGTGTCTGTGTGCGCAGCCGGTGCCCCGGACAGCCACGACCGACCCTGTTTGTGTATGTGTGCGGTGCCGGCCTCGCGCTCCCACTCACCTGATTCCTATCATCGAGCATGTCTCTGTCTGTGTGCACTCTGTGCTTTGCGCCTTCGCCCACCCGAGTACTACCTCCGAATCTGCTCGTGTCAGTTCGTACTTCCTGCGTGCCTGTTGGGCTACCCGACCGCCCCTGCTCCGGGAGTTTTTGGCTTCGTGCTTGTAACTGGACCTGTGCACCGCGATTCTGCGTGATGTGGCACTGCCGGGGGACCACTCCCGCAATTCGCGGTCGTCTGTCAAAAGTTGAGAAGCCCTGACGTCACATCAGAACGCGAAGGTAAATAAGGGAAGGACGGCACGGAGAGTAGATACTACCTTGAACATATACCGTCCGAGCGACGAGGCGTACGGGACGGTATCAAAATTCTGGACGGTGATGCTCGTCTCTACAATACTCTCAGTATGGCTCCGCTTTTCGATGTGTACAGGGCGTGACAAACACAGGACATCAAGCCAGACATCCGCCCCCCGTTTGATATTTTTATTGCATGACTGTTCTTGGCGTTCGCACCAAAGAATGAGGATGTGGCTGACGCAGCCCCAAAAAAGCTGAAAGGGAGTCAAAAATATACATCATTTCTCTTAGAGGATAGCTCAAACACGGCTGAGAAACATCCACATTGCGGAAGTTCAATGCGTAACAGTAATCAGTGAAAGAAGGAACGATTGGAGATTTGGAACGTCGATGAGATGGTGAGTCAGGGACTGGCGGGAACCGCCGTCGGAATCCGATATGGTCGTTCGATGAGGAATCTACGCGAGCAGGGATACAGTAAGAAGGTGAGGCATGAGAGGACATGCAATCAGAAGAGTGAAAATAATGACATGGTCCGATGACCGTCGGTCTGCAGACCGACGGTCGTCCCACATGTGGGAAATGAGACGAGGGAAAGGAGGAGGGAATTTACAATGAGAGGAATGCGACCGCGGTGACGGTACGCCAGAAAAAACAGGAGGAAGTCGATGATAAGGGAATGCAAACGCAGGGGCGGGACGCACGGAGGAAAAGAGGAGGAATTCGAAAGGACAACGGATACGCAGAGGATCACCTTTTATTGACCCTGAAGGGGAATGGAGGCGGAGATCGACGTGATGGGTCTGCTGCAGGTGGAGTATGAAGGGAGCAGGACACCGGAAGATCCTTCCTTCGGCTGAGAAGTAATCAGCCGGGCACGAACTTGTAGATCTTCCAGAGTTGGACTGTAGAGGGTCCCTTCCTTCACGCCGTGAGCAAGAAGCAGGCGATGATAGACGCCAGAGGCAGGATTATTTTTTAGGAACTGAGGATGGCGGGAGACCCATGGTAGGAGTAAGGGGCCATTCCTCGCGCAATGGTAAGTCGGACGTGGGGTCGGAGCCACGTTAGACGACGACACTACTCGGACTGAGAGGTTTACCCTCGAGTTGGTACCGGGAAGCACCACGTCAGAAGGAGCTTCGGGTACGGCTGGACACACCGGGGGGAGGTGTGGTTGTGAAGGAGCTGGCTGAGATCGAAGGCGGGCAGGTGGATTTGTAGGCGAGGCCGGCTCAGTGAGACGAGACGCCGGAGACTGCACGTGACGAATGGAAGGTTGTACCGCGGCATGAGGATATGACGCGGCTGACAGTCGAGGGCATACGTTCTCTGCCCGGGGATCCACGCCGTGTTCGACCACTGCCTCGGGAGTGGAAATTTGACTACCACATTGTCGAGTCAGCCGGGTTTCTGAGGGTGAGCACAACGTCGACGTCCAGAGGTTCAACCAGACGAAGGCACCGGCAGCACTGTGACTCCGCCCGATACAAAGGGAGAAACGTCGCTTTCTGAAGGACCCTGAGGAGTTGTGCGGTAGAACGCTGTCCCAATCGACCTTGGAAATCTTATCGAGCAGGCAGTGCAGTTCGAAGTCGGTGTCACCTCCGCCTAAGGGGACAATGTATACTAAATGGGGCATGAGCTTGACGAGCTTGGGAAGAAGGTGCCACAGCCGCTAGCAATGACATGCCTCCCAAAGCAGGGTGGCGGTTACCTTCACACACCACTCTGACAAAAAGACAAACCACAACCCGTGACAAGCATCGTTCAGATAGCTTCCAAAATACGTGAGAATGGGACCGAGCTCTGCCCAAAATCCTTGGCAGACCTCGGATTGACCCCACCAGGAGGGGATTTGCTGGTACTGGTTTGTGCTATGAGACCGAGCAATTTCCCCCGCTTCGACTATTTGGTAAGTTAAGAAGTATCCCGCCTTCGATCTCATTTTACGTTCGAGTCGGACAGTGCGCTGGAAGAAGGGGATGTTCCCACGTTTCATACGTCGGAAATTAAGAGGAAGAATCCTGCGCGCCCAGGTCATGGCGTCATTAGCCACTGAAATAATATGTATCCTTCCGGATCGATATTAGGCCGAGGCGGAAGGGGTGTCCACGGTAGAGGTAGATTACGACACCACCAACCTCTCTCGAGGGCTGCGGATATGACTCCAAAAAACAGGCGAATAGAACTACGAACCCGGAAAGGGAGAGGGCTCAATGGGCGAACGCTGCCACCTGAGGGTAGACCAACCAATCTAGGGAACGGACGCCAAGAGGCCGTAAGGGACGACCCACGCGGGATGGTTTGCTTGTTCTCTTTTCCAAGTCCCCGCTAGGTTCTCGCTCGAGGGGTCGCTGCCCCCCTTACTGTGGGGGCGTACTGCCTCGGTCCCTAAGTACGTCCACCTCCGCCGCCCGGGTACAGTAGTCATCCACTTCTACTTTGGATCACTACAGGCGAGTACCTCTTCTGTACTCCACCGGGGAGTGATCTGCATAGCGGCACACGTGGCTACGCTCCTGTCACCGGTACTCGTGTCAGAGCGCGCACCACGTGTGCAGGCTGAGACTCCCCCGGCTGACACTTCTATTACACTGATTTCTACGCCTCTATAGTACTTCCTTATAATCTACTGTAACCAATCGGGACGTAGTCCATACGGTAGTACACGTGGCTGCGCTGTCTCCACCTTGTGCTTGTGGCTACGCATGAACTTCATGCGTGCTTGAAGCACGCGTACAAGCAGAGGTATGTGCTTGTAGTGCAACGCCGAGTTCGGCGAACTACTCCGCGAGTTCGGGCGCGGTGGGTAGCGACGCAGTATGACTGCGGTAGTGGTAGAGTGGAGACAAGCTCCGAAAGTACCCCGGACTGACCGGACTGTAGACAGCCAGTAGGGCGGATAGGGATAGGAGGGGAAGTAAAGGGAGCTGTTGGTGAAGTCAGCGTACACTCGCGCTTGGCGCCTATACCGTCGGTGAGTTCACCGTGCAATATTAGGGGGCACTGAGCTGTAGAGGCCGGACTTGGTTGGGTTTACTAGGGTGGTGCTACCGTACTACCCTATATACTAATGGAGTGCCGGATTGAGGTCGCGGTGGTCCGCACACGTACACGTGTCGAGGGGCGCCGACGGCGGCGTGTCTATCATACTACTGTTAGGAAAGGGTCTGTAAGCTCTGTAATGTCAGCACGGAGGACAGCGGTACCTCCGCGAGGATTCCGCCCACACGTGTACACGCGAGCCCAAAAATTGCAATTTTTGGATTGCCAGCAATGCCATGCGGCATGGACGCGTTGCGCCACATATCCCCCCCGTTAAGAGTGGAGGCTGCCGGTGTCCACTGTACTCGTGCGCTTGCACTTCTTCCTTTTCTTCCATCTTCCACATTGCAGGGATTTCCCTGGTACTCTTCGTTCACGCTCGCAGGCGTACTGTATCATCGAGGTATTCCTCGCAGCATCATGGCAAGCGACAACGCCACTCCGGCGGCGCCCAAAACGTTTCCACCGCCTGCCGCATATTCGGGGAAGTCCCCGCGAGACGATCCGCGGTTATTCGCCAGCGCTCCGTGGTTCGACCGCGATTACTTCCGCGAGCATGATCTCATCGCGCCGTACGTGACTGCGTTTCATCTACCCGGGGAACTCCCCGTTCACGTTCTCGACACTCCCGATTGGCGTCTTCGAGGGGCCATCCCCGCGCACTATCTTTTCACGCGATCGGGGGGAAGTCCTGAGAAAACCCGCGAAGAATGGGTGCGCCTCTGCTATCGGAGAATGACGCGGACCATCGGCCGAGAACTCGTCCCGTCGGATCACGGCGTTGATATCGCGGTATACCGCACGGACGGAGAGCGCGATTACGTGGCTCGCCTCGCGGCGATTCGCACGGACAGTAGCTGGCGCGGTTTCGAACCTCAAGGGCGCCAGGCTGCGTTGCTCTTCGACGTCCAACTTCGCGCGGAATTCCGCTATCTTCGCAAGCGCAGCAACTCCGCGTTCTGGGACAAGATTCGCTTCGAACGTCGTGCTCGTTGCCGACACAATGTCTTGGTCCCGTATCAAAATGTCGAGGTAGACCTCATGAGAGCCACTTACCGTTATCGGTGCTATGTGAAACTCCCGCATCAATGGGCGCAGGTTGAAGTCTGCGAAGGTTTCATTTCGGAGCTGTCTCCGGTCGTCAGCTACCTGGGGTCTGAGATCATCAGCGACCCCGGGAGCGGGTTATGGACGGTGGTGTACACCGAGTTCGTCGCCAAGGTTGCAGTGAACTGGCTTTGGGAAATGTATGACACCTACCGAATGTGGTGGCTTTCCCCGAAAACGAGGCAACTCCTCGACCAGCTCGATCTGCGCAACGTACTTGGTGGCGACGATAATCACGACGAGTTCCGTCATCTTTTGGTGATACTCAAAGACATTGGTTGGGATGATCCCAGTATGGTTCCTTTGAGCAACAACAAGCGGAGCAATCTCCGTCGCAACTTTTCGCCAGGGCGTCGGCATCCGAAGTGCGGGGATTTTATATGGTTTAACCCCTGGACCCGTACGGTCATTTCACCGGAAGAAGCACGTTATCTTCGCGAGAATCCGCGCCCCATGCCTCCTGGGCATCCGACCGGGTATCTGTACAACGCTGACTTCAGCGATGGTGAATTCGAGGATGATCCTCATGACAAAGGCGACGATGACGTCGACATGGATGAAGGGGGTTGCGACGAGCCGCGTAGTCCTCCACCTGCACAGACTGATGAAGCCGATGCGAGTGCAGCAGATGCATCTGCGACTGCGCCTTCCACATCCGTCGCCGAACCTTCGGCTCGTAGCCAACGCGAAATAATCGCAGAATTCCTGCGCGGGATTGGTGTTCCCGAAGCTGATCTCGAGGGTGACCTCGCGTCTCTCCAGCGCCTTGCCCAGGGAATGTTCAAGGGCCCGCCGAGTGCAGATGCACAGAAAGACGGCGATGTTGGCGCTGAGGAAGACAATGACGGCGGTGACGCCGATAAGTAGTGAGCGTGGTATCTCCACGATTTGCCCGCAAGAGATACTGTAGTCACGGGAGTCAGGGACTAGCCCTCTTCCGTCTGCGTATCTCGCGGGGTGGCTTCATCGATCAATAAAAGCCAGTGCGTTTCTGGGATTAACCCACTTGTGCATTGTCAATGCTCTGGGGAATTCCCAGTTTCACGCGTTTAAAGTATCTCACAACGAGACTGCGCGGTAAGTTTTCCATGGGCTCCCATGTGTTGTCACTCTGGAGGTACCCATACCATTTGATGAGGAAGACGAGCTCTCCCTTTTCGTTATAGTCGTGGGATTCCACTTTCTCGACGACGTACTCTCGTCGAGTGACGTCATCGACCGGCCTTGCCGTGGTATCATTTCGAGGAATTTCCTCGTTGTGCCCAGTTTCGATTGGGTCTTCATTCGCGAACGAGACGCGTTTTCCTTGTCGAGATTTCGACTGATTGTGTTTCCGAGGTTCGTCCTCGTCACTAGAACTTTTGGAGCCATCGCTGGGTTCCTTAGTGAGTTTCTTCGCGGTGTTCCGCGTACTGTAGTGATTTCCTTTGTCTTCTGATGACGACGAGGACTCGGCTCGAGGTAAATCCTCGTTTGGAGCGAAGAAGTTGTCTTCGATTGGCCGAACGCCGGGCTGAGATTCGTCACGCTCGTCTGAAATCCGAGGTGATTCTCCGTGCTGTTCGACGTCGACGAGTCGAGGACTGTACTCTTGCGGAAAATCTGCACTGTGTTCAGTGTTCTTAATCTCGTCCGATTTCGGCGGTAACTGCACCGTGGGGTCTGCGGTAACTTCGCAGCTTTCTGCGCGTGGAAGTTTTGGGATCTCCACGGGATTCCTCGACGAGGAGCTAAGATTGTGCGGGGTTACATCCCCGAAGACTGCTTTTCGCACGTCTGTCGCGGTCTTGACCGTGGTTTTGTGTTCCATTGATGAGGGTCTCATCACAGTTGGGGAAGTTGTCGAGGCTATCCTCGTGAAAATTCTCGGCCGTGATTGGCCGTTCCAACTCGCCTTTTGAGGCGGCGGCAAATCAGCCAATCCGGTTGCATTATGAGAAAGCACCGTGTGCGGCGATTGGTGCGTCGAATTACCTCGTACTGTACTCGAGGTCGTTACGCCACCTTCTGGTGCCGGCTGAGTGCTTTCCTCTGGTGTCGCAGAATGCTGAGATAGTGTGAGCTGCGGTGTTGGCGCCCACACAACTCGATCACGGGAGATCCGTTCATGAGTATCGTCGATCTCGACGACAATCGTGTCGTCGTCTTTCTGGACGGGTTTAACGACACGATAAGGTCCGTCGGCGATCGGCGCCAATTTGTGCTTCGGAGAATCTTTTCCGAAGTACTCCTTTCGTACAAATACGTACGAACCTTCCCGGATTTCCGGTCCATGCTTGCGGATACGCGCGTCGAAGTTGCGCTTGTATCTCGCCTGGGATTTGCCCAGTTCTAGTTTCGCCGTGGACATCAAGCCACGCAACCACGCTTTCCATTTCTCGTGGTACTTTGCGGTGTCATGCACCGATTCCAATCGAGGCTCTGATTTGATTGAGAGCGCCGGGGGAGGCCTGGACAAAACCAGTTGAAAAGGTGCGAGCTTAGTGCTCGAGTGGACCTGCGTGTTGTACGCGTATGTTAAGGCGTCAACGAAAAGGTCCCAGTCACGCGGATGATCCGCTACGTAGTGTCTCAGGCTTGCTAGGATAGTTCGGTTGAATCTTTCAACCTGTCCGTTAGCCTGAGGATGATAGGTCGTGGTAAATAGATTCTCTATTCCAAGGATCCCACATATATCCTGGAACAATCTCGCAGTAAACTGCTTTCCATTATCTGACAGCAATTCACACGGAGCTCCGTACACAAATACCCAATGGTGTACAAAGTTCTTCGCGATCTCAGACGCGGTAATCTTCTTGAGCGGTACAGTCCGCGTTAATTTAGAGAAACGGTCCGTAATGACCAAGAGGTATCGATTTCCTCGTCTTGTGCGGAGAAGTTCTCCGAGTATGTCTATGGAGACAAATTCAAGCGGCGCTTTCGCCGGAAACAACCGCATGTGTGTTGCATTTCGTCTGAGCTTGACTCTATTCTTTGCGCATGTGACGCAGTTTCTTACCGTGGTGTAACAATCCACGCTCACTGTCGGCCAATAAAAGTGCCTGCGAAGGGAGTGATAAAGTTTCCTCCCTCCAGGGTGTGCCGAGAGCTTCGAGTAGTGACTCAGATGAAGTACGCGTGCACGAAGCACGAATGGGATGAAAACTTGAGGCATGCCCTCGACATTTCGATGAAGTATTCCATCCTCGTCGATCGAAAAGGGCAGTACCTCCCCCCCATTAAGACGACTACGTATCTGCGAGCAGAACGTGTCGCCCAACTGTGCACGAAGAAGTTCTTCGATAGTGATTGTACGGAGGAGAGTTTCATCAACTCGCGGTGATTCCGCGATTAGTATGCGATCTTCGAGATCGTATTCAGATTCAAGGAATTCCTTGTCATCGATGATGTCATCGGTTTCGAGCGCTGAAGCGGTGTTATCCGCTATAAAGCACGGGATTTCGTCGTCGAAGTCCGACTTCGTTTCGCCCAAGGTACAAAGTCTCGAGAGAGCATCCGCCTGCGTGTTAGCGCGACCCTTTTTGTAGCGAACTTCGAAATCGAATTCCGAAAGACGGAGACGCCAACGCATTAATCGACCAGAGGGGTCGTTGATTTCCATGAGCCACCTCAGCGAAGAATGGTCCGTGTGGACGACAAACTTCTCGAACTGGAGGTACGTCCTCAACGTAGTAATGGCCCATACAACTGCAAGGCATTCCTTTTCGGACACGGAGTAGTTCTTCTCCGGATTCTGCAAAGAGCGGGACCAAAACCCGAGTGGTTTACGGTCACCATCGGCATGCGTTTGAAATAGCGCGCAGCCGACTTGGTATTCGCTTGCGTCGGTGTCGACGGAGTATGGCAGTTCGGGTTTTGGCAAAGAAAGCACCGGAGGTTCGGTGACTGCCTTAATGAGAGCGCGGAAAGCCGCGTCTTCTTCTGTATTTAACGGAGGTATCTCCGTAGGTTGTCCCTTCTTTAGGAGCTTATTCAGTGATCCTGCCACGTGACTATAGTTTTGCACAAACCTGCGGTAAACATTGCAGAGTCCGAGAAAGGCACGGAGTTCCGTTTGGGTGCGTGGGTGTTTTGCTTCGCGGAGTGCCGCAACTGAGGATTGATCAACCTCGAGACGTCCGGGTTTGATAATGTGCCCGAGGTAAGTAACGGTGTCCGTGAAGAAATCGCACTTCTTTAACTTCAGGGTAACCCCTGCATGCTGGAGCACAGTAAGAATCTCGTGAACATGCCGGATGTGAGAATCAATATCCTTCGAGTAGATGATAACATCGTCGAGATAAACGAGGCATGTCCTCCATTTGAATCCTGATAGAAGGATATCCAATGTGCGCTGGAATGCAGCAGGTGCGTTAGTGAGGCCGAAAGGCATTCTCTTAAAGCGAAAGAGTCCCGAGTGACAAGTAAAAGCTGTCTTGTCGCGGTCTCTTTCTGCGACGGGGATTTGCCAATACCCCGAGTTACAGTCTAACGTCGTAAATATCGACGCGTCACCAAGCGAGTCTATGCACTCGTCCATGCGCGGCAAGGGGTACGTATCCCTCACCGTGATGGCATTCAGTCGTCGATAATCGACACAAAAACGTAAGGATCCATCCTTCTTTGGAACGAAGACGACTGGGGATGCCCAGGGGGATTGAGCAGGCTCGATAACACCCGCGCGGAGCATCCGTGTTACTTCTTCTTGTTCCAATTCACGTTGCCGGGGACCAGCCCTGTAAGGTGGTGACGCGAACGGGCGCGCACCCGGGAGAAGATCAATAAAATGTTCAGTTGTGTTGATCTCTCCCAAAGAGCCGTCCCACATGGACTTAAACTTGTCGAGGAGTTTCCTCACTCTGGCTTGGTATTCCAAGGAAAGGTGGTCGAGGTTAATGTCCTCAAGTGTAGGCGATCTGTCGGCTTCAACATTGACTACTTGAGAGCCGACAGATTCCTCGGCCACAAGGGCTTCTCCTTGCTCAGGCGTCATTCCCAGTAAATCTGATAACTGAATGTGGCTTGGCACCACGGCCGTAGGGTGGGGTAAGGCCACGGCGACTACTTGGTTCTTTGCCAGAGTCTGAGAAGAGCGCGAAAAGTTCGCGATTAAGATGCGGAAAGGCCGCGATGGTTCAACCTGGGCAATCCCATTTGTGGCAAGTACGCCTTGTCGTTGATACGGCTTCTCCGTTGGTTGGAGACACACAACGCCGGATCGATCGGTGACGACACTGACCCAGGTTTGGGACTGTGCCGGGATCTGAATTCTTTCAGTCACCCGAATCTTCGGAGAAATTCTCCCGTGAGTCTTACCGAACTCCTGTTCTTGTGGGAGCTTAGGATAATTCGGTGGCCGTGCGAGGTGTCTCCTCGTAATTGGGACTTTAGTCCCGTCGTCGAGTTCGACTTCCTTGCGGCGAGGGTATATTGCCTCGACAAACCGGTCACAGAAATCACAACCGAGAATGACAGGAGCAGCAAGTCTTTCGCATACAATGAAGTTTACTTTGACGAGACGCGGACCGAGCCGCACGATCAGCTCAACAATCCCGATAGTTCGGACGGGGTTGTTGTTTGCGTCAGCAATCGCGGGAAGTTCCGCACTTCGAATCTTCGAGCCCAATGACTCTGGTACATCAGATTTTCTGATGAAGTTCGGGCCTGCGCCCGTGTCAAGGACCGTCAGCTTACGTGCTAACAATCCGATGGTAGCACCGATGTCGGCATAAACCTTGAAGTTTCTCTTCGCCATGACGAGTACTTCCGCGCGTCTTGACGGACGGGCGCGTCGCCATGGTCGGTGCAGTGGAACGCCGAGTCGTCGGCGGTTGTCTTCAGGGATATCCCTGCTGTTCACAGAAACGTCTGTCTGTGGGTCGGGTTCAGCGCCTCGGGGCCGCACGACCTTTGGAGAGTCGACGGACCTCCCAGTGGCGGGACGATGAACCCCGACTAGTTTCCCGAATCGCGGTTCTCCGCACGAGAGGGTCTACTCAGAACGGTTGGGTGCCGCTCTGAAGGTTTAGGGCGTGGGTTTCCACGATGTTGAGGTGGTGAGGATTTCGGAAACCTCACCTGTGCGCGGATGTAAGAATCCGTGGGGACCTTGGCCTTTTCCTCGTTCGAAAGCGCCTCGAAGTTGGCGAGTACAGTGTCCATCTCCCGAATGGGAAGGACACAGTCTGGCGAGGTATGTCCTCGGGCGTAGCAAGTGTAACAAACCAAGCCACTTGGTTGGCGTTGCGCAGCAATTGGTCCACGATCTTGCCATCCAGGTCTATTCTGGGAAAAGCCTGGGAGTACCTTTGATACGGAATGCGTGGAGCGGCCACGGTTTGGGCTCGAAATGCCAAAGTTGGGTCAACGGAGTGATCCTCCGAGTACGAATCAGTGGGAAGGCTGAAAGTCGGAACCGACGAATTGGTATGTAACAGATGAAGCTCATCGTCTGCAGCCTGGACTGCGCTTCCAGGGAATGAATGGTCGCGGAATTCCACGCTTGAATCGGCCATCAAAGCCGTTGACTTCCCAGCAACTCTTTTCGCTGGTGCGGCTAGAGTGGGGTTGCGAGGTCTAGAAATCCCCGTTCGAGCACGTTGTGCATCGCCTTCGTCTTGGGCGTACTGTACGAGCCTTTCGTATGAGAGATCGCTTCGAGGGGTTTCCTCGCGATACCTCGCAACGAGTGAGCGAATAACTGGGTCAAGCCCATCAATGAAGAATGTCATCTTCTCCCACATTGGGTAGACATTCCCACATCGAGCACATGCTCTACTGAGTCTTGCGCCGTAATCGGCTTCGCGCTCACCCGGCTTTTGCTGGGTGGAGCGGAGTGCGAGTGTTGCTCCTCGGATAGCGCTTGGAGTGGCGTAAGTGCGAAGTAAGTAGTTCACTGCTTCTGGCCAAGCGGAGACTCCTCCTGTGGAGCGAGCGGGACTTGCTCTTGCGGCGCGGAATTGCGTTTCGGCGTTTCCGCGTAAGAAATACGGTAAAGCCACGAGAGCTTGCGCCTCGGACATTTCAAGAGTGTCAGCCTCGTCGACAAAACGGGCAAGGAACTCGAGAATAATCACGGGGTCTTCCCCATTGAAAGCACCGTTTTTCATGGTCAGTTCCATGCGTTTGATTTGATCCCGGATCTTACCGGTCTTTTTCCCAGTACGATCTTGACCTGTGTCAATGAGCCGGTATCGGCGATACGACAGAAGCTCGTCGTAAAGCGGATTCGTGGGCTTGAGTTCCTTGAGATGTCGGAACTTGGGTCCACGGATACGGGCTTTGTTTCCCGGGGCGTTTCCCCCGTCGGACTCTGATTCTGACGAGTCCGAATTTGAAGGCGTCGATGACGACGATGAAGAGGGCGATGAATGATCATCATTATGATCGTGGTGATTCCCACGTTTGGACTTAGACTTCTTCGAACGCCGGCTAGAACGCTGAGTGCGTTTCGAGCGCGACTTCGCTTTTCTGGAGAGGTTTTCCTCGTGTTCAGATCTCGCTGCTCTGTCTCCGAGCTTCAGGACGAGACCTTCCAACGCCTCTAGTCGGCGAGCAACACGAGAAAACTTCTCATCAATCCCCACTTCGTTTGGGTCTTCCAGATTCACTGGACCAAGGCGACGATTTACGTCGGAATGCAAAACACGGAGATCCCGTGAGAGATCGTCGATCAGGTCGGCGTTAAGAGTAACCCGACGTTTGACGTCATCGAGATTGTCTCTGATCTCACCGGTTTCCTGATCGAAACGGTGTCGAAGCAATATGTCTTCGGATGGAATTGGCTGGCGTATTTCTGCGCCATGTTCGGTCTGGGAATTCCCAGTATGCACACGCCTGGGCGTGTCGTGTGGTAAGGATGGAAGCGGTGGCGGAGGCGGGGCCTCGGAGAGGCGTGTCGGATTCGACGGACCAGCATTCCGAGGGCCAAATGCCTCGCGAACAGATGGGCTGGGGCCACGCCCCGAGCGCGTTTGAACGCCTACGCTTCCATCCGACGACGAGGGCTTCCTCGGTCGCTGGGACATCGTTGGAACCACAAAAGGGACAGTGAAAACAAATGAGCAGAGAGATCTCTGAAAGAGCACGATTCTAGGTCGGGAGACCAGAAATGTAGTGCAACGCCGAGTTCGGCGAACTACTCCGCGAGTTCGGGCGCGGTGGGTAGCGACGCAGTATGACTGCGGTAGTGGTAGAGTGGAGACAAGCTCCGAAAGTACCCCGGACTGACCGGACTGTAGACAGCCAGTAGGGCGGATAGGGATAGGAGGGGAAGTAAAGGGAGCTGTTGGTGAAGTCAGCGTACACTCGCGCTTGGCGCCTATACCGTCGGTGAGTTCACCGTGCAATATTAGGGGGCACTGAGCTGTAGAGGCCGGACTTGGTTGGGTTTACTAGGGTGGTGCTACCGTACTACCCTATATACTAATGGAGTGCCGGATTGAGGTCGCGGTGGTCCGCACACGTACACGTGTCGAGGGGCGCCGACGGCGGCGTGTCTATCATACTACTGTCAGGGAAGGGTCTGTAAGCTCTGTAATGTCAGCACGGAGGACAGCGGTACCTCCGCGAGGATTCCGCCCACACGTGTACACGCGAGCCCAAAAATTGCAATTTTTGGATTGCCAGCAATGCCATGCGGCATGGACGCGTTGCGCCACACTAGTGTGGTAAACACCTTGGCTTCACCTAGGGAATCTAGGCACTCGTCCATGCGAGGAATAGGGTACGTGTCGCGCACGGTTAGGGCGTTTAAGCGACGATATTCGACGCAAAAACGGAGACTGCCATCCGACTTGGGGATGAGGACGACCGGCGAGGCCCACTCGGATTTTGACCGGGTGATAACCCCGCTTGCCAACATCTCGTCTACCGAGGCTTGTTACGCCTCTCGGGCGCGAGGACCCGCTCGATAGGGTTGACAACGAAACGGCCTTGCGCCGGGGGTGAGTTCGATGCGATGTTCGGTCGCTCGAACCTCACCCAGGCTCCCATTCCACATGCCTGCGTACGGCGTAAGCATGGTGCGAACTTGCTTACGCACGTGCTGCGGCAAGTGGTCGAGGGGTACAGCATCCATGGGATGAGAACCCTCATGATTCGAGGAAGGTGAGCGAGGGGAGTCGGCGTCCTGTGAAGGAGGGCTCCCCTCGTCGAACTCCGCCGCAAGAACTGCGTCTAGAGGCATCGGCGTGCGGATCGTCGCACGGGGATGGGGAGAAACGAAACCAACCACTTGGTTCTTCGACAGTCGCTTGGTGGCCGATGAGAAGTTGGCCACCAAGATTTTAAACTCCTGCAACGGAGTGATGTGGATCACTCCGTTGGAAATGGAGACACGATGCTTCGCATATAGTTGCGGGTTTGGCTCCACAGTGGAGAGACCTCTTCGTCCATTAGTGACGTGTTCCCACGTTTGGGTACCGGCCGGTATATTCACCGCTCGAGAAACCTTCAGCTTGGGCGAGGTACGCCCAGCTTCGGGGGCATACTCCTGCTCCGAGGGGAGCGGAGGGTGATCTACGGCACGGCGAGCCGGTTTACGAACGATCGGTACCTTTGTACCGTCGTCCAACTCCACCAGCTTTCGTCGGGGGTAGATCGCTTCGACAAATTTGTCGTTAAACTCACACCCGAGAATGACCGGGGCTGCCAATCGTTGGCAAACGATGAAGTTACACTTCATGGTGCGGTCACCTAACCACACCACCAGTGGGATTCGTCTGCTCGTCCGCAATGGGCGGCCATTTGCGTCAGCGATTGTCGGGATTTCACCCGGGGTGACGAGCGACTCCCATCCTGGAGGTAAGGTATCAACTCGAACGAAGTTGGAGCCCGCCCCCGTGTCGAGGATGGTGAGTTGCCTCACCATGACAGCTGGGGTAATACCAAGGTCTGCATAGACCTTGTAATTTCTCCGCGACAAGGTCATTACTGTCGCGGAGGGGTGAACATCCGTTGCAAGCGGCTGGATGTTCGTCCGCCATGGTTGGCGTAGCGTACCGAGGCCTTCGGGATCGGGATTGTCCTGGGCTATGCCAGTGTGTTTTTGGCCGAGTACTCGGAACCGCTTCTCCATCTTGGGAGGTGAAATTGTATCCGCCGACTTGGGCGAGTTCTCCGGGGTAGCCCCCGTCTTTACCTCAGTTGCTGCGGACTGAGGTTCTCCTAGTTTTTCGGAGGTCGCTGTACGCCATCTACGGGCGGTGAAGTCTTCGCCACAGTTGCCGACGTCGGCGACTGTCCGGTGACAGGAACGGGATTGATTACCCGGTTAGCCTCGTAACTGAGGAGAGCGACGGCGCGGAGATACGCATCCGGTGGGACCCGGCTCTTCTGTGCCGTCGATAGCTTCTCGTACTGGTGGGGTACGAGGGATACATCCTTCACCTTCATGCCACAGTCGGGGGCAATGTGATCCCCGACTGTGTAGCAGGCGAAGCAGATGATCTGCGGGGAAGGCGGCCCCGCAGATCCTTCTGAAACTCCCGGGACGTTCGTCCGCCGGAGAGGCCGCGGGTGCTTCCCGGACGCTCTACAGCGGGTTGGTACGGCTTGCGCCGGTCGCCGTAGAAAAGCGAATCTACGTCGTTGAAGGAGGAGTCTTCCGTCGGTAGGGAGGATATCCCCCCGACGTTGTCACCTTCCATTGCGAAGTAATTCTCGGCACCCCTGGCTGATTAGTAACTGGGCGTGGGGCCGGTCGTCGAAGACGGAACGCTATCAAGAGCGGCTAGAACCTGTTTAACAGGGCGAGGCTTGATGAAGTCCACCCGGTGCCCAGCCGCAAGCTGGGCCCGTAGAGCGTCGCCATGTGACCGGGCGTGGGCTACTGTATCCTCGAACGAGAAGCGGGGACGATCCTTGCGAGTTTGTAGCACCAGCGGCTTGATCGCGGGGGTTAGTCCCTCTATGTACAGAGTGGTCCTCTCGTACGGCGAGTGGACGTCGCCACATCTCCCGAAGGCGGTTAACATACGAGTAGCATACTCGGTTTCCGTTGCGCCGGGCTTCTGGCGTAACTCCGGTAAGGAGGTGAGGGCCCGCTCTATTTCGAGGTTAGTCGCGTATGTGCGCAGTAGCCAATTAACGGCGGCGGCCCAACTCGCGATCCCTTGGGATTTGCGCTGCAAACCTCTCTGGGACTCATACGCCTCTTTCGCGGGCGGTGATAACAGGTGGGGGAGGGCCATCAGAGCCATCGCCTCCGTCATATTGGCGTTGTCAAAGTTTTCCTTGCACCGCGCAAGGAAACTTATGACTCTGATCGGGTCCACCCCGCTGAACTTGTACTCGCCTATGACGACGAGGAGGTACTGCACCCTCTTACGGGTGGTGGCATAAACCTTGTCATCCAAGTTTTGGCCAGTGTCCACGAGACGGTATGCACGGTAGTTACATGCACCCCTGAAGCGGTGGTTCGTCGGCTTCCAAACAGGAAGGTGTTTCTGTTTGGGGCCGAACGTCGGCATTAGTACCGTGAGGGACTCCGACTCGGAATCAGATTCCGAGTCAGAGGAAGACGACGAGGATGAACTCGAATGATACGAGGACGAATCCTCGGGTGGAGGGTCTTTGCCCTTACGTCCCTTGCGACGGCGATCCTTGCCCTTCTTCCGACTGGGCTTGGACTTCTTTCGTCGTCCATCCCCATTGTCGTCCGAGCCTCCCCCAGAGTCAGGGTTCCCTCCCGGTACATTCCGGGAAGGTAAATCACCTTCAAGGTGGATAGGTCCGGCGGAGGCACCTTCGCGGGACGCTCCAGCCGTAGTCATCAACGCCGCGTGATTGGCGGAAAACTGGGGGACGGTCGCCATAGAGGGGACCGGAATCCCAGCGGCTTGTAGCGCCAGAAGAGTAACGTTTGAAAAGAGCAAGCTCTTGTTCAACGGGGGTAACTCCGCAACGGGAGTGGTGGTAGACCTTTCACCCGGTATGGGTGTCGTGGAAACTCCGGCGGTAGTCGGAGGGTTAACAGCAGCCATGGCTGGGGTTTGCGTCGCCGATCCGACCTGCGTAGCCGGTAACGGATCGGGACGCAACGTCTTAAGGACGGAGAATTCCTGCCGGAGTGTATTAAGCTCCGCAGTTAAAGTGACGATCTCTGTTTTCAGAGGGAGGACGGCCTCGTCGACACTGGCCGAGATATCTTTCTGCCAGGCGCGAGTTAAAACGCTTTCAAAAGCGGAGAGCCGATCGCGCCCTTGCGCGGATTGAACATCCGCTTGTGCGGCGATGGTTTCCACAACAAAGCTGTTGAGGCTTTCTCGCAGCGCCGGCGATTGTGCGGCGAGTTTTTCCGGTACAGTAGTGAGCGTAAACCATTCGGCTTCTCGGAGTGCCTCGCGGCAACTCCGAGTGATCCACGCCGCGGTGGCGGGTGGTACGTCTCGGGGACGGGTTTCTCGGGAGCTCTCAGAACCGGACACCATGTCTTGACAACACCTGTGAACGGTGGAAGGAAAACCTTCGAAAGAAAAGAGAAAGGGTAAGAGAAACTCCGCAGACTTCTAGGTCGGGAGACCAAATGTCGTGCACTGAGGCCACGGGTGGCAGCCTCAGGCAGAGCACGCGTGTTCGGAACGCGGGGTGAGTGGGATACGGGAGACCACCCGGTGATAACCGGCAACGGGGTCCGGGCGAGCGTGCGCGGTAGGTAGAGTGGTAGGAAAGAAACAAGACACGGAGCGTAGCAAGCAGTAAGCGGGGCGAAACGACAGCGAACGCGCGTAGGGAGCGGTAGAGGACCTCGGTAGCAGCGCGCGGTATGAAAGAGGAGATTCGGGGAAGTGGATGGGCTCGCGTGGTGTCGCACAGAGTGGGCCAGTACCGGCGCGAGGCTACTACCGAGAATCCAGAAACATAGGAAAGAACCCAAGGCTTCGTGCCTGTTTTACTTAGGGTGGGACGTCGACTATATAGCCGTCGACGCCGTAATAATAATAGCTAAAATACGGTAATAATACCGGCGTACCAGCTTATACGCTGTACTGTACGCAATACCCATATTGGGTTATGATACACGAGTACACGTGGTGATAATACACGAGTACACGTGGTGATGATACACGTTTACACGTGAGAGATGATACACGTTTACACGTGGGAGATGAACCTGTCAGTACTTCGACAGAGCTTACATTAGGCCGTGCCTGAGGGAGAAATACACGTATACACGTGGGATACTGGTATGTGCCTCGCGAATGAGGGAGGCATGTCAGTGCACTTCACCTATGCGCCTATGTCGAACGGACGGGCAGAGCGGATGGTCGGCACATTGAAGAGAGCCCTCCATAAGATGATACTCGCTGCCTCGCCTGCAATTTTTGAGTGGGACGATGCTTTACATCAAGTCCTATATGGATACCGTCGCAGGAGGATGGCGGTGGGATTGTCCCCGTTCGAGCTGCTTTATGGGGAGTTGCCCAGGATGGCGCCTGGAGACCAAGAGCCTCTCTTCGAAGTCTCCGAGATCCGCCACCGGGAAATGGAACTCCTGCAAGCCAGGGCGATGCGGGCAACAAGAATAATCGGGCGCAGAGCTGCAACTACATTAAAAGACGGTCGCGAAGCAACTTTCAATGTGGGCGACGAAGTGTTGGTCGCAAAAGGGGCCGCCCTCGGGCCCATGCAGAAATGGCTGTGGCGCAACGCGTCCATGCCGCATGGCATTGCTGGCAATCCAAAAATTGCAATTTTTGGGCTCGCGTGTACACGTGTGGGCGGAATCCTCGCGGAGGTACCGCTGTCCTCCGTGCTGACATTACAGAGCTTACAGACCCTTCCCTGACAGTAGTATGATAGACACGCCGCCGTCGGCGCCCCTCGACACGTGTACGTGTGCGGACCACCGCGACCTCAATCCGGCACTCCATTAGTATATAGGGTAGTACGGTAGCACCACCCTAGTAAACCCAACCAAGTCCGGCCTCTACAGCTCAGTGCCCCCTAATATTGCACGGTGAACTCACCGACGGTATAGGCGCCAAGCGCGAGTGTACGCTGACTTCACCAACAGCTCCCTTTACTTCCCCTCCTATCCCTATCCGCCCTACTGGCTGTCTACAGTCCGGTCAGTCCGGGGTACTTTCGGAGCTTGTCTCCACTCTACCACTACCGCAGTCATACTGCGTCGCTACCCACCGCGCCCGAACTCGCGGAGTAGTTCGCCGAACTCGGCGTTGCACTACATTTCTGGTCTCCCGACCTAGAATCGTGCTCTTTCAGAGATCTCTCTGCTCATTTGTTTTTCGCTGTCCCTTTTTGTGGTTCCAACGATGTCCCAGCGACCGAGGAAGCCCTCGTCGTCGGATGGAAGCGTAGGCGTTCAAACGCGCTCGGGGCGTGGCCCCAGCCCATCTGTTCGTGAGGCATTTGGCCCTCGGAATGCTGGTCCGTCGAATCCGACACGCCTCTCCGAGGCCCCGCCTCCGCCACCGCTTCCATCCTTACCACACGACACGCCCAAGCGTGTGCATACTGGGAATTCCCAGACCGAACATGGCGCAGAAATACGCCAGCCAATTCCATCCGAAGACATATTGCTTCGACACCGTTTCGATCAGGAAACCGGTGAGATCAGAGACAATCTCGATGACGTCAAACGTCGGGTTACTCTTAACGCCGACCTGATCGACGATCTCTCACGGGATCTCCGTGTTTTGCATTCCGACGTAAATCGTCGCCTTGGTCCAGTGAATCTGGAAGACCCAAACGAAGTGGGGATTGATGAGAAGTTTTCTCGTGTTGCTCGCCGACTAGAGGCGTTGGAAGGTCTCGTCCTGAAGCTCGGAGACAGAGCAGCGAGATCTGAACACGAGGAAAACCTCTCCAGAAAAGCGAAGTCGCGCTCGAAACGCACTCAGCGTTCTAGCCGGCGTTCGAAGAAGTCTAAGTCCAAACGTGGGAATCACCACGATCATAATGATGATCATTCATCGCCCTCTTCATCGTCGTCATCGACGCCTTCAAATTCGGACTCGTCAGAATCAGAGTCCGACGGGGGAAACGCCCCGGGAAACAAAGCCCGTATCCGTGGACCCAAGTTCCGACATCTCAAGGAACTCAAGCCCACGAATCCGCTTTACGACGAGCTTCTGTCGTATCGCCGATACCGGCTCATTGACACAGGTCAAGATCGTACTGGGAAAAAGACCGGTAAGATCCGGGATCAAATCAAACGCATGGAACTGACCATGAAAAACGGTGCTTTCAATGGGGAAGACCCCGTGATTATTCTCGAGTTCCTTGCCCGTTTTGTCGACGAGGCTGACACTCTTGAAATGTCCGAGGCGCAAGCTCTCGTGGCTTTACCGTATTTCTTACGCGGAAACGCCGAAACGCAATTCCGCGCCGCAAGAGCAAGTCCCGCTCGCTCCACAGGAGGAGTCTCCGCTTGGCCAGAAGCAGTGAACTACTTACTTCGCACTTACGCCACTCCAAGCGCTATCCGAGGAGCAACACTCGCACTCCGCTCCACCCAGCAAAAGCCGGGTGAGCGCGAAGCCGATTACGGCGCAAGACTCAGTAGAGCATGTGCTCGATGTGGGAATGTCTACCCAATGTGGGAGAAGATGACATTCTTCATTGATGGGCTTGACCCAGTTATTCGCTCACTCGTTGCGAGGTATCGCGAGGAAACCCCTCGAAGCGATCTCTCATACGAAAGGCTCGTACAGTACGCCCAAGACGAAGGCGATGCACAACGTGCTCGAACGGGGATTTCTAGACCTCGCAACCCCACTCTAGCCGCACCAGCGAAAAGAGTTGCTGGGAAGTCAACGGCTTTGATGGCCGATTCAAGCGTGGAATTCCGCGACCATTCATTCCCTGGAAGCGCAGTCCAGGCTGCAGACGATGAGCTTCATCTGTTACATACCAATTCGTCGGTTCCGACTTTCAGCCTTCCCACTGATTCGTACTCGGAGGATCACTCCGTTGACCCAACTTTGGCATTTCGAGCCCAAACCGTGGCCGCTCCACGCATTCCGTATCAAAGGTACTCCCAGGCTTTTCCCAGAATAGACCTGGATGGCAAGATCGTGGACCAATTGCTGCGCAACGCCAACCAAGTGGCTTGGTTTGTTACACTTGCTACGCCCGAGGACATACCTCGCCAGACTGTGTCCTTCCCATTCGGGAGATGGACACTGTACTCGCCAACTTCGAGGCGCTTTCGAACGAGGAAAAGGCCAAGGTCCCCACGGATTCTTACATCCGCGCACAGGTGAGGTTTCCGAAATCCTCACCACCTCAACATCGTGGAAACCCACGCCCTAAACCTTCAGAGCGGCACCCAACCGTTCTGAGTAGACCCTCTCGTGCGGAGAACCGCGATTCGGGAAACTAGTCGGGGTTCATCGTCCCGCCACTGGGATGTCCGTCGACTCTCCAAAGGTCGTGCGGCCCCGAGGCGCTGAACCCGACCCACAGACAGACGTTTCTGTGAACAGCAGGGATATCCCTGAAGACAACCGCCGACGACTCGGCGTTCCACTGCACCGACCATGGCGACGCGCCCGTCCGTCAAGACGCGCGGAAGTACTCGTCATGGCGAAGAGAAACTTCAAGGTTTATGCCGACATCGGTGCTACCATCGGATTGTTAGCACGTAAGCTGACGGTCCTTGACACGGGCGCAGGCCCGAACTTCATCAGAAAATCTGATGTACCAGAGTCATTGGGCTCGAAGATTCGAAGCGCGGAACTTCCCGCGATTGCTGACGCAAACAACAACCCCGTCCGAACTATCGGGATTGTTGAGCTGATCGTGCGGCTCGGTCCGCGTCTCGTCAAAGTAAACTTCATTGTATGCGAAAGACTTGCTGCTCCTGTCATTCTCGGTTGTGATTTCTGTGACCGGTTTGTCGAGGCAATATACCCTCGCCGCAAGGAAGTCGAACTCGACGACGGGACTAAAGTCCCAATTACGAGGAGACCCCTCGCACGGCCACCGAATTATCCTAAGCTCCCACAAGAACAGGAGTTCGGTAAGACTCACGGGAGAATTTCTCCGAAGATTCGGGTGACTGAAAGAATTCAGATCCCGGCACAGTCCCAAACCTGGGTCAGTGTCGTCACCGATCGATCCGGCGTTGTGTGTCTCCAACCAACGGAGAAGCCGTATCAACGACAAGGCGTACTTGCCACAAATGGGATTGCCCAGGTTGAACCATCGCGGCCTTTCCGCATCTTAATCGCGAACTTTTCGCGCTCTTCTCAGACTCTGGCAAAGAACCAAGTAGTCGCCGTGGCCTTACCCCACCCTACGGCCGTGGTGCCAAGCCACATTCAGTTATCAGATTTACTGGGAATGACGCCTGAGCAAGGAGAAGCCCTTGTGGCCGAGGAATCTGTCGGCTCTCAAGTAGTCAATGTTGAAGCCGACAGATCGCCTACACTTGAGGACATTAACCTCGACCACCTTTCCTTGGAATACCAAGCCAGAGTGAGGAAACTCCTCGACAAGTTTAAGTCCATGTGGGACGGCTCTTTGGGAGAGATCAACACAACTGAACATTTTATTGATCTTCTCCCGGGTGCGCGCCCGTTCGCGTCACCACCTTACAGGGCTGGTCCCCGGCAACGTGAATTGGAACAAGAAGAAGTAACACGGATGCTCCGCGCGGGTGTTATCGAGCCTGCTCAATCCCCCTGGGCATCCCCAGTCGTCTTCGTTCCAAAGAAGGATGGATCCTTACGTTTTTGTGTCGATTATCGACGACTGAATGCCATCACGGTGAGGGATACGTACCCCTTGCCGCGCATGGACGAGTGCATGGACTCGCTTGGTGACGCGTCGATATTTACGACGTTAGACTGTAACTCGGGGTATTGGCAAATCCCCGTCGCAGAAAGAGACCGCGACAAGACAGCTTTTACTTGTCACTCGGGACTCTTTCGCTTTAAGAGAATGCCTTTCGGCCTCACTAACGCACCTGCTGCATTCCAGCGCACATTGGATATCCTTCTATCAGGATTCAAATGGAGGACATGCCTCGTTTATCTCGACGATGTTATCATCTACTCGAAGGATATTGATTCTCACATCCGGCATGTTCACGAGATTCTTACTGTGCTCCAGCATGCAGGGGTTACCCTGAAGTTAAAGAAGTGCGATTTCTTCACGGACACCGTTACTTACCTCGGGCACATTATCAAACCCGGACGTCTCGAGGTTGATCAATCCTCAGTTGCGGCACTCCGCGAAGCAAAACACCCACGCACCCAAACGGAACTCCGTGCCTTTCTCGGACTCTGCAATGTTTACCGCAGGTTTGTGCAAAACTATAGTCACGTGGCAGGACCACTGAATAAGCTCCTAAAGAAGGGACAACCTACGGAGATACCTCCGTTAAATACAGAAGAAGACGCGGCTTTCCGCGCTCTCATTAAGGCAGTCACCGAACCTCCGGTCCTTTCTTTGCCAAAACCCGAACTGCCATACTCCGTCGACACCGACGCAAGCGAATACCAAGTCGGCTGCGCGCTATTTCAAACGCATGCCGATGGTGACCGTAAACCACTCGGGTTTTGGTCCCGCTCTTTGCAGAATCCGGAGAAGAACTACTCCGTGTCCGAAAAGGAATGCCTTGCAGTTGTATGGGCCATTACTACGTTGAGGACGTACCTCCAGTTCGAGAAGTTTGTCGTCCACACGGACCATTCTTCGCTGAGGTGGCTCATGGAAATCAACGACCCGTCTGGTCGATTAATGCGTTGGCGTCTCCGTCTTTCGGAATTCGATTTCGAAGTTCGCTACAAAAAGGGTCGCGCTAACACGCAGGCGGATGCTCTCTCGAGACTTTGTACCTTGGGCGAAACGAAGTCGGACTTCGACGACGAAATCCCGTGCTTTATAGCGGATAACACCGCTTCAGCGCTCGAAACCGATGACATCATCGATGACAAGGAATTCCTTGAATCTGAATACGATCTCGAAGATCGCATACTAATCGCGGAATCACCGCGAGTTGATGAAACTCTCCTCCGTACAATCACTATCGAAGAACTTCTTCGTGCACAGTTGGGCGACACGTTCTGCTCGCAGATACGTAGTCGTCTTAATGGGGGGGAGGTACTGCCCTTTTCGATCGACGAGGATGGAATACTTCATCGAAATGTCGAGGGCATGCCTCAAGTTTTCATCCCATTCGTGCTTCGTGCACGCGTACTTCATCTGAGTCACTACTCGAAGCTCTCGGCACACCCTGGAGGGAGGAAACTTTATCACTCCCTTCGCAGGCACTTTTATTGGCCGACAATGAGCGTGGATTGTTACACCACGGTAAGAAACTGCGTCACATGCGCAAAGAATAGAGTCAAGCTCAGACGAAATGCAACACACATGCGGTTGTTTCCGGCGAAAGCGCCGCTTGAATTTGTCTCCATAGACATACTCGGAGAACTTCTCCGCACAAGACGAGGAAATCGATACCTCTTGGTCATTACGGACCGTTTCTCTAAATTAACGCGGACTGTACCGCTCAAGAAGATTACCGCGTCTGAGATCGCGAAGAACTTTGTACACCATTGGGTATTTGTGTACGGAGCTCCGTGTGAATTGCTGTCAGATAATGGAAAGCAGTTTACTGCGAGATTGTTCCAGGATATATGTGGGATCCTTGGAATAGAGAATCTATTTACCACGACCTATCATCCTCAGGCTAACGGACAGGTTGAAAGATTCAACCGAACTATCCTAGCAAGCCTGAGACACTACGTAGCGGATCATCCGCGTGACTGGGACCTTTTCGTTGACGCCTTAACATACGCGTACAACACGCAGGTCCACTCGAGCACTAAGCTCGCACCTTTTCAACTGGTTTTGTCCAGGCCTCCCCCGGCGCTCTCAATCAAATCAGAGCCTCGATTGGAATCGGTGCATGACACCGCAAAGTACCACGAGAAATGGAAAGCGTGGTTGCGTGGCTTGATGTCCACGGCGAAACTAGAACTGGGCAAATCCCAGGCGAGATACAAGCGCAACTTCGACGCGCGTATCCGCAAGCATGGACCGGAAATCCGGGAAGGTTCGTACGTATTTGTACGAAAGGAGTACTTCGGAAAAGATTCTCCGAAGCACAAATTGGCGCCGATCGCCGACGGACCTTATCGTGTCGTTAAACCCGTCCAGAAAGACGATGACACGATTGTCGTCGAGATCGACGATACTCATGAACGGATCTCCCGTGATCGAGTTGTGTGGGCGCCAACACCGCAGCTCACACCATCTCAGCATTCTGCGACACCAGAGGAAAGCACTCAGCCGGCACCAGAAGGTGGCGTAACGACCTCGAGTACAGTACGAGGTAATTCGACGCACCAATCGCCGCACACGGTGCTTTCTCATAATGCAACCGGATTGGCTGATTTGCCGCCGCCTCAAAAGGCGAGTTGGAACGGCCAATCACGGCCGAGAATTTTCACGAGGATAGCCTCGACAACTTCCCCAACTGTGATGAGACCCTCATCAATGGAACACAAAACCACGGTCAAGACCGCGACAGACGTGCGAAAAGCAGTCTTCGGGGATGTAACCCCGCACAATCTTAGCTCCTCGTCGAGGAATCCCGTGGAGATCCCAAAACTTCCACGCGCAGAAAGCTGCGAAGTTACCGCAGACCCCACGGTGCAGTTACCGCCGAAATCGGACGAGATTAAGAACACTGAACACAGTGCAGATTTTCCGCAAGAGTACAGTCCTCGACTCGTCGACGTCGAACAGCACGGAGAATCACCTCGGATTTCAGACGAGCGTGACGAATCTCAGCCCGGCGTTCGGCCAATCGAAGACAACTTCTTCGCTCCAAACGAGGATTTACCTCGAGCCGAGTCCTCGTCGTCATCAGAAGACGAAGGAAATCACTACAGTACGCGGAACACCGCGAAGAAACTCACTAAGGAACCCAGCGATGGCTCCAAAAGTTCTAGTGACGAGGACGAACCTCGGAAACACAATCAGTCGAAATCTCGACAAGGAAAACGCGTCTCGTTCGCGAACGAAGACCCAATCGAAACTGGGCACAACGAGGAAATTCCTCGAAATGATACCACGGCAAGGCCGGTCGATGACGTCACTCGACGAGAGTACGTCGTCGAGAAAGTGGAATCCCACGACTATAACGAAAAGGGAGAGCTCGTCTTCCTCATCAAATGGTATGGGTACCCCCAGAGTGACAACACATGGGAGCCCATGGAAAACTTACCGCGCAGTCTCGTTGTGAGATACTTTAAACGCGTGAAACTGGGAATTCCCCAGAGCATTGACAATGCACAAGTGGGTTAATCCCAGAAACGCACTGGCTTTTATTGATCGATGAAGCCACCCCGCGAGATACGCAGACGGAAGAGGGCTAGTCCCTGACTCCCGTGACTACAGTATCTCTTGCGGGCAAATCGTGGAGATACCACGCTCACTACTTATCGGCGTCACCGCCGTCATTGTCTTCCTCAGCGCCAACATCGCCGTCTTTCTGTGCATCTGCACTCGGCGGGCCCTTGAACATTCCCTGGGCAAGGCGCTGGAGAGACGCGAGGTCACCCTCGAGATCAGCTTCGGGAACACCAATCCCGCGCAGGAATTCTGCGATTATTTCGCGTTGGCTACGAGCCGAAGGTTCGGCGACGGATGTGGAAGGCGCAGTCGCAGATGCATCTGCTGCACTCGCATCGGCTTCATCAGTCTGTGCAGGTGGAGGACTACGCGGCTCGTCGCAACCCCCTTCATCCATGTCGACGTCATCGTCGCCTTTGTCATGAGGATCATCCTCGAATTCACCATCGCTGAAGTCAGCGTTGTACAGATACCCGGTCGGATGCCCAGGAGGCATGGGGCGCGGATTCTCGCGAAGATAACGTGCTTCTTCCGGTGAAATGACCGTACGGGTCCAGGGGTTAAACCATATAAAATCCCCGCACTTCGGATGCCGACGCCCTGGCGAAAAGTTGCGACGGAGATTGCTCCGCTTGTTGTTGCTCAAAGGAACCATACTGGGATCATCCCAACCAATGTCTTTGAGTATCACCAAAAGATGACGGAACTCGTCGTGATTATCGTCGCCACCAAGTACGTTGCGCAGATCGAGCTGGTCGAGGAGTTGCCTCGTTTTCGGGGAAAGCCACCACATTCGGTAGGTGTCATACATTTCCCAAAGCCAGTTCACTGCAACTTTGGCGACGAACTCGGTGTACACCACCGTCCATAACCCGCTCCCGGGGTCGCTGATGATCTCAGACCCCAGGTAGCTGACGACCGGAGACAGCTCCGAAATGAAACCTTCGCAGACTTCAACCTGCGCCCATTGATGCGGGAGTTTCACATAGCACCGATAACGGTAAGTGGCTCTCATGAGGTCTACCTCGACATTTTGATACGGGACCAAGACATTGTGTCGGCAACGAGCACGACGTTCGAAGCGAATCTTGTCCCAGAACGCGGAGTTGCTGCGCTTGCGAAGATAGCGGAATTCCGCGCGAAGTTGGACGTCGAAGAGCAACGCAGCCTGGCGCCCTTGAGGTTCGAAACCGCGCCAGCTACTGTCCGTGCGAATCGCCGCGAGGCGAGCCACGTAATCGCGCTCTCCGTCCGTGCGGTATACCGCGATATCAACGCCGTGATCCGACGGGACGAGTTCTCGGCCGATGGTCCGCGTCATTCTCCGATAGCAGAGGCGCACCCATTCTTCGCGGGTTTTCTCAGGACTTCCCCCCGATCGCGTGAAAAGATAGTGCGCGGGGATGGCCCCTCGAAGACGCCAATCCGGAGTGTCGAGAACGTGAACGGGGAGTTCCCCGGGTAGATGAAACGCAGTCACGTACGGCGCGATGAGATCATGTTCGCGGAAGTAATCGCGGTCGAACCACGGAGCGCTGGCGAATAACCGCGGATCGTCTCGCGGGGACTTCCCCGAATATGCGGCAGGCGGTGGAAACGTTTTGGGCGCCGCCGGAGTGGCGTTGTCGCTTGCCATGATGCTGCGAGGAATACCTCGATGATACAGTACGCCTGTGAGCGTGAACGAAGAGTACCAGGGAAATCCCTGCAATGTGGAAGATGGAAGAAAAGGAAGAAGTGCAAGCGCACGAGTACAGTGGACACCGGCAGCCTCCACTCTTAACGGGGGGGATATGTGGCGCAACGCGTCCATGCCGCATGGCATTGCTGGCAATCCAAAAATTGCAATTTTTGGGCTCGCGTGTACACGTGTGGGCGGAATCCTCGCGGAGGTACCGCTGTCCTCCGTGCTGACATTACAGAGCTTACAGACCCTTCCCTGACAGTAGTATGATAGACACGCCGCCGTCGGCGCCCCTCGACACGTGTACGTGTGCGGACCACCGCGACCTCAATCCGGCACTCCATTAGTATATAGGGTAGTACGGTAGCACCACCCTAGTAAACCCAACCAAGTCCGGCCTCTACAGCTCAGTGCCCCCTAATATTGCACGGTGAACTCACCGACGGTATAGGCGCCAAGCGCGAGTGTACGCTGACTTCACCAACAGCTCCCTTTACTTCCCCTCCTATCCCTATCCGCCCTACTGGCTGTCTACAGTCCGGTCAGTCCGGGGTACTTTCGGAGCTTGTCTCCACTCTACCACTACCGCAGTCATACTGCGTCGCTACCCACCGCGCCCGAACTCGCGGAGTAGTTCGCCGAACTCGGCGTTGCACTACAATGGCCTATCGCCTTGTCGAATCTCTATGGCCCATGCCGAGTTGCTCGTGCGCGCCATCCGCGGTACACCATAGTGTCGCCGCATCAACGCTACTCGAGAAGGGAGATACATGCCAGAAGGCTGGTCCTCGACAAGAGGCAACCGTTGCACCTTCAGTGAGGCAAATGACTAGGGATTTTTACGCTTTGAATTGAAAGATAGTGAAATGCCTATGAAGTGCTGATTACTTGCTACGAGTAGATAGAGAGTGGGTCATGGAGACAATGGGAATCACCAATGACCTCTAATGCTGAATGGAACTTCCCGAACCCCGAATCGCGGCTTTCTTGTGTGCTCTGCGGCTGCTTACGCGTCCAATTCTGCTCCGTTTCTTCTTGGAAGGGGTGACGACGAGAACTTGGCGCAGTTCGGAGACGCCAACTAAGATCCCGTCGGCTCCAACGCATGCTTTGACCGCGCCGGCGCAGAACCGAAGCGGAAACCACTCCATAAAATCAAGTACAATGGAATGTATGGTCGAGACGCAGATGCTGTGCGTTATGTAGGGCAACACTTCTAAAGTCGCGACATAGACACCCGGGTCGAGCCTCAAGAGGAGTCCGAGAGATGGACTACGAAGACCCGACCCGCGGAGAGTGACTTCATCTTGATTAAGGTGTTTTGCAGCGTCATGGAAATCTCGGATTCGACGCGACGGAGAGCCGGTCCTCTCAAAGAAGAGGCTGTTGCGGACTAAAAGATCCCAGTACTTGACGGCAAGATTCAGGGACCCTAGTAGTTGGAGACCGTTGCAGACGGCGGCGGAGATGCACATGTCACTATTATCTCGGAACCGCACGGTCCCGTGTGTGGAAACGCGGTAGATCGGAGTCCGAGGATTAACCGCCCTGGAACGACCATGGATCATCTTCAGACTCCTACCCTTTTGATCGGTACAAAAACGGTCAATACTTAAGAAGCCACTAATTCGATCTCTCCCACCAAACTGGAAGAGATCATCAACAATCTTGTGAGTTGTACTATTCCCAGTTCCGGAAATTGCTAGAGTGTAGAGCAAAATACGGTGAGGAAGGTTGGTTGCGGCGTCGACGCCATAGTACGTGTTGTCAACGTCGAGATAGATGGACTCAATATTCCACTCACCGTCGCCTATAATACAGTACTGGTTTGTGTCCGACAACGACTCTGTGAGACCAAGACGCCATATCTCTTCGAGAGAAAACTCTTCATCTTGCTTGCGGTAGAGCAGGGCGGTAATATGATCTCCTAGAAGGATTTTGAACTCCTGTTCTGTTACGGCGTAACGGCGATGTCCGCTAGCCACCCAAATGTGGAATATAGAGCCCGTCTTGGAAACCTTGGTTACACCTGTTCGAGATGAGAGCGCGAATATTAAGTGGCTGCGGCTGGCGACGCATGCAGCTTTCAGAGCGAGCTGCTTCCGCGGACGCTTACCTCCCGTGCTCTTCGCCGCTGTCTGCTTGGTCCTCGCCATCGTATTACGCTATAAGGGGGGCCAAAGAGGGCACTAGGGGACTGAAACCCCACCTGCGTGCCTCTCAATTTGGTGGGAAACTGGAGGTCTAAGCTACGACGAGGACCAAGGAGGCAACGCGGAAGAGCCGCGAGAGGTAAGCAGCGCAGGAAGCAGGAGGCCGGAAGAGCTAAAACGAGGCTGGGATGGAGCGAGAAAGGCGGACGGAGAGTGACGGCAGATACCACAAGAAGGGAAGGGGGGTCCGAACCCCAGGTCTGTGTTGATATAGGCTGGAGGGTGGAGAAAAATCAAAATCAAAGGCAAAATCTGAGTGGCCGGGGCCCGTGGCCCCGCCTCAGTGGGGGGTTGTGTGACACGTTGTTGGGACCGTTGTAAGTAATTGGAAGTTTAAGTTAGTAATTGTAGACAGTGCGCAAAAAGAGTATAAACGCGGTTGTTTTCGGTCGTCTTGAACGGCCGAGGGCAGACACATGACAGAAAACACAAACGGGTAAGACACGGGGACGAGGCATCCCGTTTTCACCCCAACAGTGTGCATGGGCGGGGGAAAGGAGTTGCGACGGCGGAAAGGGCGGGGATACTTCCCAAAAGGCGTGTCGAGACTTGAGGCAGGCACTCGGGGAGGGTAGCAAGATACCAATCCCGATGGTTGGTCGGGATACTGCCCTCGGACTTTAATATCGCCGGATTTCCCGCTGGCTCGTCCGCTCTGACAATTTCCCATTTTCCCCGAAGTTTAGGGTAAATCAAATAAGGGAGATTTTGCGTTTAGTGGGGCGATCGTGGTCTTTTTGTGGCAAAAAGGGGGTGAAATGGCTTTTCTTGTAGTGTTGAGGGGGTGACGCGGTCAAATTTGCTGAGGCACCCATCCGATTGAGAAATATTTGTAGGGATCGTATGGGTGACGTCTTCAACATGGGGGTGACAGAAAAGAATTTGGTTGTTCGTGAGGGGCGACAGAATCTGAACAAAGTGGACGGTGCTATAAATTGTACTAAATGACAGGCGAAATCGGATACTAAGGCGTTACTAAAAGAGCGGCTACTGGGCTACTCTGCAGTATCCCCATACAGCTGTTTCAGAGAGCATTTCGGGCGATGCCCTCGAAACAACTGACAACCAACCGCCCCCCACGTTTCGGAATCCGCGGGAATGCCCGCTCGGACAACTCACTCCGCCGCGGCCATGAAGTCCCGGACCTTCCGCAGCCCCCTCTCATTGCCCTCCCTCGCCAGCCGCTCCAGCCGGCGGTACGTCGCGTCCGCATGCGCGAGCTGCACGCCCTCCAGAAACCCCTCCGCGCCGCGCTCCTCGTACACGTTGTCGCTGCGAAACCGCGCCGCGCACCCCATCGCCGTGAGCAGCGCGCCCAAGTCCTCCTCGAGCCTCCCGGCCCTCACCACGTAATCCGGCACCAGCCTCTTCTCCCTCGGCGTGCCGTTCGGCCGCCCCTCCCCGTCCACGTACGGGTACGCCTCGTACATCGCCTCGACCTACCCGTCGCCCTCGACCATCTCCTCCGCCGCGGTGCGCATCTGGCCCCCCCGCAGCGTCGCGTTCCCCCGCCCCGCCACGGCGTACTTCGCCGCCGACCACAGCCGCGCGCGCATGGGCCGGCACCCGCTCACGTACATGTGTGGCGTATTGTATCGTACACGTGTGGCGTATTGTGGAGGTTGAAACAGTCGATAAGGGGGGCCACATCGGCGTGGCCGATCACGAGATTAATTGTCCCTACAGTATCCGCGTTCTAGAAATGTTGAGTTTAATAGCTCGATTACTTGCCATTTTGGATTACTACAAGGGCGAAAAATCCCAATTGTGTTGTTTGGGACGGGTGACCAAAGGCGACATTTCAGTGGTCGGGTCTAACATACTACTGATATTCTTCCCTTCGCCCCCCTTATGCAACACATTCGCGCAATTCACCCCCTCAACACTACAAGAAAAGCCATTTCACCCCCTTTTTGCCACAAAAAAGACCACGATCGCCCTACTAAACGCAGCATTAACTCATCAAATAAATGGTTAAGTTGCTCTCAATGTGCTGCTCTGAAAAAGATATGCCTGGCTCTTACTGTACGATGATCGTATTCTCTATTGTCTCCAGATAGAGAATACGATTTTTGAATAATTTCTTCTGCGGAAAAATGTCCAGTTTGGGTTACTTTCCGCCTCCGTTAGAGAGCAGGCGTTGAAGGAGTTTTGAACAGAAGCTCAGGAATGGACAAACTCTCAGAAAGCGATGACATCCGCACCAGTTGTCTCATCCCCCACGATGTGCATGTCATCCATCCGCTTAATGGAGATCTCTTACATGTCCTCGACGAACATGACGCTCTGTCGACATCCAACTCCGCCTCAAAGCCGCACATCTCGACTCTCAATGACGCCATTCGCCGCAGCACTGTGATCTGGCAGATGCATGGTGCCGCCGTTCTCCAGATCTCTTCTACCGTTGCTCTCAAACGGGACGCAGATCTCGACATTGCCCATATCTCAACTCTCAATCACATCCGCCATCATGCCCCCTCCCTCCCGATCCCTCGTACTTTTGGTGTGCTCATTGACCGATCTCGACGGATGTATTATCATTTCATGACCTACTTTCCTGGGCCATCTCTTCAAACTCACTGGATACATCTGTCTGATGCCCAAAAGAAATCCGTCAAGGAGCAGCTCGAACCGATTTTTCAACAGTTGCGAAAAGTACCATCGCCACCGCTCGAGAATGGACGTTTGACTTGGGGCAGTGGAGTGCCAAGAAGGTGTATAGACACCAGAAGGTGGGAGCGTGTTGCGAAAGAAGAGATTTTGGACGAGCAGGTATTCAACGATTTTCTTACCACGAGAGACCGGCTTGGGCATGGGCCATGGATACAGATGGTTAGATCATTTATGCGCGAGGATCATGCTTGTGCTATGACACATGCTGACCTTCATCCCCGTAATATTGTCGTGCAGATAGTCCCGCATAGCGAGAATGACGCCAGTGATGATGACTTGACACAGAAGGATGTCAAAGTGCTCGGCGTTATTGACTGGGATAAGAGTGGCTGGTATCCGGAGTACTGGGAGTTTGTAAAGGCACTGAATACCATCGGCTTGGATGATCCCATGCAGGACTGGTGGCAGTATCTTCCCCACTCCGTTGGCCTTTGGCCGGTGGAGCATTCTTTGGATCGAATGATTTGGCGCTGGTACGGTTAGGAGGAAATTTAATCCCAGAGATGTGACTGGAGCCCGGAGGCTGTAACTGTCGCACGAGAACCTGCCACGCGCTTGTACGAAATGAAGTCTTGGTGCTATCTCAGGATGCCTGCCTTCCGGCGGCTACCCATGCACGCAGTGTGAGTCAGTCTTTTTCTCAAACGCTATGATGATGAGTATCGGGAACAAAGCCAAGGCCTAATAATGCTAGATTTGAAAAGTCCTGAGTCTCGGCTGATTGAAAAAGTTGGGAGTTTTCGTGACAAACATTGACTTGCTTAATATCCTACTAGGCAGCTGCAATCCCGACGCCATGGCGATCCTGTAGTTGCTAATGGCTGCCTCACTAATGGAAAGGATACGTCTACTACGAACGAAGGCGGTCTCTGCGTGGAGCTAAGCAAGATCTTCTGTGTGTACAGTGGCCTTTTTTCGGGCCTGCTTGGGAGAGGTGTTCGCATCCTCGAGGTGGTGGGGGATATCTCGTCGCTACCAGCTGTGGTGAGAGCATTAAGGGTCTGGCGGAGAGTGTCACGGTTTCGGACCTTGATTCTGCAGCTGACGATCTGACCCTGGTTTCGTCCACCTCTACGTGCGCATTGAGGGGAGACGTTGTAGACGGTTGTTTGAATACCTTATTCACCGAAGCCTGTACCATAGAGCTTTGAGAACTCGTCGCAATTTTGTTGTTCTCTGCCAGCGCTTCTGTGGTCTTCGCGGTCGTGGTGACGCCTTTATTGGTATTTGCGCGATCGGATGGGGCACTGGCTTTGTCAACAGCTTGGAAGTTGATGGTGCGGAGGAAAGGGCTTTGGGAGCGTTTGCCGAGACAAGGAGAGAGAAAAGACACAAGAAAGTGATCATGTAGACATGGGAGGAAGTTCTGATGAAGGTCGTCACAGTGGTTTTTGGAATGCATGCATTACGTTGCTTAAATGGTTTTGGGAAAGGTTACTTTATGAGCGCCAAGCCGCGATGGTGTAAGGGGACGACAGTGTAGTTCGAGATGTAGAGCTGAAAGTGGGATGCGGGTCAAAACACTTCGGAGATGTTGCGGTGTGCCACCGACAGCTTCTTACGCAATGGAGTTTACGAGAAGGGAAGTCCGCAAGCAAAGATGACGATGGGTGAGCTTGTTTGTTGTCTTGAGATATTGTCGTCGCCTGACGGCTTGAATTTCGGAATGCGGGCATGTCGTACGCAGCAAACCCGAAAATTTTCTGTGTAGTAGAGTATGAAACATGGTGAGGTCGTCTAGCATTGGTCTATACTTTGAGAGTACATACATGTTTGCTGCATGGGAGGAGTCACCAAAGGCGAAGGCAAAAGTGGAAGCGCGGGAACAGCATTATCTTCTACTTTGCTCGGCAACCAGCTGTTGAGATAGCATCAACACTTTCATGCATCGGCGTGGCAGTTTACCGTGTGGTTGGTCAAAGCTTACCCCCGAGGGCTTGTATTACACCTATGGATCCATTGCCCATTGCCAGCGATCTATCATTTCATCCAGGGCATACTCCGTTGGCCAGGTGCCAATGCAAGGGGGAAGATACTGCCACCAGTCCTGCGTAGGATCTCTTCTTATCCCGATGGTGTGCAGTGCCTTGACAAACTCCCAGTATTCTGGATACCATCCACTCATATGCCAGTTTATAATTGCAAGAACTTTGACATTCTTCTCTGTCAAGTCATCATGGCAGGAATCGTCCTCACTGCGTGGCACCAACTGCACCACAATGTTACGGGGATGAAGATCACCATGGGTCATAACACAAGCATGATCCTCGCGCATGAACGATCGAACCATCTTTCTCCACTCTTCACACTTCGCATCACCCCAAGTGATGAAATCGTTGAACGCCTTCTCGTTTAAAATCTGCTCTTCCGCGATACGTTGCCACCTTCTGAAGTCCTTAATTCTTGCTGGCATTCCACTGCCCGACAGCACACGTCCATTATCAAGCGCTGGCGGTGGTATGCTTCTTAACTTCTGGAATATTGCTTCAAGCTGGTTATGCACGGATTTCTTTTGAGCGTCAGGCAGATGCATCCAGTGCGATTCAAGCAAGCGCCCTGGGAAGAAGGTCATGAAAGTATACTGCACTTTTCGAGTTTGGTCGAAAAGCACGCCAAATGTGCGAGGGATAGGGAGGGATGGTGCATGCTGGCGAATGTGATCAAGAGTGGATAGATGGGAGATGTCGAAATGAGCGTCCTTCTTAAGGGCGACGGTGGGGGAGATCTGGAGAACGGCGACGCCGTCCATCTCCGAGCTCAAGGTGCTGCGGAGAATGGCATCATTGAGCGCCGATATGTGCTCCTGTGTGATGGAGTCCAATGTGGCGGGAGCGTCGTGTTCGTGGAGGAGATGCAAGAGATCGTCTGCGAGCGGTCGGGTAACATGGACATCGTCGGGGATAAGAAAGGTGGTGCGGATGTCATCGCTTTCCGCGGATTTGGCCGTCTCAGAACTTTGCTTCTTCATAGTGAAGATCTGACCTGTGGTATCGCCCGCCTGGGACCTACTACAGTGTGCGAAACACACCCATCGTCGAGTGGGTTTTCGTGTAATGTACAGGTCCGCACTCGAGAGCTGCCGAATTTCAAAGTACTGTACCTCAACTTTTTGTCCGGTTTAGGGTAAGTACAGTACCTTTGGTACTTGTAGAAAGTGCAATCACGTCAAACAGCGTCGTCTGCTAATCGCGATCACATAATCCAGAATTCCTAAATAGCAAAATGCGCGCGACTTGCGACCATGCGCTGTCACTTTAGTAAGAGTACCATCATCCCCACAGGCTCAAGTGTTCTTATTTGCCGCTTTGTTTCGGTTCTTCACGCCATCAATCCCTCTTGCAATGGCGACTGAGGCATTCGTCGTCATCTACAAAAAAGTGGACCCACGAGATGCCGCGCACTGGGCGTTGTGGTTGACGCAACCGACTACCAAGAGCAACTGGATTTTACAAATCGAAGACGACGAGCAAGACAGGGGCTACTTTGTTACCAAGCCGCAGGCAGAGCGTCCGGACGCATCAGACTCTTTGCATGAAACTATCAAATGCGCTACTATATCAGCAGAGCATAGTCTCAGTAGCTTGGTTGACATTGTACAGGGACTCTCCGTGAACAATGACAGTACTACCTGGAATTGTCAAAATTGGGTCGTGGATGCGCTAGAGGCGCTGAAGAGTAAGGGACTTGACATCCCGCTTAATGTCATGAACAATCTCCGCAGCAAGAGAGAAAACCCAGAGTACACCAATTATCAAGCGGGGAAACTAGCGAATGTACCTCGACAATGAAAAACACGCGTTGGTGTGAACAGGCGAAACGGCTTCCTCTGCATGATATGTTGTGGCTGATACAAGCGTCTTGGCAGCGTGTTCGCCGCCTCTGACCGTGATGCACTCACATGTACCTCGCCATGTTCACTACAGCGGCTCTTGCTGGAACGCGGCTCGTTGAGGACCGAAGTGAACTCTGCCAAGATTGTCAGTGGTCCGAATGTTGGAGAGAACATTAATGTTACTCCGGGAAAACACGTCATTCAACAATGCACTTTCTTCATCCGAAACGCTATCAGCGCCTTTGGCCGCGCTTCGCACCAGCCGTGGACAGCAGTGCGCAATGAGGCAAGTAGTGCAGATGTCGTCGCTTTCTGCGGGGTTTTCCGTCTCTGCACTTTGCTTCCTCATGATGAATACCTATCCTGTGCTACTGCTAGCTTGGCAACACCAGCTGTAGAAGAAACAACAACAAGATAGTATTGAACAACCAACGACACCGTCGAGCTCGAGACAGGGTCATATTTTGGTAGCCGCGCGACCTTTTCTATAGAGCTGCTAGGTTGGCAATGCCAGCTGTAGAATAGACAACAACAAGATAGTAACAATGAACTGAACAACCAACGACACCGTCGAGCTCGAGACAGGGTCATATTTTGGTAGCCGCGCGACCTCTTCTATGGAGCCGCAACTACGGGGTGTCTGTATCTGTATCTAAATTAGCGGTAGCTGAAATTGATCAGCCGTTCTGACTTTCAGGGCTTCGAGTAGTGACACCGTGGGCGGACATTGTTTCGTTGCAATCGTAATATAGTACCATTGCACGCTGCACCGCATGGAGAAGTAGTAGGATCGTCAAGTCTAGTCGGGCACTGGTGCCAGTGCTGCCAGCAGCAAGAACACAGAACTGTTTTGCTGCAACGTTTCAAAAATATGAAGGGTTATGGAAAATTAGTCATTGCCCCTTTCAAGATATGTCATCCGCAGAGGCAGTCTTGAACGTTTCACAGCTCTGGCTGGTCGGCAAAGGGAGTTTTGTGCAGCGGGCAGCACGGGGGAGGCGGAGCCGACTGTTAAGAGCATCACCACCGGTAGAATCAAATAACCAAATAACCAAAAATCGATGATTTGATGTGGATTGACATCCCCACCGGTCTGACCAAATCATCAAATTTTTGGTTCCGAGCCAAATATCGGGACCAAATATCAAGAATTAGGTTCCGTTTCTTCGTAATTTGATACCCTGGACAATCCAGTTGTTCAAGGTGTCGTGGGCACTATACAGCGAGGACAGCGCTAGCCCTAAGCGACTGGCAGTGTCCGCGGCGGTGCGCCGCCGGTCCCAAAAATACAAAGGGGAATTTTACCGGGTACTTAAATCAAGGGGAAATTAAAGGGACTAGAAATCCGGGGGTTACTCACGCACTCACGAGACAAGACCCCCGGTGGCTTTTGTGGCCTTTCGCTTCGCCTCGCTCGATCACCTCCGTTCCGCTCCCTCCGCTGCGCACGTTCAGGGAAACCGAGCCTCAGCTTCCGCTGGAGACTAACATTCCTACCACACAAGGCTCATTTGTGAGAAAAAAACTGCCAGATGGCGGTGACGTACACATTCCGTTTAATGCACGTAGAGCACTATTAAAATGTGGGCAGAATTAAATTTGACATCACCTGTCCGAACACAGTGCACATCCTCTCCCAGCGAGTCTACTGATAATGCAATCCTCTGCGATTATCAGCAGAGGATTGCACGTACGAGAGTCAAAGGGGGTCGGGGTGGGCAAGAGGAAGTAGTATAAATACCCAGAGGCGCAGGGCAGAATAGCTACCCGGACATGCACAAGCACAAGACGAACCCACAGTAAAAATGACGCGACCCCTCAACTCACCCAGTCCTGCCGGTTAACTTTACTGTTTTTTCTCTATTTTGCGACAGTCTAGACTACTGGCATAATTAGTTTCTCTGCAAAAAAACAAACTCAACTCAGCAGCTCAAGATCAACACAAAACTGGAAATTTGGTTCTCGAGAGTGGTGTCCTTGCCTCCATTTTCATATTAACGCAACACGTTTTGTCAAAAAGGAGTCAAGCCCATATTCTTTAATAGAAGAAAACTCTCACCGTAAAATACAAGAGTAAGTTCTTTATTTTCCGCTATCACTAAAATAGAAATACGGTTAACAAACTGCTTTCTGTTCTAGTGGTACTAAAACCAAGACGCTATAGAAGATTCGGGCAGCCGCACGTCCTCGCCGACGAACCAGAAGACCCAACGACACTCGGCGCACGGCCTCGACCCCGCACGCCTGAGGTAATCTGGACAAGCGACGAGGAGGACTCCACCTCCGTGTTGGGCCTCGTCGAGACCGAAGTGACCTCTGCGGACCTACCCAGGCCGGAGGATAAGATTTTCGGAGAAGGTGCAGAAATTTCGACGCGACGTGCAGCAACCGAGCAACACGTGGAAAGCGCCTCGCGTGTTTTTAATTGAATTAAGACACGCTCTAAGTGATTAGGGACCCTTTCCCGGTGCTGCCAGAAGGCGTCAACAGAGTTCTACATCGCATGGCTATAACCCGCGTCGCCAAGAAAAAGGCACATCCGCGTAGATTTAATTGCACCCTCTGCAACGTCACCCTGACGAGTAGTTTTCAGCTACAGCACCAAAAGGGTGGTAAGCACCACCGTGCGCGCGAAATTCGCCTGGAGAGGGCAACCAACTACTACACCTGCAGCCCCTGCGACAGCTCTTTTCCCTCCGATCACGATTCACAGGCGCACACCATCAGCGCGAAACATCGCTATGGGGTCAAATTTTTACGGGAGCGCGAATTGACGCTCAAATAATTGACTAAAAAAATTTGTTTTGGAGATTTTGTGCTGATGAAACAAAAATTTCTCAAATTCTTCCACAAATTCTTCCATCCTTTTTAGCCATTTTCAAAATACCAATTTCAATTGTTCGCACACCACATCAATTGTGACCCGACACGTATTACAGATTTGGCACTAGCTATACGGCAACGCGTGTGAGATTCTGCTGTAATAGTTAGACACCTGTACACGTACTCAACTTGAATTAGTGTGAATCACACACAAAAAAGGTTGAATTTTTTTAAGTATAACGCTCGGGTGGCAGAAACGTTTTCTAAAGCTTAAGTAACTTACTAAAATACTGGTTCGAGACTTCAACTCATCAAACGAAATGCAAAACGTAATTGATGAGGCAGGTATAAAGACCATCACCAAGGACCTCAAATCGTATACACCTCCATCTTCAATTCACCATGATATCATATCAGTTATTACGCTACACATTACTCGCGAAAGATCTGATAATAATTTGGACACCGAATTGGTAGGAAAATTACGTGAAGATCTCCCTGTTGAAACTCTGTACTCCTTCGAAGTACTGAAGGGCACCACGTTCGTTTTCAGAATCATCCGTGACTTCTTACGGGCAGAAGGTGTACAGTATAACAGACATCCCGCAACTGACCGCATCTCGTGGGGATTGATGAAAATGTTATATTCAGACACGGACGACATTGATTTTGCTTACGAAAGACTTGTTCAGCACAAGAAGAGTAGCCGAGCATGTACGCCTACTAACAAGGAAATTGAACGTCAAGCCGGTCCCACAGTACCAGGTTATACTCCTGGAAGACGTGACTCCGAGGCAAGAGTCGCACACAACATGGCCTTGCGTTTCAAGAATCAAGACAAATTCACCGGAAAACTAGGTGAGGACCTCACGGAGCACATCAACAACTACATTGATGCCGCCCAGGACTACAACCTTGACCAAACCAACAAACTTGCCTTCTTCCACAACATATTCGATGGAGAAGCAAAGAGGTTCTATCGAGAGAAAGTGAGGGACAGGTGTGATAATTTTGGTGATGCATGCCAAGTTCTGCAAGGTGAGTACAACAACATCACTAGACAGAACAGAATCAGGAAGTATCTCCAGAGCCTGAGAATTCAATCTTTGATACATTCCAAGAAGCTCAGCACCGCAGAAGCTTTGGAAGAGTTACGTGAGATCATCACACGATTTGCCCCTCAAGGACCACGGACTCACCGTTCCGAAGAAGACAAGGTGAAATACTTTTACAAGGCTGTAGTTGGAGCCCCGTGGGCCAAGTCAGCGCTTGCGAACTCTCAGTCCACATCCAATCCTTGGGACTTCCAACAATTGTATACGGCACTACACGCCGCCTGGCTTCAAGACCAGGAAGAACAAGAAGGTAGAAAGAAAGATCTGAGCGTCGGTCAATCTGTTCTACATAAAGAGACGAAATCTACATCCAAATATACTCCTGATCTCTACTACGAAGGTCAGAAATAATACGGACGACCGAAGAAACCAGGATCACGCTCATCTGCTCCATTTACACCCCCTCAGCCCCCTCAAGATAGCACGAAAGCCGGTCAAAATGGGTTGGACCGTTACGGCAACCCTAGGCTATTGTAGCATAAACACCCCCAGACGACCGAGGGTGTATGCACAGTCCGACGTAGACCCCGTTCGAACGGGAAGACGGGTGAAGCACCAGCTAACGAGGAAGGGAAGCGGGCCCTGGTAGCGGTGTAGTAGAGCGGGAAGGTCAGGGACGAGCGTACGCGCGGGCCGATCTACGCCTCGACGCCCCGGAGCAGCGCTGGGTAACGTACCAGCGCTGACGGGCGGAGGCGGATCTAGGCTCGCTCGCGCACGCGCGTGTCCCCTACCCGCTCCCTTCCTCCTAACGCGCGCGAAGGCGAAGGCGCGTAGTTAGAATAAGCTGGGTGGACTGACCTTGGCGGTCGGTTGAGGACAAGTCCGTGTTTGTCCCCCTCCTGCCGCCGTCGGTCCGCCCCCTATTTAATATACAAAACAATCTATCATAACACTACAGTACCGAGGTACTGTAGTGGGCTACTGTAGTGCAGGTCGGCCAGCACTGTAATACTGTCAGCAATGTCGAGGCTGACAGTACACGTATTACTCGTGGTGCGTGCGCGCTTCGTTCGCGCGCTGTACACGTGTGCACGTGTATGCGCGTGTCCCTTGTCCTCGTGGTGTACACTTGGACACGCGCGGTTGTACTGTAGAGCTCGACGCTCTACAGTAGCTGATCTAGTTCTTGATCTAATCTAATTTAAAGCCCCAGGGGGGGTTATACTACACGGCCCCCCCCTCAAGACTGAACGTCCGCGTTCAGCACTATCGGGCTTGTAGAGGCGACCATGTCTGAGGGCTCTTTCACTGGTCTGGAGGTGGATGCGCGTCGTCCCGACCCCCTTCTCTTATCGTACCGCCGTTATCGCTCCCCGTGTTTGTGCGTGGGCTCTCTCTCCTTTTCCCCCAACCCATCGGAGCGACGCTCACTCGGCGCTCGCGTCGACGTTGCTTCCGTCGTACTATCTCCTCCCTTCCTCGCCGTTCGTGCCGCGATCGTACCGTCGTCTTTCGTCGGTTGTCTCGGGGCTCTGGTCATGGTGTCTCCGCCTGAGGGTCGCGTTGCCTCGCTTGCCGGTCCTTCCCCTGCGCCGGTCGTCATGGCTTCGACGGGGGGTGTCCCGGGTCGTCCCGGGGATGTCATGCCTCCGTGGACTATTCCCCAGCCGTTCCAAAGAGCCCGCGGTTCGCGTGGGTCGACGACGTCCGTCGAGCTAATTCCCACCCTCCACGCCCCGGTGGTGGTCAGCGAGATCATCCCCGCCACTGGCCCTGTAGGGCTGCGCGTCGTTGTACCCGTCCGGCCTCCGTCGCCGACTTGTGAGGTGGATGGCGACCGCGGTTCCGGTGTTCGGCCTGAGACGGCTCAGGCCATGGTGATATCGAGCAGGGAGGGGGACGTCGACACCCACGAGTGGTTCGGGGTCCCGCTCGAGCGGTCTACCCCTCTCCCCCTTGATCGCCTGAGATTCTCCTGGTGTCGACACGCGCGGACCAGCATCAGCGTGGGTGAGTTGTTGTCGCGTGAGCATCTTCGTCCAGATTTGTCCCGGGTGCGTAAGGTGTACGAAGCGGGGCACGAGGAAGAAGCCTCCTTAGTGCGGGGTCGGCTCCTGGCGGAGGGTGGCGGGTCAGCGTATCAAATTCCCGCCGCGGTCGCGTCCGACCGTACGTTCGCGTACAGTTTGAGCGAGGTGGAGTATGTCGACAGAATGGCCGCGTATCTGTTCCACCGGGAGCAATCGAGTCCTCGTGAATTCGTCTTGTCCCACGTCCCGGGGCTCTATGTAAGCCCGCGCCCCTTTGCCTATTCGAGGGCTCGGGCCGCTCTCCAAAAGTCGGCATGTTCGCTCATGCGTTTGCACGGTGTGGGGATCGCGCCCCACGACTGGGCGGCTTACCGCCACTCCGGGGAGGAGGATGGTCGCGTGTTTCGTTCTGCGTCCTTCGAAGGAGGCCTATCTCCGCGAGATTTCCCTAGTCTCCCCACTGTGGTAAGGGAGACCTTCCCTTCGCTGGGAGTCCATCCCTTGCTACCCTATGTTCTAAAGCACTTCGGAGTTGCTTGTTCAGATCCGTCGCATCCCGCCTCTGCCGACCTCGTGTATAACGTCGAGAGGGAGTGGGCTTGGGCGCTCGGAAATGCGTTCATGAACGAGGTCTCTATTCACGGGCGCGTGTTCGTCCAACCTGTCGAAGTGTTGGCTTACTTGGGGAGGGTAGCGTGGGACCTCTCCAGCGTACCCTTACACCCGCTCGAGCAGAGTACGCGGCATGTGCCATGGACGTATTCGTTCGCCCTCGGCCTCATGCATCGTACTAGCGAGATGGGCGATCGCCACCTGCGCTATTGGAGTGACTTCACCACCGGTAGCCAGTCCTCCTTTCTGGTATACGACCGCCAAGGCGACGCCTTTGTGGCGCGGTCGATGGGCGTCGGGCCCTCTCCTAGCCGCCCCGCGGGCGGGGGCGGAGTTGGCTCCGCCTCGCGCGAAGCGCGAAAGAAACGATACCGGGAGCTCAACAACGAGCTCACTGCGTATCAATTCGAACGTGCGGACCCGTCCGGTGACCCTACCGTCGTCGAAAGCGGCTTCCGTCCGACAGCGTGCCTTGCGGTCCCCCCTGTCCCGCCCCTCAACTCGATGCCGCCACGGGAGGCGCCACCGGTGGTGTCTGTGCGTCACGGGACGCTGAAGCGGGAAGACATCAGGGCCGTCCCTGTACTCTCCCACGCCTTGGGTCAGTCCGCTGACCGCGCATGGAAAGTGGACGGTCTACTCAGCACACTCGCGAGCTGGTACTTGTCGCGGAGCGACGAAGCACGGCGCCTCGAGTCGGCTCGTGTGTCCTCCGTATACGAGCTGCAACACGTACGTAGCGAGTTGGAAGCATTACGCGAGTCCTCGGATCGTCGGGCAAGCGTGTTGGAGCAGAGGACCGCCGAACGTGACCGGTATCGCCGTGAGCGGGACGCTCTCCGAAGCCTTCGAATGGCGCCTTCGTCTGCTCCACGCCCGATGCGGGATCCTTACTAGAGCTCGGGGTGCGAACCCCCCTCATCGGACGTCGTCGCTGCCTCTGAGGGCGACGTGCACCGCTGGACCCGCCACAGTGCGGTGGCGATGCCTCCCTTGGCGGGGCCAAGCACGACAGTGCCACATCACCCCGGCTACTGTCCGCCGGGGCTCTATGGTCCGCGCCCGGAGGCGTCGTCCGGCGGCGTTGACTACTGAGCGGGGTCCCGATATGTCCGCGGGGGCCAGGTCGTCCTGTCCTCTTCCTGCGTAAAAACCAAATTCGTCTCTTGGCCTTGGCCCGGTGGGCTTCGTACCCTCTTCGTTCCCCTCCTCCATGCTTACGCTCAACTATGTTCTGTACATCTCCCCCCTTTTTTTCTTTTTCTCTTAGGACAGGGCCGTTCGCGGCGTGTCGATACCCCCGCATCGCGCTAAGTCGGTCGGGGTCTCGTCCAGGGCGCGTCCCCCTGAATGCGTCGTCTCTTGTGCGTGGTATTCGCGGATGCTTTTTGACAGTTCGTCCCTGTCAGGTTCGCGATACTTTTCGGCGCGTTCATTCTCCCGTCCACGAAACGGGTTCGGTCGTGCGCGATGCCGGTCTTGCCACACGCGTCGTGGTTTTCTTCCCGAGCTCGTCGTCGGGCTCGGCTGAGTACAGTAGCCGTCGTCGTTCTTCATGGTCGAGCGAGCAAGGCGAGCGGGGTGACAATCCGAATTGTCGGCGTGGCTCGGAAGGTGAGAACTTGTTGTTCGCTTTCGTGAGCCGCGTCCGCTTTCGTGTGCGACCGTACGCGCGAATTTATGTACTACCACGGGGAGATGAGACGAGCGCCCCGCTCTCCGCCCTTCGGCCGTCGGTCGTGTGCATGTCCGACCGGAGTCCGCTTCGCTTGGCTCTTCGTAGACGCTAGCGGGACGTCCCCGCTCGTCCTTATTGCACGTACCCTGCAGGCGTGCTGCGTACCTCACTCCCAGCGCGACGTCTCCCCTCGAACTGTAGTCTCCGCCGCTACGAGATCGGACGAGCGAGCAGGGGTGAGGAAAGCGAATCTTCGGCGTGTGGGAGAATGGGGAGGAGTCGTCTCCTCCCTCTTCACGAGAGCTGCGCTTCCGTGTAGCCGTGCAGGTGGTCCTGGGAGAGCTCGAGCCTACCCCCTCAGGGAGCGGAATTGGCCTTCGTCGCCTCAGTGTGGGGTTCTGGAGTCCCCCTGCGAGCCCCCCCCCCGGTGGGGGCGCGGCGAGGACTTGCGTGTTAATACGACGGGGATGGACGCGTTCGTTACTCGCGTGCCGTACCCACCGCGGGGGTCTTTTCTTGTTCATCTTCTGGTGTCGTTGGTCTTGGTGCCTGCTCCGCGTTCGGGACGACCTGTGCGTCGGACGTCTGCCAGTTTGACGATTATGGAGGTGGCGAAACCGGACCGCGCCCCTCCATAATTGAGATCCGGTTGCGTGTACCGATCGGTGGGTACACGCTGTACTCTTCTTACGCGTCGCCGTCCGGACTTCCCTTGCGCGTTGTACGCACCACGTGCGCCTGGACGTCATGTAAGGGCACTGTCTCTCAGTGTAATTTCGCGTTCCACTAATTTTTCTCCCCCCTTTTTCTCTCTTTTTTTGTTCTCTGCAGGATATGACGGTGGCTGTTGTCGGTACAGTATCTGTTCTCGCGGGACTATGTCGGCGGCCGTGCTCCAATCTCCGTTCCCCTATCGGGTCTCGTGCTCAAAGGTCGTCCCTCTATCGCTGAGGGCAGCGTCGTCGCGTCGTCGCGACGGACTCGAGGTTGTCGGAGCCCCGACAGGGCGCGGGTTTTCCCTGCGTAAGCGCGCGTGCGAAGGCGCGGACAGAAGCGTTCCGGACAGCTGTCCGGTTGCTCAAGGCACCTTTGTCGCCCTCGTGCACCGTATCGCCGCCGGATATCGTCTCCCTGCTGAAAAGGGCTCCTCACGTAGGGATCGTCTCCCTGTGGCTGTCCGCATCCCGTTTTTTTTGCGGGAGCGAACTTAGTCGATACGTCTCAACGTCCGGTGCCCTAACGCGGACGAAACTGTAGTATAAGCACCCCGCGGTCGTCAGGGGGTGTATACACACAGCTCGACGGAGACTCCGGATCGGCGGAAGACGGGGGAAGCACAACCAGCTACGGAACCGGGCTCGGGCCCGGGTAGCGGTGGTAGAGCGGGATCGAGCGGGGACTCGCGCACGCACGAGCGGATCGACGCCTCGACGCCCCGGAGCAGCACTGGGTGACGTACCAGTGCTGATGGGCGGAGGCGGTTCCGTGCTCGCTCGCGTGCTGCGCGTCCACTCCGGCTCGGCTCCGTCTAAACGCGTGCGGTCGGCGAAAGCGCGTTTAGAATAAGCTGGGAAGTCTCACCTAAGCGGGAGGTTGATGACAAGTCCGTGCTTGTCGCCCCCTCCGCCGTCGGTCCGGTCCCGTATTTAATGTTACAAAACCGTCTATCATAACGTAGTACAGTACGTACTGTACTCGACGGTGCTACAGTAGTGTGCACTGTCAGCCGGTGGGGTGCTGGTACACGCGTCATACACTTGTCGTACACGTGGGGTACACGTGCGCGCTGGTGGCCTGTAAGGCTCGTGCCTTACAGTCCTGGATCCAATTTCTAATCTAATCGCTTCGTCGTTCCACTACACGGCCCCCTCTCAAGACTGAACGTCCGCGTTCAGCAGTCTCGGGTTTGTAGAGGCGACCATGTCGGATCCCCTCCCTGTAGTCCTGGACTTGACCCGGGTTCCACCTCACCCGTCCTGAGGACAACGCGAGGCTCGCGTTGCTCGGAGTTATCTATCGTTCAACCCGTTCCCCCTATTGACCATCTTGTCCTCTGCCGTCCGCTCCTTCTCCGTCCGCGCATCGGTGCGCCTCTCTTGTTATTTCCCTTTCCGCACTCGGGTCGCTGCGCCCCCGCTGTCCTGTCCCTCTTCGTCAGAGGCCTCAGTGTCGGGGTCATCACGACGTCGCCCTCCGATGGTCGGTTCGACGCGTCCGTCGCTACTCCGTCGAGCTTCGTGACTCCATGCCCTTTGCAGCCGTGTCCTTCGTCGCAATCTCCCGGAGGCGCCGCTCCCCTTCCGCCGTCGACGGCGGAATCGCGGCCCCGGCTGGGCACGCTCCGTGTCGCGCCGGGGCAATCGGGCGTCCTTGGATTACTGCACAGCCATTTCAGGGAGCTCGTGTCTCTCGGGAGTGGACGTCCTCTGTCGAACTGATTCCCTCCGCCACCGCCCCTCGCCTGCCTGTCGATGCAGGCCCCGTCGGGGGCGCTACAGCCGCGCTTCCTGACGCGACGGGTTCGCGCGGGAGATCGGGCAGCGGCCCTCGCGTTGGCGAACATCCTGAGACGCCTCAGGATCCGGCGGGTCAAGCCCCCGCGGTGGTCGAGGCTTCATCCGAGTGGTACGGGGCGGCGCTCGAGCGTTCCGCCCCGTTGCCCCTAGACCGTCTAAGGTTCGCGTGGTGCTGCTTTGCCCATGCCGGCATTACTGTTGGAGAGCTGCTGGCGCGGGAGCAACTTCGTCCCGATTTGCTACGCGTCCGGAAGGTCTACGAAGCCGGACGCGTAGAGGAGGCCTCACTCGTTCTGGGGCGCCTGCTGGCAGAAGGTGGCGGTGCGGCGTATCAAATCCCTTCTGCCATCCCCTGCGATCGCACGTTTGCGTACAGCCTCGGTGAGGTAGAATAAGTGGATCGCATGGCCATGTATCTCCTCCACCGCGAGGGGTCGGCCCCTCGCGAATTCGTCTTGTCCCACGTGGGTAGTCTCTATGTGAGCCCCCGTCCTTTCGCGTACTCGAGGGCGCGCGCCGCCTTGCAGAAATCAGCGTGCTCGCTGATGAGACTACACGGAGTCGCCATTGCTCCTCACGATTGGTCGGCGTATCGCCATTCTGAGGAGGAGGACGGGCGCATTTTCCGTCACGCTTCCTTCGAAGGAGGCCTGTCCCCCCACGACTTCCCCCGGCTCCCTGCAGTGATACGGGAGACCCTCCCTTCGTTGGGAGTTCATCCGCTGCTCCCGTATGTGCTCAAGCACTTCGGTGTGGCGTGCTCAAATGCTCAACATCCGGCTTATGCAGACTTAATGCACAACGTAGAGAGAGAATGGGACTGGGCCCTCGGGAATGCGTTCATGAACGAAGTGTCCATTCACGGACGCGTGTTTGTCCAGCCCCTCGAGGTGCTGGCCTACTTGGGGAGGGTTGCGTGGGACCTCCCCAACGTCCCCCTTCATCCGCTCGAGCGGTGTAATCAGCATGTGCCTTGATCGTACGCGTTCGCCCTCGAGCTCATGCATCGGGCTTGCGAGGTGAGCGAAAGCCAGCGTCGGCGCTGGCCCGATTTCACTACCGGCGAGCGGTCCTCCTTCCTCGTGTATGACCATCGTGCTGACGCCTTCGTGGCGCGCCAGGTGGCGCCGGCGTCCTCTTCGGCACACGTCAGGAGCGGGGGCGGAGTTGGCTCCGCCTCGCGCGAAGCGCGAAAGAAGCGATATCGCGATTTGGACAGTGAGCCCGCTCCCCATCCTTCCGCACGTGCGGACCCGCTGTTCGAGACTTTTCTCGCCGAGAGCGACTTCGGTCCGGTGGCGAGTCCTCCCGTCCCCCGTGTTCCTCCCCTCAATGCGATGCTGCCCCGGGAGGCGCCCCAAGTGGCGTCCGTACGCCACGCGACGTTGGAAGGAGAGGAAGTCAGGGCCGTGCCGTCGTTAGTTCATGCCTTGGGTCGCGCTGCCGATCGCACTTGGCAGGTGGGCGGTCTCCTTGGCACACTCGCGAGCTGGTACTTGGCGCGAAGCGACGAAGCACTCGCCTCGAGGCGGGTCGTGCGTCGTCCGTGTCCGAGCTGCGCCGTGTACGCAACGAGTTAGCAGCGTCACGCGAGTCCTCTGATCGTCATGCGAGCATTCTGGAGCGGACTACCGCCGAACGTGACCGGTACCGCCGCGAGCGGGACGACCTCCGAAGCCTTCGCGTGGCGTCTTCGTCGACGCCACACCCGGTCAGGCGGGATCCCTACGAGCAGACGGGGAACGAGGCCGCTACGGTGGGCAACGTCCCGGATCCTCAGAGCAGTGTGCATCGCTGGACCCGCCACAGTGAGGTGGCGTTGCCCCCACTGGCGGAGCACGCGGCAGAGCCGCCTCGTCACCCCAGTTACTGTCCCCCGAGCCTTTACGGGTCGGGGGTCGCTTCGCCGCCCAACCGCACAAACCACTGAACGGGTCGTCCCGTTATACCCATCGGGGGTATGTTCTTCCAACCGTCCCCTTCTCTGCGTAAAGTCAATCCCGTCTCTTTTGTGCACGCGATGTCCGTCGCACAGATCCTCTCCTTTCCTCGAAGCCGAGCCTCGATAGTGCTCCGCGCGATTCTTCTCCCTCTTACGAAAGGGTCTCTGGTGGGCGCGATCATGTTCGTGCGGGTACCGCGTCTTTTCTTTCGTTCTCGAGGTCGTCGTCGTACTCGGACGAGGGCGGTGGTGGCTGTCGGTGCTGCCCCTCACCGAACTCGCAGACTGGCCTTCCCTCGCCCTCGATGGCGAGGGCAAGGCCCGAGGGACCTGTACTTCTCATCGCGGCCCTCGCCTTCGATGGCGCGGGCAAGGCCCGAGGGACCTGTACTTCTCATCGCGGCCCTCGCCTCCGGTGGCGAGGGCATCGCTCGTGTACGTCTTCTCATCGCGCCCCTCGCCTCCGAGGGCGAGAGCACAGCGCGGTATTGTCCTTGTCGTCGCGTCCCTCGCCTCCAATGGCGAGGGCAGATGGGTAAGAGAGCGGTTGGTGGACGATCCGAATCGTCCGCCTGGGGATGGAGAGGGCGCCATCTTCTCTCTCCTGTCGCCGGGGCTCGGGTCCGCGGGGTTATGGCGAGGGGGCAGGCGCCTCGTGGTAAGTGCGGTCGTCCGCCTGACGCGTCCCCTTCCCCGTGCGACGTCGCGCTCCGTACTGTAGTCTCCACCGCCCGTGCTCTTGACGATGAGCGGAGAGGAGTAAGAGACCTTGGCATGTGGGAGAAGGGGGAGGAGTCGTCTCCTCCCTCACCGCCAAAACGGCTCGTCCGCATGGTCGTGTGGGTGGCCCTGGCGGAGCTCGATACTCCCCAATTCCACACGCGGAGTTGGCGTTCGTCGCATCGGTGTGGGGTTCTCGAGTCCCCTTGCGAACCAACGGTGGGGAGGCGGCGAGGACTGGCGTGTTCGTTACTCGCGTGCCGTACCCACCGCTGGATGATTTCCATGCGCAGCGTCTCGAGTCGCTGGTCTTGGTGCCTGCTCCGCTTTCGGGACGCCCCGTGCGTCGGACTTCTGCGCATTTCGCCGGTTTGACAATTCTGGAGGGGGCGGCATCGGGACCGCGCCCCTTCATGGTCGGGCTCCGGTAGCGTGTCCCGGTCGGTGGGTACACGCTGTACTCTTCCCACGTGTTGCCGTCCGAACGTCCCTTGCGCGTTGTACGTATCACGTGCGCTTGGACGTCATGTAAGGGCACTGTCTCCCAGTGTAATTTCGTGTTCCACTAATTTTTCTCCCTTATTTAGGGTATGGCCGTGGCTGTTTGTTGGGGCTCTGATCTCGAGTGTATCAGCCGACGGCGGCTCGTACTGTCTCTTCCCTCCCCTTGCTCGGTCTGCAGCGTACTTGTCGTTGCTATCTAGTGCCGAGGTGCGTCCTTCGTCGTCGCGGGGGTCTCGGGATCGCGGACCCCTTCCGTATAGCGCAGCTGGTACGAACCAGTGCGTGCAGGACAGCTGTCCACATGTAGGCGAAACTTGTGGCGACCGCGGGGCGACTGTATCGTTCCGGGAGATCGTCTCCCTGCTCGAGGGCTCATTGCCCACAGTCCGTGACGAGGTGACATCATGGCGCAGCTCGTGCTGCTCGCTTCCTTTGGTTTGCGTACGGGAGCTCTCGGTTGCCAATACGTCTTGGCTTCTCGCGACTGATTCCGTTGCTGTTCTTTGGAGACATCTGTCCCTTCGCGCGTCCCCTTTCGTCCTAAGCCCGCGGGGTGAGTTTAATTCGAGACGGAAGTTAATCCGCAACGAAGCGGTTGAGGGCCCCCTCCTCAAGAGTGAACGTCTGCGTTCACTTCTGAGGTGAGGTCTCTCCCTGTACGCGCTCGGAGTCTTCGTGCGTAACGAGACACCAACTCCCCGGGGATGTGGGTACGCGCTGTCCATGTGGGGGCGTCATAGTCTGCCCACTTAATGAGGAACTCCGTAGTTCCATCCTCCATGACGCGATGCTTCAGCAGCCGTTCGACGGCATACTGTGTACCTTCGGTGATCTTGCCGGCAAGGTCCGCGGGGGTAGTCGTGCTAGCCCGTGGCGCGTTCGCCGGCGGGGGTGCGTAGACGCAGCGGTCTGCTGAGATGCGCTCTGTAACTCCATCACGATCGATCGTGATGGTGCGTTGGTCGTTCGCGAGAACTCGGTACGGTCCGACCGCCGGTGAGGCGAGCTTGTTTGATGTCTTCCCCCCATCGGTGGGGTTCAGATATGCGTAGTCACCTGCCTTGAGGCGCGAGTTGATGCCCCGAATGTGCTTGTCGAAGTCGCGTTTAGAGCGGGCTTGCGTCCGTCGCAGGCTTCCGTAGGCCTTCTGGATCGTGTCGTCCAGGGTCTTGAAGAAGGCCGCTCGATGATTCCCCTTATCCGGAGGGGGCGCGTCCCCGTCGGCTCTTCGGAGAGAGAACTCCGGCGGGGGTCTGCTGAGCACGAGCTCAAAGGGCGTCGTGCTGGTCGTACGATGTACGTGGGAGTTGTACGCGTACGTAAGCGGTCCCACGTACACGTCCCAGTCGTCCTGGTGTTCATTCACGTAGTTACGAAGCATTGATGCTATCGTACGGTCGTATCGCTCGACCTGCCCATTCGTCTGGGGGTGGTACGCCGACGTATACAGGTTCCTAACCCCGAGAACCCGGCACGTGCTTTGGAAGAACTTGGCGTTGAACTGAGGGCCGTTGTCCGAAAGCAACGAACGTGGGACGCCGTACTTGAAGACCCACGCTTCGCAGAACGCAACTGCGACGGTGTACGCGGTCGTCGTTCGGAGTGCGACGACCTGCATCAGCTTCGTAAAGCGGTCTGTTATTACCAAGAGGAATCGTTTCCCGGTCTTGGTCTTTGGGAGCGGACCCAGTATATCGATCGCGAGACTCTCGAGGGGCCGCGTCGCGGGGAAAAGTCTCAATCGATTGAGATGCTTGCGCAATTTGACTCGGTTCATTGCGCAGGTTCGACATCCTCGCACGGCTGCTGCAACGTCGGCGGCTAGGTGGGGCCAGTAATACTCCCTACGGAGTGCGTAGTACATCTGATTCTGGCCCGGATGTCCCGCAATCGCCGGTGCATGGCACAGCTGGAGGAGGCGGGCTCGCAGCGTACGCGTCACTACAACCTGTACGTGATCCGGGTCGTACGGATGTCTTCGCTTGAGCACCCCGTGGTGATCCTCGAAGAAAACGGAATCTCGAGATTCCGACTGGCGCACCAGTATGGTTTGACAGAAGTCGTCATGGCGCTGCTCCTCAGCTATCTCCTCCATCGTCAGAGGGGCCGGTAGGTCGTCTTGAGGAGGGGCGACCTGAGCGTCAGGGGCGCCGACTTCATGTTCTTAGGTCCGTTCGATATCGCCCGCGTCGAACTCGTCGTTCTCTTCCCAGAACGAACTGGGTCCTGGTAGAGCCGGGGCTTCCTCGTCGCCCTGCGGCTCGTCGCGCGTCCGAGCGCGCGAGGTCCTTCGTGATCCCGCCTGCTTTCGTGTCGTCACGAAAACATGGACGGCCTTGTGGTCGCAGCTCGGGGTGCAAACGTGACCCGCGAGCTCATCCGACACGTCTCGGACGGTTGTGCCAGCGTCGAAGGTGGGAATGTCGTCATCCACCTCGACGGTGGGGCGAGGGTCATCGGCGACACGAGGCGACACGAGGCGTGACAGGGCATCGGGCACCTGATGCACGCGCCCGGGGCGGTACTGAATGGTGCAATCGTATTCAGCCAGACGTAGCCGCCACCGGGTGAGTCTTCCGGAATTCTCGGTGAGGGACATGAGCCACCTCAGGGCGTCGTGATCCGTTCGGACGGTGAACTTCGTTCCTTCTACGTATGGCCGTAGTGTGCGGACGGCCCACACTACGGCGAAGCACTCGTGCTCTGTAGCGCTGTAGTTGCGCTCACTATCGGACAGTGAGTACGACCAATACCCCACGGGTCGCCAGTCGTTCGGCTCTTCGTGCTCCTGTAGTAAGGTGCAGCCGAGCTGATAGGCACTCGTGTCGGTGTCTATCATGTATGGTCGACCATGCCGGGGCAACGCGAGGATCGGCGGAGCGATCATGCACTTCTTCAGGCTCTCGAACGCCTGAAGTTGCGCCTCGGTGGGGTTGTAGAAGTCAGGATCCGAATCCTTGCGCGTCATGTCGGTCAGAGGACGCGCTATCTTCGCGAACCCCTTATCGAATCGGCGGTATACGTTACACGCCCCGAGGAACGAGCGCACCTGCGTCAGCGTCCTCGGGAACGTGAACGTCTTGAAGGCGTCGGCTGCCGTATCAGCCACGCTCAACTTACCTGGGGATATAACGTGCCCCAGGTAGTGCACCTTCGGACGGAAGAAGCTGCACTTCTTGAGCTTGAGGGAGATGCCGGCACTCCGCAACAAGCTCAAGACGGTATCGAGATGCCTTGCGTGTTCCGCGTCCGTACCCGAGAACACGATAACGTCATCGAGATAGACGAGGCATATTTGCCAGCGGACTCCGGAGAGTATGATATCAAGGGCACGTTGGAAGGTGGCCGGTGCCCCTTTTAGTCCAAACGGCATGCGCAAATGGCGGTACGTGCCCATATGTGTCGTGAAGGTAGTCTTATCCCGGTCCTCCGGAGCGACCGGGATCTGCCAATACCCGGAATTGCAGTCCAACGTCGTCAAGACGGCTGCATCTCCTAACGAGTCGATGCAGTCGTCCATACGGGGCAGCGGATACGAATCCGCTGCAGTCTTCGCGTTGAGGCGCCGGTAGTCCACGCAGAACCGAAGAGAGCCGTCTTTCTTCGGTACGAGCACCACCGGGGACGCCCACGTGGTGCTCGCGAGTTCGATAACCCCTGCGTTCAACATCTTGTTGACCTCCTTCGCGACCATTTCGCGCATGGCCGGGCCCTTCCGATAGGGCATAGAACGAATCGGTTTCGTTCCCGATTCGAGGGGGATGCGGTGCTCCGTGGCTTGGATCGTTCCGAGCGCACCGCTCCACAGACTCGAGTGCTTACGGAGCATCTCGAGCACGTGGCCACGGAGCTTGTCATCGTCAATGTATGACAAGTCGATCTCTTTTTCCCAATCCATCGGTGGATTTTCGGGATCCTTCTGCTGGGGGGGTACAGTACCCTCCGCCGTCGGTTGGGATATAGGTGACCGTTCTTCCGTGTCGACCCCACCATCACCCGCGGTGGTCTCAGCGTCGGAGTTGGATCGGCCAACTCCTCCCGCCCCCATTTGATCGGTCAAGTCGGTTAGGTGCAACGCGTGCGCGATCCCCTCAGCGACTCGACGTTCGGGCGTGAGGATCGCGAGGGGGTTGCGCTTCGCGTATCCCACGACGGTGTGCTTCGGAAACCGCCTCTCGCGTCGCGAGAAGTTCGCCACGATGACTTCGAATGTCTGGTTCGGCAGGACTTCCGCGACGCCATTCGTCAGCCTCACTCCATGTCGGTGTTGGAGTGAGGGCTTGGGCTCCAGGAACACGAGACCCCTCCCCGCGGCTGTCACACGCACACGGGCTTGCGACATCGCGGGGATGGTAACCCAGGGGGCGATTCGGATCGCCTGGGGGGCCTCCTCGCGTACCTCCGGCCGACTTGTTTGGCGACCGTGTCGTCTGGTAGGGGGAGTCGGTTCCCTCTTCCCATCGACGATGGATACCGAGCCACCGTGACGGAGTTCGAGCTTCTGTCCATCGATGTCGGTGCTGCGTACGTGAGCATCGATGAACGCAGTCCCAAGTAGGACGGGAACAGCTAGTTGTTCGGCCACCACGAAAGGTATGCAAAACGTCGTGTTCCCCAACCGGACCGCGAGGCGGACGACCGCCGTAAGTCGAAGCGGGTTACTGTTCGCGCCAGCCAATCAGGGTAATGGCGCGTCCCGTATTACGTAGCGGGCCCAGTCGGGAGGGAGGTCGGCCTTCCTCACCAAGTTGTAGCCCGAGCACGTGTCGACGGCGATCGTGTGGGGCTTAAACGCGTTGCCTTCGGTGGCCACAGAGCCCAAGACGTTATATATTTTCGACGTCATGAGGCATACGAGGCCGTCGACCACCTTGGGCGCGACCTTATCGGTGAGGTCGTTCTGCCGGGGCCTTCGACTTCAGCGTTGGCCTCTCTTGCGTTTCCTTCGGCTCGAGTCGGGGGATGTTCGCGTCTCAGTGACGCCCGTCCAGGTGCTGGAATTCGTACGAGGCGGACATTTCGCCGGCGACCTTGGGCTCACGGGGGTCAGGAGGTCGACCGACTCGTGTCGGTCGTGGTTACTCCCGTCTCGCTTGTTGCGCGTCACTGGGACGTCGGGTGTCCCAGTGATGCTTTCTTCCAACATCGGGTCTACGTGGGCCTCGGTGTTGGGTTTCTCCTGCAATGTCGACATTGCTGGAGTCCCCGTGCTCGACTCCGATAGCGGGGGATGTATTATCGGACAATACTCCCCGTGTCCTTGGCGAGCACGCGGGGACCGGTCTAGTTCATAGGGAAAAGACGGCTCACGCGACCGCGTGTACGTAACCGTCTTTACCCTTTTTTCGAACTACCGGTGCTATCGGAGCTACCCCCTGGCTATCGGTGGCCAGGTCCCTTTCGGGTCCTTGGCCGCGTGGGTCGGGACGATCCCCCCACTTCGGCCGCGCGTCATCGGCGAAGTACCCGGGTACTTCCTGACCTTGAGCTGCGACATCCGGACGTCGCAGGATCTGAGGGACGTGTCGAACCGGTTCGCCTTCTTGGCCCTCTGCGGGTAGGGGATACGGACCCCCTACCCAATCTTGTAGGTACATGATCGCGTTCTGTACCTGTTGGGGTAACCGAGAACGGTCTCGGTCCCCTCTCTCTCCTTGGCGGCGGTACCTTGTGTCGGCCTGGCGGTAGTCGGGCCGATCCCGACGATGGAGTTCGGTACGACGATACCCGCCTCCACGGGGGGCGAAGCGAGCGCCCCCACCCGACCGATTCGGGAAACCTTGACGCGGGGGACGACCCTCGCCGACCGCTTGCCGGAGGAGATTGCGCGCCCCGGGGCGCGTCTCCATCTGGTAGCGGTAGTTCCTGTACGCCGTGACCATTCGTTGTTCCGGCGACAGGAACGGGCAGGCGTACATGGCGTGTCCGTACGTACGACATAGCCAGCACAGGTACGCGCTGCCGTCCGTTGAGGCGAAGGTCGCTGCGTGCCGCGCCTCCTCATCGGTGAGGAGGGGCACGCGAGGGGCTTCACCTCCGGTATCTCGGTTTGAGATGTCGAGCTCAGCGACCCGGGGGTCCCTACCCCTGGGCGCTCTTGGAGTGGCCGCGAATGCGGTCGCGTAGCTCGACGTCGTTCCGGTCGACATTGGTGAAGGGGGTCGACCCCCTACTGGCCCTGCTCCTTGCGTAATGAGGACAGGGTTGGCCTGCCACTCATCCTCCCCGACATGGAGGGTAGAGGCGGGCGAACTTGTTGCGGCGGACTTCGTAGTCCTGCCAGCCCTCCCTGCCGGTTTCGAATCCGGCAGAGGTAATCCGCGTCGAGCGCGGTAAGTGGTTCCTTCCGCCGTTGCGATACGTCGGATGGTCGGAAGATCGGTCTTCTGGCGGCTCGGCAGCCGCTGCACAGTCTCGGAAACTGCGGCACGGGTCGCAGGAGCGAGTCCCCGCACGAAGTAGTGCGCGAGGGACTGTTCGGAGAACACTGCCGTGCACCGGAACGCGGCAGTTTCGAGCCTGTCTGCGAACGTGCTCTCTGTTTCATGAGGTTGCTGTGGCGCCGTCGCGACAGCGTCGTACGCGTCACCTAACACGTCTTCAGTTAGGTAGCGTTTCAAGAATTGATTCACGAGCCCCGGCCAGCTCACGTCGTCGTGTAGCTGGCCGGCGCGGAGGTCACGCATTGTATAACTTGTATACAGGCGCTCTGCGTCGCGCTCTAGGAATTGCGCGAGGACTCTCACCGCAACACCTTAGGTCAGGTGTTGCGAGTTGAAGGTTATCCGAATATCCTTCAAGAACGGTAGGAGCTGGATCGGGTCGGTACCGTCAAAGCTCCTCATCGTGGGACGGATCCCACGGCAGCGTTGAACGTACTTCGCGATCCGTGCCGCGTCACCCGAGGTAACGAGCCTCGAGGTGTTATCCAAGCGGTACATAGGATAGTTAGCGACGGCGCCGAACTCTTGAATCATCGTATGCACGGGCTCGAGCACGGGTTCAGCGGGACCCAGCGTTCCAAAGGGGGTGACGGGTAGCGTACGAACGTCTACCGGACCTGGGTGCTCGGCGTAGTTCGCCGGCGGGTAGCCGCCCCAGCGGGGATCGACTGAAAACATCGGTTCTCCGGATCCGCGGGCGGCTCCTCCACGGTCAGGGTCGTCACGATACGGCACCCGCTCGGTCTGCCACCTGCTTCCGGGGGCAGGGGGCAGAGCTTGGGTTTCGAACGCCACGTTGGCGTCCGCCGGGGATCGTCTCTCCTCTGCACCGCGACTGGGGTACACCCCAGTCGGTCGCTATCCTTGTGGCGCGGCTGTGCCCGGAGGTACGGCACCACCGGGCCCTCTCGACGGAGCACCGGGTAGCCTCTTGGCCATGGTACGTTCCATGTCACGGGCACGCCGACGTGTGGCGTTGAGCTCGGCGGAGAGGTGCGCGAATGCACCCAACTGTTCCGCGGATGGGGAGGTTCGATCTTCAGGTCGCCTCGCTGGGGTCGACCTCTCGGGGCGACCTTGCCCGGCCTGTCCGGGTGATGCGAAACGGGAGTCCTCGACGAGCACTATCCGCGAGTGGAACTCGTCGATCAGTGCTCGGAGATTCTCTAAGGACTGCGTCACTCTAGTGAACCTCCCTTCACGCAGGGAGCGGAGTTCGGCCATACATCGAGTGTATACGTGGTCCGATACATCGATCCGAAGGGAAGTACGGACTTCCTCGATGTATTCGGCTATGCGTTCGAACATCGCCGCCGCTCTTTCCTCGGATGATCCGAGCGACGGTTCGCGGTCACGAGGACCTGCGTCGCCGTCGCCCGACGGGGCGGATGGGGACTGCACAGCGGCCGGACTCAGATCCGCCGCTTCGGAGCGGATCGAGGGCTCGTAGACTTGGCTCATCTCAACGCGATCGGACGCGGAGGGAAACGGAAGTCTTCTCGGAGTTCGAACTCCGGGGTCTTCTAGGTCGGGAGATCACTGTAGCATAAACACCCCCAGACGACCGAGGGTGTATGCACAGTCCGACGTAGACCCCGTTCGAACGGGAAGACGGGTGAAGCACCAGCTAACGAGGCAGGGAAGCGGGCCCTGGTAGCGGTGTGGTAGAGCGGGAAGGTCGGGGACGAGCGTACGCGCGGGCCGATCTACGCCTCGACGCCCCGGAGCAGCGCTGGGTAACGTACCAGCGCTGACGGGCGGAGGCGGATCTAGGCTCGCTCGCGCACGCGCGTGTCCCCTACCCGCTCCCTTCCTCCTAACGCGCGCGAAGGCGAAGGCGCGTTGTTAGAATAAGCTGAGTGGACTGACCTTGGCGGTCGGTTGAGGACAAGTCCGTGTTTGTCCCCCTCCTGCCGCCGTCGGTCCGCCCCCTATTTAATATACAAAACAATCTATCATAACACTACAGTACCGAGGTACTGTAGTGGGCTACTGTAGTGCAGGTCGGCCAGCACTGTAATGCTGTCAGCAATGTCGAGGCTGACAGTACACGCATTACTCGTGGTGCGTGCGGGCTTCGTTCGCGCGCTGTACACGTGTACACGTGTGTGCGTGTCCCTTGTCCCCGTGGTGTACACGTGGACACGCGCGGTTGTACTGTAGAGCTCGACGCTCTACAGTAGCTGATTTAGTTCTTGATCTAATCTAATTTAAAGCCCCAGGGGGGGTTATACTACAGCTATGCAACAATTGTCCGGATCCTAATCACTTTATCGGGGACTGCCCCAAACCTCGCAACGTGATGCGAAATATCTCATCGCAAGTCAGGAGATATCCGAAGAAAAGCCATCAAATCCTTTTTGAACTCTGTCAACAAGTGGAGGACGCGTTGTTCTCTACAGACGAAGAAAACCCTTCTGCTGCCCTTACAGGGGAAAATCTCAAGCAGGAGGACTCCGCCTCATCTTAGGAAGAGACGCATGAACATGCCGGTACAGGAGGGCGAACATTCCACGTCACTGGTTCTGAGAATCGGGGAATAGCATCTGTTCTTGACCCGGAGGATTTTTGAGGACAGGCAGTCTAATTTACCGTCGTAGTTTGAAGTCGAAAGAAAATGACCCTTACTATGAGACTGTCCTCACGAAAAAACGGTCCCGTTACAAAATCTCGCGAAGGCCAAGGATAGCCCATGACATACGAAGAAATCGCCGTCTCAGAAAATTGTCCAAACATCGTAAGACTCACTCCATATTAAACTCCAACCGAGGTAGTTCACAGGTAAGAAACGACTCCGAGAACCGGAGACGAAAATGGCAAGGCGCTTGTATTGACGCTGGAGCCCAACGTACTGTTATCGGACTTAGTCAGGCCAAGGCATATTGCAGATTTGTCGGGTGTAAGTTCAAACCAAAAACGAACTTTAACCAGTACAGATTCGGAGTTGACGTGCAGAAGTCGATAGGATCCATCTCAATTCGGCTGCCACTTCTCAAAGATGGATTTGTGCCAATGGATGTTGACGTTGTAAAAGCAAATGTCCCTTTCCTCTTAGGGTTAGATTGGCTCGACAAACTACACCTATACCTGGATACGACAAGAAATGCACTGATCAGCTCCCCCGGGAACGTTTCTATACCAGTCGTGAGGAAGTTTGGACACGTGTACCTGGAATGGAAAGAGATAGACGCAGTACTATTCTCAAGAAGTGAACTGGTCAAGCTTCATAGAGGTTTTCGACATCCAACGGACACGAAACTCCTGAATCTCATCAGAAAAGCCCGACCGCACGAGGCCACGGAAGCCACCACAAAAGTCTTGAAAGAGATTTCTAAGTCATGCAATACCTGTCAACGGCTTGGATCACAACCAACAAGATTCAAGACCACGATACCCACACTACAAGACGTTAAGTTCGGCGAAGAAATATTAATCGATCTGATGTTCATTGAAGGAAAAGCAATACTGCATACTGTCGACACTGCAACTCGTTTCAGTTCGGCCATATTTTTGGACTCTCAGGGTCACAATTACGGACAATCAGTCGACGGAATATGGCTCGCTTTCCTTGAAGCGTGGTGCACTCTCTATACAGGATTCCCTAACCGCATCAGAACTGATGCCGGCTCCGTTTTCACTTCGCCTAGATGGAAAGAAATGGCCGAAAGCGTTGGGAAAGAACTTCAAATCTCAGGCGTTGAAGCTCACAACTCATTAGGCATTGGAGCAAGACTACATGCACCCCTCCGAGAATATATCGAAAGATAACATTCGACTTCCCTCAAATTGACCGCAACATTGCATTGAAACTGTCAATCAAAGCCATGAACGACACCAACGGAGATAACGGACTGGTTCCCTCACTAGTTGTATTCGGAATAATACCACGATTCCCTATCATTAGCTCAGGTATACCCGCTCAGAAAGAAAGGATGCTTGCACTTTCAAAGGCTCAAATGGAGATGAATGCCGTAGTAGCGGAGAGGCGCATTCTTGCAGCTCTTACCAGAAGCATCCCACCGGCGACTGATTTTGTATTCGAAATAGGTCAAGAAGTTCTTGTATACCAAGAAAGAAGTAAAGAATGGATTGGACCTGCTACCATCACAAGTATAAGTGACAAAATAATAGATGTCAAGAGCAACGACGGGAAATGGCATAAGACCATGAACATGCAACAAGTTAAGCCTTATGTTCGAGAAAGCTCTCAACCGACAGACATGCTCTCACGGGACGAATTCCTGACCACGATGTTGGAGCCGTTCAAGTCAGTGAACAGACCTAAGCCCTCCATTTTTGATGTGGAACTCACTGAAGTGATCAAACCTGGTGACCTTAGATCAAACGATGAACGCTTTAGAGCCGCAAAGAAAAACGAACTGAAAGGTTTGATTGAAAAGGGAACGTGGAAGCTTGTTTGCAAATCAGAAGTGCCTAAAAATACAAATATTCTCGGTGGTAGATTTGTATTAGCCATAAAGGATGAAGACACTAAAGACGAAGTCTGGAAAGCCTGTTTTGTAGTTCAAGGATACAGGGATAAGCTAAAAAAGTCTCTTGTCCACGATACCGCCACACCAAGGCAACATTCCACACGAAGTTTGATCGGATTGGCAGCAATATGTGGATTCCGACTATTCTCAACAGATGTGACTCAAGCATACCTTCAAAGCGCAGAAAAACCAATGAGGGATGTATACATCAAGCCGACTGGAGAATTTGAACTAAACCAGGACAAGCTTCTCAAATTACTAAAACCTTTGTACGGGCTTGCCGACAGTGGTGACTACTGGGGCCGTACCATCAGTAATCACATTAAAGAGGACTTGAACATGACAGGAACGACAGGAGATGGAGCATTCTTTTTCAAATCCATTCGAGGAAATCTTGATGGCATGTGCATAACCTATGTAGATGACGCACTCCAAGCAGGTACTGAAGAATATTCAACCCTTGCACACAAGACAGAAGAAAAGTTCAAGTGTAAACGGAGAACGTACGACAAATTTAATTTTGCTGGAGTACAGGTCGAGAAAATGGACTCCGAATACAGAATCTATCAGACATCGTACATTCGAAAGGAATTAAAGCTCCTTAACACAGCCACTTTCAAAGAATATCGGTCACTACGAGCAAAATTGGCTTGGATCACGTACACAAGGCCTGACATAAGTTTTAGCATTGCTCAAGCGGCTCAAGTTACTGAATCACAGTACAAAGCGGATCCGAAAATACAAGTCCGATACATCAATCGAACCATCAGACGACTGAAGAAAGAACCATACTTACCATTAAGGTACCCAAAACTTTGTGGAGAAGAATTACACATAAAGGTCTATTTAGATGCTTCATTTGCCAGCAACTCGGACGGTTCATCTCAACTTGGATTCATCATATTTTTATGTGATAATAGCGATCGATGCCAACCACTCTATTGGTCCTCCCACAAAGCTAAGAGAGTCTCTAGATCAGTCCTTGGCAGCGAAACGATGGCGTTTGCTGATTCTTTTGACATGGCATTCATGATCAGGCATGACATACAGAAAATGACACATAACCGAATTCCTATTACGATGTACACCGATAGTCTCTCATTATTTGACGTTATCACAAAAGCATCAACTACCGTGGAAAAGAGACTGATGATAGACCTTGAGGTAGTCAAGAAGGCATATCAACAACATGAAATGGAGCAGATCGGATTCATCCGATCTGAGCACAACCTGGCAGACTACTTAACCAAGTCGAGTGGCAACGGCTCCCTTATCAAGGCGTTAACACATGCAAAAATCACGCATCCCGTGGATCAATGGACTGACAGAAACTACACTGAGGGTACGTCACGTCATAAGTAGAGGGAATGTGAGAAAAAACTGCCAGATGGCGGTGACGTACACATTCCGTTTAATGCACGTAGAGCACTATTCAGGCTTAAAATGTGGGCAGACTTAAATTAGACATCACCTGTCCGAACACAGTGCACATCCTCTGCCAGCGAGTCTACTGATAATGCAATCCTCTGCGATTATCAGCAGAGGATTGCACGTACGAGAGTCAAAGGGGGTCGGGATGGGCAAGAGAAAGTAGTATAAATACCCAGAGGCGCAGGGCAGAATAGCTACCCGGACACGCACAAGCACAAGACGAACCCACAGCAAAAAAGACGCGACCCCTCAACTCGCCCGGTCCTGCCGGTTAACTTTACTGTTTTTTCTCTATTTTGCGACATCATTGGTCACACGAAAGGGCTTCCCTCCAAACCCCCAGGACGAAGCGTACTATACAGTATTTGGTTCTCACCGGTGGCACTGTTCTTTTTGAGATATAAAATTACCAAATAACCAAACCACCAAATTCCCACCAGCCAATTGAGTTCTAGAAAAAACGTGCCAAGTGTTGCTGTTGGTCATTTGATCACCTACCGGTGGTGATGCTGTCGTGGGCACTGTACAGCGAGGACAGCGCTAGCCCTAAGCGACTGGCAGTGTCCGCGGCGGTCCGCCGCCGGTCCCAAAAATACAAAGGGGAATTTTACCGGGTACTTAAATCAAGGGGAAATTAAAGGGACTAGAAATCCGGGAGTTACTCACGCACTCACGAGACAAGACCCCCGGTGGCTTTTGTGGCCTTTCGCTTCGCCTCGCTCGATCACCTCCGCTCTGCTCCCTCCGCTGCGCACGTTCAGGGAAACCGAGCCTCAGCTTCCGCTCGAGACTACCATTCCTACCACAGTTATGGGCCCAGGGAGTGGTTCGGCTCGCGATCGCGAGAGCCGTTTAGACCCTCCCTACTTCTATCCGGATGGAGATCTTCAGGACTGGCGGCGGAAAATCGCTCGCTGGGTAGACCTTATAAAGTCTGCCGCTGAGCGTGGCATGGATCGCGTGTACGCCACGGTATACGCTACCCTTGGGCGCCAGCTCTATGAGCGTGGCTTGTCCAGTGCTCAACATTCAATTGTTGCGGAAGCACAGGCAGCAAGAACAATCGATTTTAAACAAAACGATCAAGTCGCAGCCGTTCGAGACATTGTGAATCTCATCGCCATTGACCCTCCGATTGCTATGGTATCAAGGCTGATAAACTCGTTTCACAAGGTATCAACCTGCTGCCGGAAGAAGAACAAAGATCTCTCTGTTTTCGTGTCACGGTTCAGAGGACTGGCTGCGGAGCATCTTATGCATTCCAACTCCTCGACGTCCTCTCAGATTGGTGAAGTCCTGGCAATCACTTTGTTGAACAATGCCAACCACGAAGAGGGGACTCTGACTAATGCCAAGCTGCAGTTGATTTCCTTGGCTGAAGCTCGGGCTGTCGAAGTGAGTCCCCCAACAACGAGGTCGTTCTCCATCAAAGATCTCGACGAATTCAAGTGAGTTATTGAGAGCGCAGGAGAGCTCCAAGGTCCGTTGTACTTCCGTACAGACGATGAAAATGGTCTACGGAATGCGCTCCGTAAGTACCGCTCTCAAGCACGAGGGACAGGAAAGAAAATTCAGGACGCATTTCAGAAACTGTACACCAATCCCCAGGAAGATGAAACGCCTAGTAATTCCGTAGCGGGTATCATCTTGTCCAAGGCGAAGCCTTGCAAGCTCTACTTAGATGACGCCGTTTCCGTCCTTGGAAACTTGACCCTTACGTCAACACAAGGTCCCTCGATGAGCATGAAGGACGTTGAAAGCCTCGTGCAGCGCAACGTTCGACAAGCACTTCTAGCTGTAGGGCATAAGGCTTCTGGAGCTGGATCCGACAACTTCGCTTATAATGATGTCGTACGCAATGGAGCTCGTGGACGTAGTCGGAACCCGCCCAGAGGAAGACGCAAGCGCCCTCACGAAGACGTAGGAACCCGCTCCTACAGGACCACCTGTGCGGACTGTGGTGAGCAAGGACACCTCTGTGGTGATCTGCGCTGCTCAGCGTCCGACCATCACGCGAAAAGACGAAGAACCACTGGGAACGACCGTTTCCGGAACACTGGGAACGAGTACAAATCTCCTGCTTTTTTTCGTCCAGGCTCCCGTCTGGGACGCAGAGACAACTAAGTCTCGTTTCCAGGCGAGGAGCTAAGTCCGACGTCTTCTCCTCACGTGAGGACCCCAATCCAATTTTAGACGTTGGCTGTCCGAGGAGTGTCGGCGGCATCCAAGCCGCGGCTACACTCTGCGTGAAAATGGGATCAAGCTATCCATTCGTCCGCTCGATTGCAAACCATTCTATCACGGATATGGAATGGAGTGTAGCGAAGCCGAGCTTGTGGTTGCCATATGGGATATGCCTGTTACGGACATGTACGGGACAAACATAACAATTCCGTTCTACGTCACAAAGGGAATTGGCTTCCTCCTTCTCCGCAACGAAGTGCTCCACAAGTCAAGCTTGCTCGGACCAGAGAACGCCCTTGTCATACCACCTGGAGTGTGCGGCCTCTCACAGAAAGAGGTCGTGCTTCAGACGTATAGTGAACAAATCTCCCCGGAAGATAAAGACGCCAAGAGAACGTACTTGTTCGTGGTACCTTCAAAGACTTCGTCTTTCGGAACGTACTTCGCATCTTTGCGCTCCCTCATGTCGAGGAAAATGGAGCATCCTTTCGGAAGAACCAAGTTTATGGACGGAAAGGTGGCAAAGAGGTTTGCGCTCAAGCTTCATGGCTCTTCCCACTTGCCTCTTGACGATATGCTCGAGTTATGCAAACGAGGATCTATTCTCTCCTCAGTTCTTAGGCAAGCCCTCGCCACAGTTGCATCGAAATGTACGTTTTGCAAGAGAACCGGAAGACCTTCCAACTCGAGAAAGGTCTCTTTCGGAAAGCTCCTCTCATCTTTCAACGACCACGTTCAGCTAGACTACATGTACATCACAGAGCTGGGCAATCAGCCCATACTCCACATCGCCGACGTACACACCGGGCTTTCCGTTACCTCACTCATGACTACACGAGAGATGGACGAGGCATCCCGTGTGTTCGATAACAAGTGGTGTGATGTACACGGTCCTCCAGCTGTTGTATCATCTGACCCCGAGTTCAATAACTCCGTGTTCAAGGGCTTTTTGCAGTATGCAGGGGTCAAATTCCAGCCCCGTCCTGCTCGAAGACACAAAAAGCTTGGGGTGGTTGAGAGCAAGAATGCGGTGGTCCGGTTGATAGCCCAAAGAATGACCAAAGATGCACAGTTCTTCACGCAGACTCGCAACGGGGAAGCGGAGAAGTCCGACGTTCTTTCCCGTGCAACATATGTGAGCAACATACTGTACGGTAGCAAGAGAATGAGCAGCTTTGAGCTCGCTAGGGGCTATACTCCTTCCATCGCTGGACTCCCAAAAAGTGTTGTGACTGACCAAATAATGGCTGCTCACGAAGAGCAAGTTGCCCGTCGGGCCCTATTGATGCTTGACAAGGGCCGGTCACCCAACACCGTCCTTCCCGAAGACCTTCGACGTGGCGTCCTCGTCTACTACTTCAAACGCAACGTCAAGTCTGGCAAATGGGAATCCGGGTATGTACGTGCAGTCGAGCCGCACATGGTTATTGTCTCAAATAACCCGGAACATGGCGGAAAGCCAATTCGGGCTGCGTATGAAGATGTGCGCATAGCTCCACGGTCACCCTTGCTGTTGGATCTGAACCAGATTGGTTACGTTTTCCCCCGGTCTTACGCCGTCGTTGAAACGGATGACACTGAGGTAGCGATGAACCAGCATCAAACCGACAACGCCGAGTCCCGGAGTCAAGTTTTGCCGACTGAGGATGATCTCCCAGCAAGCTTTCCATTGGAAGAGGGAAACGACGTCCACCCTCCTCTACACGATGACATTCTTGAGCTCAGAAAAGACGGAGAGGACTCAAGAGTACACGCTGATGAAGATGTCGCAAGGTACTTCGAAGAAAAGCCTGCCTTCTTTGCGAATACTAAGAAGTCTCCAAGCTCACGCAACCTTGAGAGAGCCCTGCAGGAAGATGTCACTCCTTCAGATCCGGCAAGGCAACAGGGCACTCTCAACAAACCGTTTGACCCACCTCGTCCCGAGAAGGACATCGGTGAGGTGAGAGTCACGCCTCCCCCGGAGCTGCCGTTTGAACTCCAGTCCATGGAACAGGACGTCCTGCGGCGAGTAAAAGGGATCATCGGAGATAAAACCGCTTCGGAATTTCAACTCCAGTTCGTTTCCCGATGGCTGCTTGACAAAGCCATAGCTGCAGAGAAGAATAACTACGACGGTGCCTTTGAAGAAGTCAGGTTGAGTTCCATCCCTAGAGGTGCCAACATTATATCATCGCATCATTTCTTCCAAGTGAAGACCGATGGGGAAGAGGACAAACTCCGGCTGAAGTGCCGAATGGTGCCTCACGGCAACCGCGACAAAGATCAGGAGAGTGTCCGGAAGGATTCCGCAACTGCACAATTCCCAGTGATCAGACTGGTGTTGTCCATCGCTGCCGTCTTGAACATGGTCATAGCCACAATCGACATTAAGGGTGCGTACCTGCAGGGAGGTTACCTTTCTCGAGACATCTATGTTCGACCACCAAAAGGTTGGGCGGCCCGAGGGATTCTGTGGCGACTTCTCAAGCCCGCCTATGGAATCGTCGAGTCTGGAAGACTCTGGCAGCTGACCATAGAAGGTTGGATGTCTCGGCAAGACATTGTACCAATCCCTGGCATGCCACAACTCTTCATGAAGTTCGGCGATGGAGGTAATATTGCTCTTGCTATTTGCAAGGTCGCGGATGATTTCCTGGTAGTCGGTTCACCAAGAGATGTCAACGACTTCCATGCTGCCCTTGCAAAACGATTTGAAGTTGGCCGGTTCGTCGTTGACCGCCTGCTAATCTTCAATCGCCTCCACATTTCGCAAGGCACTGATGGTACAGTGCACATCGATATGAAAGAGTACATGGAGAAAATCGAGTTTCCGGCGCTGTCTCGGGAACGGAAAAAGCAGTTCCACGAAAGAGCCACCCCGGAACAACTCACGTCGTACCTTGGCTTGGCAGGGTCACTCAACTTCCTTGGTCATGGTGTCCCCCGCAGGCTTCTTTTGCAGCAAGCTACCTCCAGCAAGCTGTAGGCAACCTAAGAGTCTCTGACTTGGTTAACGGCAGTAAGGTTCTGAACGAACTGCGGGGCTTGACTCCACAGCTGAAGTACTGTGCTCCCCCGATGCTAGACAAGGACCCTTCGTATTTGTGCTTCTCCGATGCTAGCCATGGTTCCACCTCATATCGGCAGACCGGATACCTCTCCGGGATATACCTGCCTGCGGGGGGTGCCGGTGTGTACCATGTCCTTGATTGGCATAGCTGCAAGCAATCCCGAGTGGCGTTTTCGTCAATTGGAGCTGAAATACTTGCCGCAGCAACGTCAACAGACCGTGGATCGCTAATGGCCGAGAGCCTCAAACGAGTGTACGGATCGGACGTCCGGCTTCCGTTTATCCTCACGGTTGACTCGCACGGCTTGTACTCAACAGTGACGACGCTCCACGAAGGGACAGATTACCGTCTCCGACCCACAGTAGCACGAATGCGAGACTCCTTCGAAAACGGAGAGATCGCTACGATGCAGTGGATTGCCGGCAAATTGAACCTTGCCGACGCCTTGACGAAGAGAAACTTGGAAATGTTCCGAAAGCTGAACAATGTCATGCTGAATGGAGTGCTGGACCCTTGCATGTTCGATAAGTGTAGTGCAGTGCACCTCCACACCGCCAACGAGGGCGTAAATCTCGCTGTAGAAAGCGCGACGCAAGGCACAGTCACCACCAGGGTGTTCGAGTCCCTCTGTCCGGGTAGCTCAGGGGAGTCGACGCGGTACCGCGGGTAGATCGCGGTGTGCGCGTAGGGGTGCACTCCAGCGGGAGTGCGCTAGAAGGAGTAAACAAGAAGAAGAAGAAAGAAGAACGAAGAAGAAAGATAGCGTAGAAATGTAGAAATGAGGGGAAAAAGTAAAGGAAAAACAAGAAAAAGGATGACGACGAAAGGTGCAGGTACCACACTTAGCCAACTAGATAGGAACCGTAGAGGATCCTACCAGAGATGGGGTCCGATCACCTGATCCCTCTTTACTGTAGCGCCTTCCGACACCCGACCTATATAGGCCGAGCGCCGTCGTCGGCGTCGGTTACTAAATGGGTAATTAATAATTAATTATCGTCATTAGAATTGCCATTAAAAGTGCCACCTGGCATAAAGCGCAAATTAGCGTAGAAAGTCGTGCTCACCACGTATGTACACGTGTAGTATGACCCCAAGTACACGCGTACACGTTGGATAGAATTCTCTACTGTACACGTTTCACAGTCTTACAGTTCATCCAAATAGGTCGCGATCCATTTGGATACTGTCTCTTACAGTACACCTGTCATCTTACAGTTCATCCAAATAGGTCGCGATTCATTTGGATACTGTCTCTTACAGTACACGTGTCAGTTACCTGTAGGCGCGCGCTCCAGCGCGCCGGTGCAATTCTAAGAAATGGTTGAAATTAAAAGTACGGCGTGGTCCCTGACGCAGTACACGTGAAATCCACATGTCAATGGCGGGAGCGCGGCCCCGCAACGGCAGTGAGTAGGCGTGCTCGGCGGAGGGTCACTGCACTACAATAAGGCCAAGCGGATCCAGTTTAATTAGCATCTACGGCTCATCGATTACCATCCTCGTCCTTGTCTGAGAGGAACCAGTGGTAAAGGGCTTCTTCCTTCGCGAAACATCCTTTCGCTTACGTTGAACTTCGGTGGATATTTTCCTACCCCCACCATGACGCTTGCGCTTCCCAACTGGCTGTTTGGTGAGGCGACGAAGCTCCGGAATGCCGATTAGGTCGACCCCATCACCAAGACAAGCGCTTAAGGTTCCCTTTCCCATCTGTAGTGCAAATCGCTCTGTGCAATCATACACGAGCTGCCTTTTGGCATCGAGAACGACGACATGGTCGATTTCTTCTCCTGAACTGTCCATTCCCCCTAACCTGGACAAGAAGATCCCATCACGTTGGGAAGCCAACCACTCTTCTTCGTCAACACGGTTCGGAATCGAAACCTTTTCCAGGCGGTAAGAGCCCAACCGCTGTTCGAGCCACGCTCCAGCTTGGGCGACGCTCACGGCTGGCATCGGATGGATATTCATCATGGCTAGTGCAGCCACTTCTCCAGCCAGCGCGTATAGTCCATTCCCGATCGCGGCTCGGAGACACTGGCCACGTGGAGAGAATACGAAGCTGCGGATGTTCGTACGGCGGTGGAGCGTTGCAGCCGAATCCCGGCGAGCACCGGGGCATCGAAGTCTGAAGAAGTGGTCCATCCGGTGAGTGCAAGCCCGGTGCAGGTTGTCCAAATATCGCGCCTCGGCGTGAGCCTCAAAAACTATCTCCACTTGCAGGCCGCTCCCGTTTTCCTTCACCTCCAAGTCAGACTCGACCTCACTGCTCAACTCCAACATCTGCTCCAAGCTACCCACGGCCCTGTGCGACTTCATGGTGTAGAAGTCGATGGGCCAGAAGGAGCGATGTCCCCAGCGGTCGTCTGCTGAGGCAAGGAACCCCCGCTTGCCAAATCTTACGTCCTTCCCGGACGAAAACACAATACGCCGGATAGTGTAGTCCGTTTGGTCAGCCCCGGGGTCCATCAGCCGAGGACCCCAAAGGCTCAAGAACCAGAGTTCCTCGAGCATTCTTTCGGTGAAAAAGCGACCACGGCGCAACGACAGCCAATCCCAGAGCTCGCGACAAACTTCTCGGGGCAATCGCACACTCCTCATCAGTGCCTCCTTTGTCACTGACACCACTCGGGAGCCACCGTGTAGCTGAACGCGGCACTCGTCGTCCAGCATCTCCATTCCGGAAAGCGGTGCGCGCTTAGCTTCCATCGAGACCCACCGCACGTCAGGCATCGTCAAGCCTCACGCTCACCCCTCCGTACCGTGGCCCGCGGGCGCTTTTATTGGTTTGGGTCAGGGCAGGCGCGAAGCGGAGGATGACGAGACGAAGCGGAGGATGACGAGACGAAGCGCTCGACGCCGAGACGAAGGGCGGAGCGCGCGGCAGCTGCAATGGATGAGGCCCCAGTAGGGGAGATTGAGAATGTGATGCTTGGCGCGGTGGTGCGGTGGCGCGGTGGTGCGGCGGCGCGGCGAGGCAGATGGTGACCACGAAACTTCACACGAATCGCGAGATGCGCGAAGGGCTCAAGGAGAGGAGCGGGAAATGCAGCGCGATTGAAGAAGCGGGTGCGCGGCCGCGCGAAATGGGGACCGATCACAGGTTGGGAATGCAGTGTAAGGCAGGCGCCCGAAGGAAAAGAGAAGAAGGGGATAACTCCGTGGAGGAGCACGCGGTGCATAAGGGGAGCCCGCTGACTGGGGTCTGCCAGAGAGTCAGACCACGTTCCTATCGGATATACTTGGCCGTCGGCGTGCGCGTCGAGCCGGCCGCCGCCGGCGCCGTCGAACGTGGCCCGACGGGGGGTGTGTCGTGGGCACTGTACAGCGAGGACAGCTCTAGCCCTAAGCGACTGGCAGTGACCGCGGCGGTGCGCCGCCGGTCCCAAAAATACAAAGGGGAATTTTACCGGGTACTTAAATCAAGGGGAAATTAAAGGGACTAGAAATCCGGGAGTTACTCACGCACTCACGAGACAAGACCCCCGGTGGCTTTTGTGGCCTTTCGCTTCGCCTCGCTCGATCACCTCCGCTCTGCTCCCTCCGCTGCGCACGTTCAGGGAAACCGAGCCTCAGCTTCCGCTCGAGAATAACATTCCTACCACAGATGCTCTAACGACGCAAACAGGCTAATATTTGCCAGTCGAGTTCCATGACATGCAGTTGTATATACAACGTTGCTGGTGTAATTGGAATGTACACTCATAAACTTTTCCTGTGCTACTACTCTTGAGGATCCTTCTTTGGACGTAAACAGTATAAATTCCGGGAAACCACGGCACGGCTGATGCACCAGAAAAACATCCCGACAAGCGTAACTCCCTTCCTTTTCTTCTTGACCTCGATTTTTCTGTTTTGTGAGGCGTCTATCAATGACAACAGAAGTACGAATCGCCATCTACGGAAAAATGGATAAGCGTGATGCGGCCCATTGGGCCTTGTGGTTGAACAAGGCGCCGAGTAATAGTGACATTTTGCAGGTTGGAGACGACAAAAATGGTGTAGCCTATTACGTCGACAAGCCGTTGGCGAAACGTCCCGATACTTCAAAAAGCCTGGTTGAAACTATCTCTTGCGGCACTATTTCTGCAGAGCATAGTATCGATAGCTTGGTTGGCATTGTTCAGGCACTCCCGGTTAACAATAGGAGTACGACCTGGAATTGCCAGAACTGGACGATGGATGCGCTTGACGCGCTTAAGAGCAAGGGACTTGACATCTCCGGTGATGTCATGAAAAATCTCAGGAGCAAGAGGGAGAACCCAGTGTATACCAATTCCCAGGCAGTGAAATCAGGGAAAGCCGGGAGTGCATCGCGATAATGAATGAAGTGAATGGAACACATATGAGGTATTCTTTTTAGATGATGAGTAGTGATGTAAAAGTGTGGGAGAACTGTTGAAGTTTGTTTCGGATCCTTTTTCTTTTATTCACTGTTTCATTGACTGACTATCTATGTAGGAGGCAGTTGCTCGTATTCTTATACCCCTCGAACCAAAGTAGGTGTACTGGTACATCAATCGACACTGTGCTGCATTTACACGCATTTATACTGACAATCGTAATGAAAAGTACAGACCACATCGGACGGGGAAAAATGACGGGGAAGAAGACAACTTCAGCGTCCCATCCGTCGCCGCACCCGCTGCTGGCGACAACGGCCGCGCCATGCGCGTTCGACGTAGTTAACGCGAGGGAAAACAGCCTTGACAACTCGCGCGTGACACCGCCCGCGCATACGCGGGCGACTCCGCCCTCGTCCCCTCAAGTCACCCCCGCCCAGGTCCCCCCGCCAACACGCCCCTGGGTGACCGTCGCAGCCGCCCAACCTCGTCCTACTCGCCGCTCCATCTCCCCTCCTGCTCACACAAAAGCTTCCCGCACTGCTCTGCCTCCCACTCTTGCACAATTGCCTGCAACATCTTCCACTTCTCCGTTTGTCTCGCCTGCCCCTCTGCATTTGCCAAGTGTCCACACACGCCCTGGTTCCCCCGTCCTTACACTCGCTGCCGCTCGCGCTGCAGTTGCAGATCCTATGTCAGTCCCGGGAGCTACACTCGCAGAAGCCCGCAGTCTCGTCCGCACTGTCGGCAACCCGATCTGCCTGGACCCCCGCACCGGTGAGCCCGTAGCTCCGCCTCCCGCTGTCACTGCGTATGCCTTCGCCCCAGATTCTCAGTACGCCGCGTTCCCGTCCTTCCAAGCGGCGCAATCCGCACCTCGACGAGGTGCGCAGCTTGCTGAAGTCATGCTCCCCCCATGTCCTCATCCCTGGCGTCGCACGCTGAACATATATCTACTTCCTCGCTGCAGCCGCCCCTACCATTGCCCGAATCTTCGCCCACGCTAAGCTCATCTACGAGGACCTCACCATCCAAACTGCCCCCATCTCTGACACGGCATGCGAAATCAATCCGTCCGCTGCCGCCGGCGTCGCGTGTCGCCTCATCCGCGAGGCTCGCCGCCTCCTCAACCGCCGCACCCCCACTGCGGTGCCCATGCCAGTCCGCGTCGCTCTGGCGATGACCCTGCAGACTCACACCCACACCATCACACAACGCCTCGCCCGCAGACCCCCTAATGTTCCCGTCGCAACCCCGCTCAACAATGCTTTGCCAACCTCTGCTTCCGCAGCGCTCCCAAATGATGCCCATGTGTAACCGCGCCCATGCCCGTGGGACTTGGTTATTGTTTCAGAAGCCAAATTGTCTTCCATCCAGGCTCAGCCAATTTGGCATAATGTAGCCGGGCCGCCGCCCGCTTTACTTGGTTTATTGGTTCAGCAGCCGAATATCCTTCCACGCATGTTCTCGTAATTCGGCACAGCATCCTCCCTTGGGAAGGTTCCGCACAGTACAGTAATCAGTCCTCCTTTCTTCTGCTAACAAGCATTTAAGTAGATCCGCCAATAAACCTCGAAGATGGTCTCCATCATCGAAGCACCACCTTTTCCATCAAAGCCAACCTTTTTCTCTTTCGCCCTGCACACCACCAGTTGTGGCAGCACAGTGATCACTACGCCTAATCCGCGTCTGGAAGGGCAATTCCGACGTTTCATACGAAACATCACTTCGATCATCCACTACAAAGCAACTCAACAAACCTCGCTCATTCTTTCCGTACCATGGCAGACGCGTGCAGCTCGTCTCCGCCGGATCGTCAGAACCCTCTGACCCATGCTGGAACCCCAGCAATCTTGTCGTCGACCGTCGACCATCCCAGGCTCACGCAAATCAATGCTGAGGCCAATCGCGTATTTCTTTGGAAATATGACTGCTATGTCAACGAAGTCAAAGCGCGCGCCGAGTCCCTCGGCGGAGACTCATCAACCTGTCGTCCCGTTGCCCTGAAGTTCTGCGTAGAGGCTGAATTTATCCACAGCTTCATCGAACTCGACCTTGTCGAGGCCCACGACTACGATACCTTGGACGACTTGACGCTCCGACATTTTCTGGAATCCAAGGCTACAGAGAGTCGCGACTGCGTCTCTCTCGACTCCCTCGAGGCCATGGTCAAGAAGGAGCTCAAGATGGACATGTCTGACAGTCGCGCAACTTCACGCATGGAGAATATCTTCATCTCCTACAGCGCACTACTACGGCGACATGGCTTATCCTGGCTCTCCAAAGCCAATCCAAAGGTGGCTGTGAAGCACGTTCTCTCGGCCATCAAGCCCGAGTCGCTACGTATTCGGCTGGAATCCGATCTCCACCTAGGACATTCCAACTTGAAGAAGGACCTTCCTGCGTTCATGAAACACACAATGCGACTAGCAGACGCCTTCCAACTGCTCGATATCGGACCAAGGGGCGACAAGCCCCGACAAAAAGTCAATTCGACAAACTCCGCGCGGGGATCTAACACGTCCCCCTCGTCTCAGAGACCAAATGGCAACGTAGGTATCGAGCGCCCACTGCCATTGTGTCACTACCCGCCGCACAAAGAGAGGGGATTCCGTCATCTTCTCCGAGATTGTCGGGCTTGCCCCGACGATCAGCGTGCGGTCCTCCGTGCTCAACTCCAATCCAATCGCCAACGTGACGGTCCATATGCCAACACACGCAGCCGTGGACACAAGGATACCCATAAAAAGGGTAATGCCGATCCTTCAGATGCTCAGTCCCATCACAAGGCCATCGGACGTCTACAGAAGGACAACGAACAGGACATATACAGTTCTTCCTGTACAATCACCGTCTCGGACGGTACGGCAAGCACCACGGTCTCAGGACGATGCGACGACGGGAGTGACGACAGTATCGTCTCACCCCGGATCGCCGAGGCTGCTGCAATCAAAGGCATTGGACGTATCACCAAGATCCGAACCGTCGGGCTCACAGTGGCGCTCAAGGACAAGGCCGAACCGACTCGTTTTTCCTTTTCCCGGGCATGGACCTGCCCGCGCACCGTTCTTCATCTGTCCGCCGGCCAATTTGCCCTCCTCAACATCCAGTATCTCGTCCCGGATGACGATCTCGCTTGTGAGGACCTTCTCATAGGTCTACCAGTCCTTCGTCACCTCAAGGTCGACACCAAGACGTTGCTGGAACAGAACCGCGCCCGTTTGGACGGCACGGACTGTTCACAAGTTGTCGGATCGTCACCCATTGGCAATCTCGGAAACATCGGTCGCCTCATGAAGAACCGTAACGACTTCGACAGCGATTCTCAGGACAACGAGGCTCAACTCGATCGCAGGCGTCCAAGGGTCAACTACTACTCCACGCGCATGGAGGAGGACCCTTTTCCAGACCCGTCCCTCATCGATCCGCGCGATGCGGATCAAGAGGCAGACGTCAAATTGGCTGTCAACGACATGGTGTCAAGGGCGTCAAGGGAAGGACTCGCAGATAACCACGCCCAAGATCTACGGCATATCGTCGACAGTCATTCTGACATCTTCCGAAACACTTTTTCAGCTGGACCTCCTGCCGACGTTCCGCCACTCCGAATCAGACTGAACCACGACGCGCGCCCCGTGCGCGTGCGTTTGCGCAACTACTCCCCGGACCAACGGGAGTTTCTAAAACGACATATTGACGACTTGGTCCGTTGTGGAATGGTGTTTTTCAACCCATCTGCAATTTGGGCAAGCGCACCGCTGCTGGTCCCCGAACCCGGACCTGCGCGTTTTCGCTTCACCGTCGACCTCCGCCCCGTCAACCAGTATACAACAGTCTGTCAATACCCGATGCCGAACTTGGAGGTCGAACTGACCAAGACGTCTGGCAGTCAGTTTTATGCCGTATTCGACCTTTCACACGGCTACTGGCAATTCCCTCTCGCCGAGGATTCCCAAGACTGTCAGTCGTTCATCACACCGGATGGCATCTACACGCCACGCCGTGTATTGCACGGCACTACAAACGCCGTCACGTACCTGCAAGCCACTCTGGCCTCCATCTTCCCCGAATCCCTTCGTCAAAATGTCTTGTACTGGCTCGATGACATCATGTGTCATTCGGCCACCGTTTCCGGTTTGTTGAAAACGATTCGTCAGCTCTTCGATGTACTGTCGAAGCACAATCTCAAGCTCCATCCTGGGAAGTGCACACTCTTTGCCAAGGAGATTCGCTGGTGCGGCCGTCTTCTGTCCGCCGCAGGTATCCGTTTCGACCCCCGCCGAATCGACGGACTGCAACAAATGGCCGAACCTACTGATGGCGCGCAGCTTCAACAATTCTTCTGTGCGCTGCAATGGGTCAAGACCGGCATCCCCAACTTCAGCCGTATTGTCGAACCGCTTCACAACTTCCTCGAAAAGGTATATGTACGTTCCAACACACGCAAAAAGCGCTCCCTCGCTCGCATTTCACTGGCAGATGTCGGCTGGGACCAGACGGAACGTCAGGCTTTCAAGTCGTGTATAGAAGCCCTAGCTCGTCGTGTCACATTGGCACATCGTGACGCGACGAAACGACTCTGTGTCTACACAGACGCCTCCGACTCACTCTGGTCCGGAATAATGACTCAAGTTCCAACTGCCGACACGACCCTGCCACATGCTGAACAACGTCACGAACCGCTTGCCTTCCTCTCTGGTAGGTTCAACACGCAACAAGCCCGCTGGTCTGTACTTGAAAAAGAAGCCTACGCAGTCCTCGCGACCCTTCAACGCATGCACTGGCTGGCAGCTACATCTGCTGGATTCGACTTGTTTACAGATCACAACAACCTGATCTACTTGTTCGATCCACTGTCCATCGTGCCTGATATGTCGCAGACTACACTGCGCAAGGTACTGCGCTGGGCTGTCAGACTGTCCGCATACAATTACACCTGTGTGCACATTCGCGGCACCGACAATGTCTGGGCCGATCTGCTAGGCCGCTGGGCACCACCTCCAACCATCCGCCGTCTCGTCCGTACTCCCGCGTTACCAAGTGCATCGGCTGACGATTTCGAATGGCCTTCTAGCCGCGACATCGCCAAGGCACAAAACGAAACGGCCCTTCCCCGTCCCAAAAATCTCCAAAAGTCCAACGGTCTTTGGCTCACTTCTACCGGTGCGATTTGGATACCCGATGACTCCACAGACCTGCAGCTTCGCTTGTGTGTCATCGCCGACACCAGTGCTGCCGGTCATCGTGGCTCACGCACAACAGAACACTTCATGTGTAAAGCCTATCACTGGTCTACTCAGTCCGCCGACATAGGCGAATTCGTCAAAGCGTGCATCCACTGCCTTTCGACAACCGGAGGGGGGAAGATGCCGCGACCTTTTGGTCCGGCTTTTCACGGCACAAATCGGAACGACTTACTTCAGTTCGACTACATCGACCTAGGGACCGGATCAGACGGTGCAAACTACGTTCTCATGATGCGTGACGATTTTTCAGACTACAAGTGGTTCTTCCCTTTCGCCGATACGTCTGCAGCGAACGCCGCCACTGCCATCATTGATTGGTGCACAGCCTTCGGCGTCCCGAAATCGCTAATGTCCGACGGCCCGACGCACTTCAGGAATGAGACGATTCGCCTTGTTGCCAAAGGCCTCAAGGTCCCGCACCACTTCACTCTTCCATATTGTCCTTGGTCCAACGGCGCGGTTGAGAGACTCGGCAAAGAGCTTGTTCGGACCTGTCGCGCCACTTTGTCTGAGCTACAGATGCGACCGGAAGAATGGCCAGACATTTTGCCAATCATCCAAAGCGCTCTCAACAACACCCCGTCACGTCACCGCGGAAATGTCGCTCCCATCACAGCATTCCTTGGGGCCGACCCGACACCTCCCATCCACACCTTCTTGCGCTCCTCCACAGTTACCTCGATGACTGTCAGCGAAGTCCAAGCCGATCATATCCTCAATGTCGACAAGCTCAAAAGTCTAATTGCGGATCTTCATCCTATCGTCTCCGAAAGCCTGAAGAAAAATCGACAAAAGGCCCGTGAGGCCGCGTCCCGCGGCGAACTTCCGAAGTTTGAAGTAGGCGATTTCGTCCTCGTCGCCCGAGAAGATTTCTCCTCCAATGAGAAGCTGTGTTTGCGGTGGCGCGGACCACGTCGAATCGTGAAAGCATTGTCCGATTACATCTATCTTGTAGAAGACCTGAGGAATGGGACGACGAACGAGATCCACATCGTCCGTCTCAAGTTCTATCACGACTCCAGTATCAACCAAGAAGCTATCATGTCACACGTTCTGTCGTCGGAAACAGGAATGGTAGATTCCCGATTGATGCGAGTCATAGACGAAGACGGCGACCTCAAAGTCCAAGTACGTTGGAAAGGTCTTCCAGATTCCGAGGACACTTTCGAACCACTCCAGCGCATCTACGACGACGTACCAAAAATGCTCCTCAAGCTACTCAGCCGAAAGTCCACTCCTTCGGCGCTGGTGTCTCGCGCACGTCGTACACTTCGCCTCTGATAGGGGGGAGTGTAACCGCGCCCATGCCCGTGGGACTTGGTTATTGTTTCAGAAGCCAAATTGGCTTCCATCCAGGCTCAGCCAATTTGGCATAATGTAGCCGGGCCGCCGCCCGCTTTACTTGGTTTATTGGTTCAGCAGCCGAATATCCTTCCACGCATGTTCTCGTAATTCGGCACAGCATCCTCCCTTGGGAAGGTTCCGCACAGTACAGTAATCAGTCCTCCTTTCTTCTGCTAACAAGCATTTAAGTAGATCCGCCAATAAACCTCGAAGATGGTCTCCATCATCGAAGCACCACCTTTTCCATCAAAGCCAACCTTTTTCTCTTTCGCCCTGCACACCACCAGGTGTGGCAGCACACCATGACGTACGACATGGCGCACCTCGCCGCCATGCTTCCGCATTCTCGATTCAATCAGCTGGCTCTAAAGACCCTGCTGCCGCGATACGCCCTATGCCGTCGACGGCCCAAACACCTCCTCCCGTCGAAGCGCGCCTGCACCGCCCCCCCCTCCCCCCCCCCGAAATGAGCCCTCCCGCCTCCCCAGCCGCTGCCCGACCCGCCCACCACCAGGTCCAACCCCGATGGCCTTTCATGCCTCTCCGCCACCCCCAAATATTCTCCGAAAGCGTCCTTTGTCGTTCTCAGCCAAGCTTCCCCTCTCTCACCGGCCTCGCGGCAGCCAGGACCCAGCACGAGCGGGCCTCGCGGCCACGCAGTACCCAACATGGTGAGTCCCCCAACTCCTGCCCCACCGTCCAGGCCAAACGCCCCACCGCTTCCCTTCCAACACCCATACTCGGCACTTCTCCGCACTCCCAGCAGACCACACCAAGCACTCTCTCAGACGCCGCACGTGTCGATGCATTCCCTATGCCCTCAGCGGAGGACCTCCTCAGATCTCCCATCCGGTCCTCGGACATATTCACCTCCATTCCAGGCATATGTCTACCCCGTGCGGTCCTTCTCTTCATGTCCCTCGTCCATCGAGCCGCTTCCTTCAGAGACCATGTAGACACTCACAACGCGTTTCTCCGCTTGCACATGTTTCCAACAACTGTTCTTCGTCGCAGGTTCTGCTACACTTATAAACTTTCCTGTGCTACTACTCTTGAGGATCCTTCTTTGGACGTAAACAGTATAAATTCCAAGAAACCACGGCACGGCTGATGCATCAGAAAAAACATTCCAACAAGCGTAACTCCCTCCATTTTCTTCTTGACCTCGATTTTTCTGTTCTAAGAGTCGTCTATCAATGACAACAGAAGTACATATCACACATAGAGAGCAGGGGTTGAAGGAGTTTTGAACAGAAGCTCAGGAATGGACAAACTCTCAGAAAGCGATGACATCCGCACCAGTTGTCTCATCCCCCACGATGTGCATGTCATCCATCCGCTTAATGGAGATCTCTTACATGTCCCCGACGAACATGACGCTCTGTCGACATCCAACTCCGCCTCAAAGCCGCACATCTCGACTCTCAATGACGCCATTCGCCGCAGCACTGTGATCTGGCAGATGCGTGGTGCCGCCGTTCTTCATATCTCTCCCACCGTTGCTCTCAAACGGGACGCAGATCTCGACATTGCCCATATCTCCACTCTCAATCACATGCGCCATCATGTCCCCTCCCTCCCGATCCCTCGTACTTTTGGTGTGCTCATTGACCGATCTCGACGGATGTATTATCATTTCATGACCTACTTTCCTGGGCCATCTCTTCAAACTCACTGGATACTGGTAAAGTTTTATGAAAGACCTTGCGCAATCTTTTGGGGGACAGCAACATGACAGGACCACTCGCATCAACACGTCACAATCTCACGAGAAGGTATAGACAGATGGCAAACTCGCCGCTGCGCCTCTGTGGTTGCGGCAGCGTGCCACGTCGCTCCTGCTTGGGCCCCACTGCAGCACCTGGTGCATGCTTCCGGCCAAACGCGCAGTCAACAACAAGACCGTCCGCACCTCATATCGCGGTGGTATCATCAACAGAGCCGCAAAGCGCCTCCTGGAAGATGAAGAGGGGTTCAGCGGCCTGATGAGACACAGTCGGTGCAGCTGTGAATGTAATTTCAGGGTCTCTCATGAGGGCCGGTTCAGCGAGGAGCACTTTAGCTTCCTGACAATAGTCAAGGGGCTGTCTCCACATTGGCTGGCACTTTCTCGCGCTTCCCTTCAGTAATCCTATTTCTACCAGGTGCAGACGAGCCCCCTTTGCCCGCACTGTCTTCCTGCAGACAACAATGCCAATCCAAACGCCTCCCAAAACTGCTGCACCTTTAGAACTATGAAACCGTCAATGTCACAGCGTCCAAGCTACTCTATCCGACCCGCGGTGTATGCCTCTTCTTGGGTGGGTTCCGAAACACTCTCAGCCCCAAGCCTCCCTCGCTGTCCGGCGCGGCGAACGGGCGCGCATCCGCGCTTGTATCGACATAGAGAGCGACGGGGAGCGGGATGCCTGCTTTGTGAAGAACGTCACGCGACCCAATGTCAGACTGCTAGAGCAGCTTTGGCGTGCCAAACGGCCCTGCAGTGACGATGAGCTCCCCGCCACGAGCGACACAGAGTTTGCGGGCGCGCCGCTCACCGGCGGAGGAGCGGGAAGTGGTGTACCCGAAGGCTGCTGCATGCGGATGAGATTCCTGTGAGGGGAGACTGCCGGTGACGGAAGTGCCTTGCACTAGGCGGAGATTGTGAGCGCGCATGGGGTGCTCAGGACTGGGGATGAGCAGGCAGTGAAAGAGCGGCAGTGGACGCCGGCCAGATCGATGGCCATTCGGTGTTCGAAAGAACCAAAGCGTGAGCGGGGCCCGAGGCGTTGTTTCCACTCTGCATAGTATCTTGCGGGTCTTGCGGCTAGTAAGGATGGCGTCGACGTGGCGCTGGCAGAGCGGAGGTGCACGAGCAGCAAAAGCGGCAGTGCAGAAGGCGCATTGTCAGAAGCGGGGTGCGGATATTGTGGTGAGGTTGTGGATGACCCTGCAATGGACTGAGCATCTGCGCAGGACAAAGCAGAGCATGTCATTGACGGTGGACGAGCGCCCGAGGGTTGCACCGGTGTTGGCGGGATCGGTACGACCGAGGAGACCGGAGGATAGCATGGTGCAGAGGGTGGCACGGTACGTAGAGACTCGACGACGGAAGTGGATTGGCAGGGCGGCCATATCTAACGCGGAGAGCGAACTAGGAAGTCAGAAAGTGGCGCGCGCGCGCGGGCTCAAGGAGGGTTATGTTCGGAGCAGGAAGGGCAAGGCAGGAACTGCATGGCAGCGGGGGCGGCGGGGGCTGAGCCGGATGTACTAGCGCTAGTGATGAGGAAATGCGGGGGGGGGGGGGGGGGGCGGAGAGGCAGCGGCAAGGGCGAGCAGGAAGGCGATAACGACGAGTATCGTATGGCATAGGGGCTCATGACAGGAGATAGGGAAGGCCGGGATAGGGCAGCAAGTGCATTTGTCAAGGAAGATGAGAGGCTTGCAGGTTGGCGCAATTGGTAGACGACTGGGAGTACATAAAGAGGTCATCCGCTGGGATAGGATCATTGGATTTTACATACTGGTATGGCGGTGGGACGATGAGACTGAAGTGGGGATGGAAGCAAATACGGAAGATGAGGCAAAGCGGATGGGGAAAGACGCACGCGGGCATGCGTGGGGTGACTGACCGTTCCCACGGTGACGAACACCACAAGGCTCACGCCAGCACGCTGCATGTGGGCAGTAGTGTACTTGTACAGTACAGTAGAAGGAAATCTGCTTGCGTACGTACGTGGTTCAATGGAAGCACAACAGCAAGGAAGGTGTTTCCAAATGGCATTGTTAGAGTGAGTCTTGTTTCGACGCGATCTTGTTTAGGTCTTGTTTCGTCTGCGGAAGCTTTACGCATTTCCATTGGACGCCGCTCACACTGTACAGTTGTGGAATCCATGGATGAAGACATCCTTGGACGTGCCGCAGTGGGGAAGGAGAGTTCTACAAGTACTGTATCTACAAGTACTGTAATCTACGAGCAAAGTTGGAAGGCACAAATCGCCCGAGCGTTGCTACTGTCCTCTCTATTCTCTCTCTCTCTGCGCTACCCCTATATCTATCAGTTCATTGCATTACAACTTACCACCGCATGTGGCAACTTACAATTAAACCAACACTGCTTGTGTCGGGACACGCAAACAACTTGTGACAACAGTACAGCAGAGTAGTACAGTACAGTGTACAGCACAGCAGAGTACAGTACATGACTGTTGACAGTCATGTACTCTGCTGTGCTGTAATACGTACATACACAGTATACTGTACGTATTACCAGAGGCGGCTTTTTCCATATGTGAAGGTGAGGAACAGAATCACAACTCACTGTAGCGGTCCAGACTTGTGAGCTGCCAAATGTCAAAGTACCTCCACTTTTTTGGACTCATTAATCCCCCGTTTAGAGTGCCCTGTGGAACCACCGGACCACATTCGCAGGCCGTACGCGTTTTGAACGCAACCTCAGAAATGAGCTAACCCGTAGAAACCGATGACATCCGCCCGACTTGCCTCTTCCCCCCACCATGTCCATTTCATCCATCCGCATGCCGCCATTTTTTGCATCTCCTCGACGAACACCACGCTCCCTCGACATCCGACTCCATCGCAAACCCGCACATCCCAGCACCCGCGGCCTCAACCTCCGGCCCCAGCGCTGCGACCGCGAACATGTCGCGCACGCCGTCGCAGCCCTCGAAATGCTACAGCGTTGTCGCCGCCCCCACGTTTGCGGCGATGCTGTTCAGCGTCATATCACCCGGGGCCCACGACGGGCCGGTTAGGTTCCGGCCGCAGGGTAGTCGTCGGTTACGTCGTCGCGAGACATGTTGCCAAGCGCAAACCTAGGGTGCGCGCGGAGTTGCAGGAGCAACAACACGTCCACGGGCGTGGTGATGTCCCAATCCCGGTCCGTACCGAAACTGATACACCCAGCCATACTCCTGGCCGCCCCGAACCCTGACCTCCAGGCGGGAGCGTAATCGAAGCAGATGCCTTTAGCCCTGCTCATGCACGCCCCCGCTCGAAGTAGCTGGTAGACTTGTTCACGTTCCATTCCTTCGGCAGCATGTCCGCTCCGTCAATCAGGTGCGAGCTTGACCCTCGATTCAGCTGCGATTTCTCGCGGCAGCGCAACATCTCTCGACTACCCTTGGGCCGTTCAGGCCGGAGGCAAGCAAACGCAAGATTTTGACAACTCGCTAGTCGAAGTATGTTTTGTGCGTAGCAATGGAGGACGGGAATGTCGATGAGAGTGAAATCGCCGAGTGGCAAGATGCGTGCAGGGGCGTTATGTGTGCTGAACTCCCGCGGACGCGGGTGGAAAAGAACTGGAAAGCATTTCCAAATACATGAAGAAGAGGGCGCTGGACGATATGCTGGGAAAAGTGAGAGAGCAGGAATGGCACTTGTGTGGCACGCTGTCGCAAATCGACCTACGCATCTGATTGATAATTCCGTTTATGGGGCACTGGTTACCAACAAGTCTACAGTAGCATCCTTGATATGCCTTATATGGGTTTATAGAACCCAGAAGGGTAGTAGCTGATTTCGTGTCGATACAATATAAAGGCCGACCCAACCACTGTTGGGAAGGCAGACAATCACGAACAAAAAACACCGTCACCGCCCTTGACCAAACGCGACTGGTCAAGCTGGTCGTCAGCACTCCGAGCCGTCTCCTCGGACCCGCTTCTCGACCATCACCTTCGCTCTGGGTCACACCAAGTGGCCAACAACCTCGTTCCTTCCTGAGCCGTCCTCTCCAGACCCGCTCACGGACCGATTACGAACTCCGAAACCCGACTCCCTGTCGTTGTGGACTGTGTGCCTGTGGCTGGCCACAGAAATTTCTAAGTGCTCACTCCGCGGATGAACACGCGCAGGACCCAGCGCACCAATTCACCACTTCAAGGACCCCAACTGCTCGACAGCAATCGAAAATCCTTTTTCGTTCCGATGTTAAACTTTGAAACATCGGATGGCGCCTCGCAGTCTAGTTCTGCTGGGGTTGCCTTATTCGCTCCTATTTCTGCCCCAGTTTTACGGAGTGTCGATCCGACTCAAGTTGCACGCTTCTTGAAGGAGCGTGAAAGATACGAACTTGAAATCACCGCCAAGCAGGCGGAAGTACCGACCATGACACCCCTGCCCTACACCGCGAGTATCGATCGCTCGCTGCTGAAAAGCTTGTTCTACATGGGAAAGTTCGATGAGATAGCGCCCAACGCCGAGGACGCAAACAGTCTCACAAGCGATAACATCAAGACATATGTGGATTCACTTGTCAAACGTTCTAGCTTCGGTATCAACGACCCTTCCATAATCGAGAAAGCCTTGGAAAGTTTTTCAATGCCAACACACATCACAGAAGCTGACGCTCGCATAACACTTTACTGCGCCGATTTCTTCGAACGCCTTGACGGGATCGGATATGGTACTTTTCGTGAGGATAACCCAAAGAAGGCAGTCAGCATTCTCGTACAACGGCTTCAGCCTGCAGCCTTGAAGCGGGAGATGCGAAGACGCATCTCGTATGATGAGAGCCTTGAAAAGAACCTGAAGAAGTTCATATCCGTTCTTATCAAAGAAGCGGTAAACTGCCAGATCTACGCCGTCGAATTAAGGGATCAAAAACGGACGCCAACGCCAAAGAACGGGTTTGCAAAAGACCCCCTGAAGCGCGCAAAAGGTCCGAGGAAGCCTTCGGACCCCACCAATAAGACGCCTCTGTGCCTCTGGGAAGAGCACAGCAAACGCGGCATACATCATTACCTTCGAAACTGCCGAGAGTGTCCAAAGGACGTGAAAGACCGCCTGTTTGAAGATCATCGAGGGAAACGGAAGGAAAACGCAAAGAGAACTACGGAATTCCTCTCCACGGACTCAAAGAGCGTTGTATTCACCGCAACATTTGGTGAGCACTACAACACTACTGTCTGTGCAGATACGTGTTCTGACGACAACATACTCGACGAACATATCCTCAATAATTTGAGAAAGGCAGGTGTCGAGCACACGGTTGAAATCCTGCCCCGACCACGGACATTTAATATGGCAGCAAACCTTCCCGATGGAACCCCAGCTTCGCTTACCTGTGCTCAGGTAGTAACTGTGGACACTGAGCTCCACATCAGACACGGGTCTGCGCTAACGCTTCGAGGCGTTCGTTGGCTCGTGACGAAACAAGCCGTCGGGGAACCGCTCATAGGTCGTCCTTTGCTCGAAGCCCTTGGTCTCAATACCCGTGACATACTGGCTGCCGCCGCTGAAAAACATGCCGGAATTGTTGACGTACCCGAACTGTTCGACCAACACGCCGAACGACGCACAAACGGTAAGATCGCCAGAATTCTCGAAGGCGTTTACCACGCGGAGGGCGGAGCTGACGACGCTGATCTCAACGACGATGACGGCTGGTTGGACCTTGGTCCCGCAAACCCCTCCGACAAGAAAAATACCCGTCAGCAGAAGATCGAGGAAGCTCGAAAAAGGGGAATGACTGTCAAGGGCCTGAAAGGTCTCGAGGCCCTCCTGAACGAATTTTCCGACGTCATAAAGCTAAGGCTTGATGCTGGAGAACCTGCTGACATCAAACCTTTACGAGTTAATCTCAAACGGGACGCCGTGCCTGTCCGTGCAAAACAACGTCGCTATCCACCGCCCAAGAAGGAGTTCATGTCCCGATACGTGCGGCAGTTGCTAAAGCTTGGATTGGTCAAGAAAGTTACCGCTCCCGAATGGGTATCCGCTCCTCTCATCGTTCCGAAGCGCCCTCCGGCCATGTATCGACTTACTGTCGACTACCGCCCCGTAAACAATGCGACCGTCCAGACGTTCTGGCCAATGCCCAACATCGAGGCAGAACTCTCCGACGCTCGGGGTTCCAATGCTTTCGCCGCTATCGACTTCTGTAGTGGGTATTGGCAAGCCCCGTTGCACCCCGCGAGTCAGCCACTTTTCGCCTTCATGACACCAGATGGGGTCGTGATGCCTACCCGTACTACTCAAGGAGGAACCAACTCAGCTGCTAACTTTCAGGAAAAGGTGGCAGACTGCTTCAACGAACTACGCGAAAATTTCAAGGCATGGCTAGACGACTTTATTCTTTTCGCCACAGACGAGGTGCACCTCCTCCGCATACTCCGCCGTTTCTTCGAGATCTGCCGTGCTCGCAGACTTGTTGTTTCGCTCCCTAAGTCTGACTTCTTTCTCCGAGAAGCTACATGGTGCGGTCGCATTATTGATTCCCATGGTGTACGGTTTAACCCGAAGAACCTTTCAGGACTCAAGGACTCCGATCTCCCCCGCACGGCCGGAGAGCTCTGCGAGTACGTTCACGGAGCAAGCTGGGTCTCTACGAGTATCCCACGTTTCGCTGAACGTGCCGCGCCTTTGCGCGAACTTCTAGAACATGCTTACACTAGGGCAGGCGGAAGCCGAAAGAAGAAATCTATCTCTAAGTTTACCCTCAGTGACTTGGGATGGTGCCACAAACACGAAGCAGCGTTTAAAGACCTCCAAGAGCAGCTGCAAGAAGCAACTCGACTCGCACACCGCGACCCGAATTTGTCCCTTTGCGTGCACACCGACGCGTCCGATAAGCACTGGGCCGTATGTGCAACACAGTGCCAACCTTCTGAGCTGTCGAAACCTATCGAGGACCAAGCACATCAACCTCTCGCATTTCTCAGTGGAACGTTTTCTGAACGTGAGGAACACTGGTCTACCTACGAGCGCGAGGCATTCGCCGTTGTGCAAGCTTTCCGCAAACTAGACTACCTTCTCGCGTGCGACCCCTCCACCCGTGTTTTCACAGACCATCGCAACTTGCTGTTCGCTTTCAGCCCGGTCTCAATGGAACCATCCCTAGGCCGCCACAAGGTACTCAAGGTCATTCGTTGGGCACTCTTCCTAAGTGCATTTAATTATCGAATTGAGCACGTCCCTGGAGATTCCAACATCTGGCCAGACATAATGACACGATGGATGCGAGGCTATCGAAGAGCCCCCTCCATTCGCCGCGTTACAGCTGCGCTCCCATTCAACGGTGTCACTATCCCTCCGGACTCCCCTGAGTTCGAGTGGCCCTCTGCTGCTGAGATCGTTACCGCCCAATCCATACACAAGGCCTCCGCGCCATGTACTGCTAAACCACACAATTCAGGGCTGCTGGCTATCAAAGGGGCAGTTTGGATACCTGAGGATTGTGTCGACCTCAAGCTACGACTACTGACAGTCGCTCACGCCGGAAACGCTGGACATCGTGGTTCAGATGCCACTTGGAACGCACTACGGGAAGCATTCACGTGGACCGACCTCCGAGATGACACTCGCTCTTTCATCTCATCTTGTCTTTTCTGTGTCCTTTCCAAGAGTGGAAACAAGGTCCCACGTCCCCTATCAACGACCTTACACGCCTCCAAGCCAAACGAAGTTATTCACTTTGACTACCTGTTCCTCGGTGATAGTGATGAGGACCGCAAGTACGTATTGGTGGTCAAAGATGACCTAAGCGGCTACTGCTGGCTCGAACCTTCCAATTCCGCAGATGCTACACACACCGCTAAAGTACTAGCTCGCTGGAACCGCGTCTTTACGACACCTAACATCTGGTTGTCCGATCAAGGCTCGCACTTTAAAAACGAAGTGCTCGAGGAACTCGCCAAGACGTATCGAATCCAACACAATTTCTCCGTCGCCTATTCCCCATGGGCCAACGGGACCGTCGAATCTCTGATGCGCTCCATATTATCTGCCACAAGGGCCATGATCGCTGAATTGAAGCTCGCCCCCCAAGACTGGGCTTCTGTTATCCCAATTATCGCTTCTGCGCTCAACGAAACCAGTCTGGATCGCCTTGGTCGCCGCTCCAATGGTATTTCTCGCTCCCCTCTCGAGGTCATGACGGGAATACCTCCTAATCGCCCTGTCCTACGCATTTTACCCCATACTGCCGAAGCTCATGAATGGAGATCTTTGGAACACGCTCGTGCAGCTCAGGTACTGGGCATCTCTGAACTTCAGGACTCACTTGACCAAGTTCACAAAGATGCCGATCGCTCTGTAAGCCTACGTCGTGAAAGAGCCATTGCTGCACACAACAAAGCTACAAACATTATACAACCCTCATTTGTTATCGGTGATTTTGTCCTCGTCCGACGCGCCAACGATCGAGGACACAAACTGCGATTTCGCTGGTTCGGACCGTGTCGCATAACCGCTGTCCACAGTCCCCTTGTTTATGGAATATCTTCTCTACGTAACGGTAAGACTGAACGAGTTCACTGCGCTCGTCTTATCAAGTATCGTGACTCTTTGCTCGGCTCCCCCATACCGAAAGAAATGATGGAACTAGCCGAGCGAACCGAATCCCGCTTCGAAGTCATCGAGAAAATACTGGATGTCGGTGAAGCGCCCGACGGTTTATTCTTTCGCGTTCAATGGGAAGGGCTTCCTGACAAACGCGACTGGACCTGGCAACCGGTCGCCGACCTTTTCGCCGACATACCCGATATCGTTGCAGACTTCCTCAACACGTTCAAGTCAAAAAAGAAGCTCGTGAACAAGGTTAAACATCAGCTTAGCCTTTCCTGAGCAATGTCGCCTCCTGCCGCGACAGACCTCATAGGGGCAGTGTGGCACGCTGTCGCAAATCGACCTACGCATCTGATTGATAATTCCGTTTATGGGGCACTGGTTACCAACAAGTCTACAGTAGCATCCTTGATATGCCTTATATGGGTTTATAGAACCCAGAAGGGTAGTAGCTGATTTCGTGTCGATACAATATAAAGGCCGACCCAACCACTGTTGGGAAGGCAGACAATCACGAACAAAAAACACCGTCACCGCCCTTGACCAAACGCGACTGGTCAAGCTGGTCGTCAGCACTCCGAGCCGTCTCCTCGGACCCGCTTCTCGACCATCACCTTCGCTCTGGGTCACACCAAGTGGCCAACAACCTCGTTCCTTCCTGAGCCGTCCTCTCCAGACCCGCTCACGGACCGATTACGAACTCCGAAACCCGACTCCCTGTCGTTGTGGACTGTGTGCCTGTGGCTGGCCACACTTGGGAGACATTGAGAAGTAGTTGCTCATTGAGGCGGCGGTAAAGGTGACAACGGCGGATGGGGGAGGTTGTGAAGCAGGAGAGGATGATTCTGGAAAAGCTGGCAGAGGCGCTGAAGGTCGATGAGATGGGTTGTGGAGCTCCATTTGAAAGACTGGGAGAAGATGCTAGGCAAGCAGACGTCGGAATATCGGCACAAAGCAGGGCAGGTTGAGTCGACAGGATGTTTTTATTTTCTTGCGTGAATGGTTTTGTTTTTGCTCAATGTCTTGTTTACGACTTGCAGAGTCACGACTTGAGAACGCATTTAAGAGATGGAACCAGTTTGTATGTGAGACTGCCCTGAGAGTGTCAACGGATGTTATAGGGTGAGTGCCCATTCACCAGTGGATTTTAGAGAGATCTCTTGCAACGGTTTTGCGACTTTATCAGCGTTGTCGGCACATGCCAACATCATTGTGGAAGTATCCGCTTTAGTTCGTGGAAGATATGAAGCGAATTGATACTGCAACCGCTTCACAGTTTGGCCATGTGGTTCCATGCAGAGCTATGACAGCACAGTAGATGAGGCACTGCTGTTAGGGCACATCAGACACGCACACATGAAAGCCACAGTCGGCCCCCTCTCCACAGGAGGAGGGAGGCATCGGTGTTCTTTGCATCACAGTTCATAGCCGAGGACAGGCGGATGAATTACCAATTTAAAGTTTACTTGCCAAAACCCATAAATGCAGGTATGTCATACAAATATTCTGCAAACGGTTTCCAAGTCAATGAACCAGGTTTATACGGCTGCAGAATTTGGCATCCTACGGTATTGTACACGGGATAGTTTTAGGTGTGTTGGGCCTACTCTATTTGCGAACAATTTTGTCGACAGTGCTCTTCTAACAGTGACAAAGGTCTACTATTCGGTGAGGGTATTTGTAAAAGATCTACTAACTTCGCTGTATGTCTGTAACTGAGACAAAGGTCTAGTAGGCCTTTGTCTCAGTTACAGACAAAGGTCTAGTGGTCTAGTACGCCCATTAGATATGTGCAACTGGCAGCTTCTCAGACCTGAGAGATCACGTCAGGACCAAGAGAGTCCGGGGATGGATGAAAGCAGTGTTGGCTGTGCGTGCACCTCCTAGAGTAATGGCACGAAACATAAGCCTTTATATGCCACACCAGAAGTATTGTACAGTACTTGTACAGTTAAGCAGACACTAAAGAGATCTGTAGATTGACGCTGAACGCATTTCATCTCAGGAGAACAAGGGTACTGTACTTCGGGTTAGTTGTACTGCATGACTGCAGGATGCAGTCGGACTCAGCGACGTCCTATCTTTCGCTGCACAGCAAAGGAATTGCTACGGCATTGCTTACGGTAAACTCTTACGTCGCTTGAGCAATGTATTTGTTGAGACTTAGCGAGAACCATCCACAGTGACGCACTCTTCTTCACGTTTGAATTTCAGAATTCTGTGACTGCTTCTTTCCGAAACCCTGTAAAAATAGTGCTGGGTAATCGTGCTGGGTAATCGTGCTGGGTAAGCTCTCTACTTTTTTTGTCCATACATTCGCTTCGCGGGAGCCATGTGTTGTGGAGAGAGTATCTTTCTTTTCTTATCATGAAAGCAACCTCAAATAAGGACACGTGCCATCTAGACTCTGCGTAGCCTGGCGGACATGTTAAAGCTTTATGTGCCTGGCGTGAAGACGCGCTTCACCAGAGTGACGATGCGCCAGGTTGGCATGTGGTGTTACAGTACGTCTATACCACACCACGCCATTCCCAGAGTAGAGACAACAATAGGATGGGGCCGCAGGAGCGAGCATGGCGGGAAGAGGGATAAGAGACATCGATGGGAACGGAGGAGGCTCCATCGTGATTTCCTCCATCTCACGTCGCAAAAATGCAGCTCACCGCCTTCAGTTGATTACAGCTACTGTACAAGTACGAAGGTACAGTATTCGTGCCACACCGTATCCATTTTGCAATTGCACCTACGTATCAAGAAAGTACGCAACGCATCCATCAGTCGTCGTCTGTAATCTCTGCCCTGCCTTTTTCTGTAGCCCTTGAGTTGCTTACAACATTTGTGCTTAGGGTGACCCCACCGCGCCTTGCCCAAAATCGCAAAAAGCAGACAGTTGTCCTCCGGTAATTGGATCTACTATCTTTTAATCAAGCCGCGCTTTGGGGGAGGTGGTGATTCAGAGATGAACCCCACCGCGCCTGTAACACGATACATCTATTCATATTCAGGGTCACCCCAATTAGGCTACAAGTATGTCGTAGAAATACATTTGGCGCAAAGAAGCAAGCTACTGCACGCGTCTGTTCCACAATTGGCGGCAACTTTTGCTCGTCACTTGCCCGCTCTCCATAATATGTAGGCTCCTGTTTGGGAATTATCAACTCGGCAAGTACACCACGCTTTCAATTCGCGGCGTTCTCAGACACTGCGCTCTCAGCAACGCACAGGGCAAGATTCTCCTCGTCTGACCACCCCAGTCCCTTACCCTTTTTCCTCACTCTTAATGCCGAGTCATCAGTCCTAGTAACCACCTCAGCCATTGCCTGCACTTCTCAGAAGACGAGAAGGAGGGAGAAGATGGGAAATGTCCACGAGCGAAGGCTGCACAACACTCCTTTTTGCGTCCCACACTATTGATGGGACTTCAGTCAAAACAGCCCCAAAGCCATTTGGAAGAGCTTTGGTAGAGCTGTAAGCACATGAAATTCAGATGTTTTCTGTACCGTTACTATAGAACGAAGCTCGCCCAAACGGCGCTTTGGACAAAAATCTCGACCAAATAATTTTGGTTTGGAAAAGAATCCTTCCCAAATTCTAAACTTTAGGACAAATGGTGGCGCGGTGGGGTTCAAAATTTCTTCCGTCGGTCCGAACTTTAGTCCATCGGTCCAAACTTTAGTGGTTGGAATTTTAGGACAGAAATTTTGTTGGCGGTGGGGTCACCCTTACAGGGGGGGGGGGTCGCGATATAGTGCCATCTTTGTTAGTGCCAGCTCCAATATAGTGCTACCGTTCTGCGGGTGGCACGCATTTTGAGCCAAAAATGAAGGGTCTCCAGAGAGGCAGTTGGATGGACGTACTGCCCGAGAGCCACTGCCGCCACGGAAAGTTATTATGCAGTTGCTACCTCGAATAGACTATGGCGGAAAAAGGCAGGGTCGATGATGCAATTGGACATCTGAAAAAGTGTAGGCTGGCATTTATAGCTGCGAGAAAGGAGGAAGTCAATGCGACGGCTCGGCAGCCACTAATAACAGAAATGCTTGATTAGACTTGAGTCCGTAGTGAAGATACAAAGCATGAGTGATGGCGTCCTGCGAGCGATCTTTCTGAGCAGTGATGCAAGGAAGTGGCTGCAAAAAAGCCGTAAATCTCATTATCTAACAGTGCCTGGTTCGATATAGTGCCGTTTTCGGCCCACTGACACAGGGTAGCACTATATCGCGACCCCCCCTGTACATGATTATCCTGCATGGTTTCCAAATCTTAGATGCCTAAGGGTGACCCCACCGCGCCTTGCCCAAAATCGCAAAAAGCAGACAGTTGTCCTCCGGTAATTGGATCTACTATCTTTTAATCAAGCCGCGCTTTGGGGGAGGTGGTGATTCAGAGATGAACCCCACCGCGCCTGTAACACGATACATCTATTCATATTCAGGGTCACCCCAATTAGGCTACAAGTATGTCGTAGAAATACATTTGGCGCAAAGAAGCAAGCTACTGCACGCGTCTGTTCCACAATTGGCGGCAACTTTTGCTCGTCACTTGCCCGCTCTCCATAATATGTAGGCTCCTGTTTGGGAATTATCAACTCGGCAAGTACACCACGCTTTCAATTCGCGGCGTTCTCAGACACTGCGCTCTCAGCAACGCACAGGGCAAGATTCTCCTCGTCTGACCACCCCAGTCCCTTACCCTTTTTCCTCACTCTTAATGCCGAGTCATCAGTCCTAGTAACCACCTCAGCCATTGCCTGCACTTCTCAGAAGACGAGAAGGAGGGAGAAGATGGGAAATGTCCACGAGCGAAGGCTGCACAACACTCCTTTTTGCGTCCCACACTATTGATGGGACTTCAGTCAAAACAGCCCCAAAGCCATTTGGAAGAGCTTTGGTAGAGCTGTAAGCACATGAAATTCAGATGTTTTCTGTACCGTTACTATAGAACGAAGCTCGCCCAAACGGCGCTTTGGACAAAAATCTCGACCAAATAATTTTGGTTTGGAAAAGAATCCTTCCCAAATTCTAAACTTTAGGACAAATGGTGGCGCGGTGGGGTTCAAAATTTCTTCCATCGGTCCGAACTTTAGTCCATCGGTCCAAACTTTAGTGGTTGGAATTTTAGGACAGAAATTTTGTTGGCGGTGGGGTCACCCTAATCTCTGGGCGCACTGCCAGCAGGAGACCACGTGAGGCTGAAGGAGGCGACACACAGTGCGTACATAGCCAAGTACAGTGAACCCTCCCGATAAGGATCACTCTCCATATGGATATCCTCCGTAAACAGTCTGGATCCAGGTCAATTTTGGGATGGGTAAAGTCCTGGGCGAGCAACACTTGTCAGGCAGATATTGGATTTAAAAAAAGCATGTATCTCTCTCCTATTGGCAGATGGTGGTGGTAAAGGTTGCGCCGTCGGTTCCTGGGGTAGTTATGCACATCGTTAAGGCCGTGGCGCTGCGACCGACGCCGGATCGCACACAAACGCCAATTGCGCGACAGTGGACGCGGCTCCGTTCCAGTTGCGGGTGCAGTCTGAAAGAGGAGATCGAGGGAAGGGCGGCTGGGGTATTTTTTTGGAGAGGAGATCGCGGATACGCCGCGCGCAGACGGCGCAGCGGTTGCATGTGAGTTGGCTCACTGCCATGAAGAGCGCACTGGGTGCGTTGGTTGCGGCCGTGAGAATAATGCAAGGAGGAAGAAGCCGCTCTATTCGCTGGAAAAATTCGTAGGAAGGGAAAGGGCAAATCGTAAGCTTGTTCCAAGAGAAGTGGCGCTCTCGTTCATTACATTTGGACTTAATGTCCGCGATGAAAACGTTCCAGATTGGATGCGTGCTGAGGGCACTCGTGGTAATATAAAACATGCGATCGAGAACCCTTTTTATCAGTCGTGCTTTTCCCGTGCTGTCGTGACAGGTTTGCTATGTGACGTCATATACAAAGTGGCCGTAAGCGCTCATGACAGGCATGTGAATATTCACAAAGATACGAATTTGGGTTCAAACGGAGATATTGAGCGAGCAGCTAATCTGCTCCTCTCTGCTCCCATGTGCGCCAGCTGCTACCAAGACTGGGGTGTCCTCACAAAGAACTCGGCACGAGCGAGAGCGAAAGCGACCAGCGCGTATCAGAGATGGAGAGCAAGACGGCGGTCAGAATCAAGGGTCGATATTGGACCTTTCGGTTGCCGAAGAATTAAACCCGACGCCAATCACTGCTACGTTTGTGTAAATGGAGTTGCCGTTGTGTCTACTGAAACGCGGCTGTCACGGGCAACGCGACTGTGCGCAATTGGCAGGACCGACTGGGCGCAGTTCACTACATTGTTCGCGAATACAACCTCCCTGCCAGCCGATATGATCGAGGCTCTTCGCGATTCTGCGGCCCAGGCGAAAGTATGCTCAATTCACAGCAATGCGATTCGAAGGTGTGAGGATGCGGTCCACAAGCAAAAATTTACTTGTGGTCTCTGCCGGCGGCGACTACCTCGAAATTCAGGCAGGCGGCTTTCTGTCCCGGAAGATGAGGAAGAGGCATTTGAATTTGAGTGCAGAATGGCGTCTTACTTTGGTCGGTCTGTGTGCGCAAATTGGACCTGTGAAATGATTGTATGTTCGCATTGTCGTCACTTGGCTTGCGGATCACCAGGTGAAGGGCTGGAGCTAAATGGATCTACTACATTCGGGAGACAGGTGCGCGCTGCCCAAATCTGCATATCATGGGTATGTATAAAGCTTTCTGTACTTCCTCCGGCCTATATTTCGGAAAGATGCATCTCTGCGTCACGGATTCTAGGCGAGCATTCGTCTGGCAAAGCAGTCATAGTTCGGTTACGTGATGTCAAAGCAGTCTTTGCAAGCTGTTCTACTCCAGGAAGAGTGCCTGACTCACGCACCATACGCGACTGCGTCATGCCTCACATTGCATCCGTTGGAATTAGGATGGAGATCGCGCCCGGGAGGGTAGGGGCTTTCTTCTACAATTCTACAAGCGCCTATTTTCTGGCTTTGGAGAAGCACGCAGCGGAGCAGACAAGTAATCGTAGCGCAGAGGATCTTTTGACTTTATCTCAGCTCGCAGAGCAGAGACAAAACGACCTTAAGACGCTCGTCAGGTCGTTTAGGTTCGACGCTGTTTTCAGCTCTGTAGTCGCTGCCACATTTTCTGCGGAGTCCTCCATTGAAGCAGTTCCACGTCGTTTGTGGCTTTCAGAAATGCTCACGCTCGCGAGTCGCGGCGTACGACAGCGAGCGAAGCGACAGGTTGCCGTAATGAAATCAGCGGCATTGGATGGCGACAAGAGCGCACAAGCTATCGCGAGAGAATGCCGCACATTTCGTGACATATTTCCCTTCAGCAACACATCAATTCCACCTTTGGATGGAGACGATGTACCGCCATCGCTAGCCCGATTATGTACTCAACTATACAAACTCGAGATGGAGGCTCGTCTTGTAGATCACCGAGAGCGAAAGACTGGCCCCCTCATGCTGGCCGCGTCGTCTAGTTGCGCTACATGGATGTCCAATGCTGCACACACAGCTCTAGCAAGGCTTGGCGTTATAGCACCGGATAAAACTGCATATCGCGTACAAAATGCATTCGAGACTATGCTCGAACGCGCGCCCCTGGGGCCCATGTCTCTTCTACCAATGCTCAAATTCGAACATCAGTTGTTCGTGGCTTCTATAGACAATATCAATATCAAGAATTTACACGCGTCACTCTCCGATAGCCACTCCCAGCGTGGCTTAAATGGACTTGCAACGCAGGTGGTTGGATGGGCAAGGACCTATCCTGATAAATATATGGAAGCTGATGAGGACTCCTCATCCGGGCAGCGCAGAATGGGGTTTTTACCGCAGAGTATTGCAGAAATTCGACGGAAGCTTACAGGTGGTATTTCGTCGAGCACTGCCTGCACAAGTGGTGTTATGTAGTTAGAGGGGCAGCTTGGTACAGTATGTTGGCTGGACTTGAGGGCTACAGCTGGTAGGCAGGCGCCTTGGTTTGCTTTTATCAGATGCTGTGTTAGTGCTGTGCGTGTGCCCTGCCTCAATACAGATGGGCGAGGGAGTTCTGCTTAAATGCACTGCTAAAAGGTTCATGAAAGAACAAAGGAACATACGGATGGGATTCTATGCTACATTATTTGTTTGTGGGGAGCACCACATAATTACACTGGAGAGAGTGCATTCAGACTGCATCGGCCATGCAATAATTGCATTCAACTGAGTTCGATGATCAGAAGCAGGTTGCATTGCTGGTGTACTGCCATGCAATTATATGAGATCAACCAGTAATGATAGACATGCATTGCTGTGATACACTTGTGCAAAGCATAATTAATACTCTGCCCTTTTTGAGATAAACCGACTAGCCCAAAGGGGCATTGGAAGATCTTGATTCTGTGTTGTCAAACTGGAGCGGTAGAGTTCCATCGAAGAGCATGAGTTGCAGAGTCTCGGCTAACGGGCTGTCACGCTTCGTCAATGGATCAGCCGGATTCGCTGAACCAGGTATCCAAACAACTCTGTTAAGCTGATGTGTTTCGAAATGATAGCGCAGTAGTGACACATCCGCAATTATTGACTTATCCTGAGGTGTACGGCACGTCGAGAGCGATGAAAAAAGGTATTTGGAGTCGACAACGACACAAAGATGGAGCTTTGTGTCAAGCAAATGTTTGTAGACCTGTGCAATCAATTTCCCTTGATCGATGGCTTCACCTGCTGCGAGTACCTCTGCTGAGGCAATAGATTTGGTAGGCCTCTGGGAAAGATGGGAAGTCCATGCAATAGTGTGCATGTGAGAACCATGCGATAGAGGTCCAATCAGCAGTCCGCCGACATATCCAAGCTGACCATAATCTGAGGGCCGTCCAGCATCTGCAAATAGAACAATAGTGAGTGGATGGGGTCCTCTTGACACTGGCTTCGAAAACGTCGTGACAGTTCCATACTGCTTAACTACTTTCAACATAGTACATTGCTTGATGATGTCATGTACAGTAGCGGACCCTTTTGTCTGCTGCAAATGACTGGACGTAAATGATGCGAAAGGACTCACTGTTGTCCCTAGAAATCCTAGCTTTCCATTAATTGACTGGAAAGAAAACAGCTCAACTGAATTTAGAATATCCTCTGGGCTTTTTCTGCGGAGTCTTGTCAACGTGTGCGGTGATATGGCTTTGAGTTTCTCCTCGGCTGATAACCTGATCGTACCGTTGTCTTCTTGCTCGATAACCATTCCAAAAAAATTGAACTTACCAGGGAGATGTACAAGAGTTCCAATTCTGTAAAATGATGATAAATCATGAACAAACGCTTTTCTGTCTGCATCGCATCCTGCGATCAATAAATCGTCCACCACTTTGGCGACAATTAGCTTCAGCACTCCATTGTGCTTTTGAAAGAAGAGCTGAGGTACATAGGCAACAACATCAAGACCCATGCCCAATAGTGTAGTGTCGGAGTGGTTCTGCCATTTGGCATTTGCGTTCACCAAGCCATATGATGCAACTTTCAACAACCAGTAAAAGTGCTTCTTTGTACTATCACGTGGGGGTACCACGTACACATCTCTTTGTGCTTCACCAGACTGCAAGAAGGCACTTTTGATATCGACCTTGGTTATGAGAAAATTGTGGAGAACAGAAATGGAAAGTAAAATTCGCATTCCAAGCGGAGGACACGCTGCTGAATCCGTGCGGAGGTCATTCTTATCATGATCGCGGTTTTCATGAGGGGCGATCCGAGCTTTGCATGTCTTACTGCCGTCATCTAGATTTTTGATTTTGTAGAGAACGTGGCTGGAAATGATGTTGGCATTGCGAGGTATGTTTGAGACATGAATGATGTCGCATGATTTTTTGAACTCTTGTTCTTCAGCTGTGTATGCATTTTCAGTGATGTGGGTAGGCAGTCTTTGTGCTTGATGAAGCATGAATTCTTTGCTGGCAAATCGGTTATAGAAGAATTGTAGATCATGCTGTTCTGACGAAGTGAGTTCAGTTCCAGGCTGAATTTTTATATCGGCTGCAAGTGCTTGATGTGTAGCGCTGCGGAGGTTCATTGGGTGTACTGATGGGCAACCGGGCATATATGTAACGTTATCGATTCTGGGTATAGACAGACAATCGCTGGCTGTGCTGCTGTTGGTGTGGTCGGCCTGAGCTGAATCACTCTGAGGTGGTACATTATTATTGTTAATGCCATCGAATTGCGCATCTGCTTCTGGAGATCTAGAATTATGTTAAGTGTTGGTAGAACAGTCATCATCCAGTTCATCAAGTTCTTGCATCATAGAACGTTCGCAAACATCTAGCGCTTCCTGGACAGCGGTGAAGAAATCATTTTGTGGCATGAAGGCGTGTCTGGTGTCTTCTATTGCTGGTTGGACATATTTTCCTTTAGTGCCGGCTACAGTGACTGTTTGCGATTCTTGATCATATTTCAGAACAGTTGTAGGCACGGTCCAATGTCCTCGTTTCTGCTGCGCATGCTTCAAAAATACCTGAATGGTGTCACCGACTTGCAAATGACTTGTTTTGATCGGCTTAGTACGCAAAATACGGTTGAGCTTTCTCTTTGCGTGGAGCTGCTCATGTGCGGCGCGAATGTCCATTGGGAATGTCAGTGGTGAGGAAAGGTTGCCAACCCGGCGGGTGTATCCCTTTGCGAGCTCGTGTGCTGAAGCTATGTCATTTCCGTATAGATTGTTCGAGATTAGGAAAGCCTGTGTTGCGAGAAGGGGCAACGATGTGCTCTGATTTGCAGAGAATAGCCGAAGAAATATATCTCTTATAATTCTGTGTTTCGACTCTATAGCATTTCTGCTATGCCGACGAGGAGGGATAGAATGAAATTTGGTCCCATGAGATTTCAGATACTGCAAAAACAGGGCGTTGTCGAAAGCTTTGTCGCCTCTGACAGTGGCTGGTGACCAAAAGGCAGATATCCAACACAACTCGAAAGCCTGAATACAATTATTCATATCGGTACTGGGAACAACTGAGCCTGTCGAATATCGCGTCTGATAGTCCATCATATGAAAAATGTTAAGGTCGTTCAGAAAAAAGTGGTCAACGCAGACGACATCATTAAAGTTGGCGGACATAGAGCAAAGGGAGACAGCTCTATTTTGCGTAGGTAGAGATACAACATGACAATGAGGACACGATTCCAATAACTGAGAGAGAAATGACACACACTGGTCATCCCAAATCTTATTTCTCTGCATGAGAAGCTTGATGTCCCGAAAATTTGAATGGCCGCATGTATGGGCATGTACACGCTGAATAATTTTTTCTTCTCACTCCATGACACTTGAGCTGAGGCCGAAAGGCCGCATATCGCTGTAGACCTTGGGTCATGGACTGAAACGTACTTATCATCAAAACATTTGTGGCTCGGCAAGTAGCTGTGAAAATCGTGATCGATCAATTGCAATGTGTTTGTGTCATTGGATTGTGGTAAAGAAAATTGTAAGAAGTTTCCTTTGCGGTGAATAATGTCAGTATGGCGAGTTACATTGCGTCCAATTATCCAGGGTGAAGACCCTTCAATTATTAAATGTCGGATTTCCATCTTGACGCCCTGATCGGACAGTAAACTTAGCAACTGAGAGCCAAGTATTTTTCTGCGCGAGCTGGCATGGTTTTCCGAACCATACTGCCAAAATGGCCTACACGCAACTGTAGCGGGTAGTGGGTCCCACATGCCGTCAAACGAAGGCATAATTGTGTCCTTCAATTCCAAGAATTCTTCTAGACCTATGCCACTGTACGGAGCGCCGTCATCAATCAGAGGGCCTAGTTGGATTTTCTCGTCATGGTCTGCGTGAGGGCGAATACTCGAACGGATCTTGGTAGCATTATTGCTGCTGAGACTGACCATATGAAATGTTACTGTACCGGTAGAGCCCCTATTAGATTTGGTTTCAATGCATTTTTCCAAGTCATGAGTGACGTCGTTATTGCTGTTCTTACACTCCTTATCGCCCGCCCAATGTCCCTTCTGCTTACATGACTTGCAGGTGGAGACCTTCTTTAGGGAAGCTAATTGTTCAGGTGATCGGCGATACCTAAACTTTCCATTTTGTGCGCGCGGCGCGCGATAGTGCGGCGGTGGGCGATAGTGCGAAGAGTTTGCGGTAAGAGTAAAGGAGTTGGCGGGGTTGGTCATCGATGCATGAGACTGAACTTTGTCGAAAGAGCGGATTATCGATGCTGAGTCCTCGTACTTGATTTTGTTTAAAAGAATCGAGGCGTTTTCGTGAGATGTTTCTTCGGTATCCGATTTAGGAGCCACGGCTGAGAGGACAGATACTCGCTGAGTGTCCTCTAAACGCGCATTCGCAATCATGATAATTCCGACCAAAGATTCAGGGAGAGAAGAAGTAGTGCCCTGGTATCGGCATACTGCAGCTTCAAAACGAGATTCGTAGTTAACGAAAGATTCGTTGCTTCCACGAATAGTCTGCAACAAACCGTTAAATTTGCTAAAGGTGTCCATGACAACTGAAAGAGGATCACACTTGTAAATACATTTTGCTACAGCCATTGCCCCATCTACAGCAGTAATGTCATCGTCTGGGACTTTTTCAATCAGATGTACTGCTCGACCAAAAAGCTGTGATTTCAAAATAATTCCTTGCAATTCGTTGGGAATCTTGTTGCTGTTCATCCCCGGTAGCTTGTCGTGAAAGGATTTCCATAGCAGCACTGACTTGTAGTATTTTTCTTGCGCTTCTTTGGCGTCGGTCCAAGGAGCATTCTTGATATCCCAAGAAAATTTGGGACGCGAAGGTAGGTCTGGGCCCATAACTATGTAGTTAGAGGGGCAGCTTGGTACAGTATGTTGGCTGGACTTGAGGGCTACAGCTGGTAGGCAGGCGCCTTGGTTTGCTTTTATCAGATGCTGTGTTAGTGCTGTGCGTGTGCCCTGCCTCAATACAGATGGGCGAGGGAGTTCTGCTTAAATGCACTGCTAAAAGGTTCATGAAAGAACAAAGGAACATACGGATGGGATTCTATGCTACATTATTTGTTTGTGGGGAGCACCACATAATTACACTGGAGAGAGTGCATTCAGACTGCATCGGCCATGCAATAATTGCATTCAACTGAGTTCGATGATCAGAAGCAGGTTGCATTGCTGGTGTACTGCCATGCAATTATATGAGATCAACCAGTAATGATAGACATGCATTGCTGTGATACACTTGTGCAAAGCATAATTAATAGGTGTGGCGAGTCAGCGTGAAAATTTCTTGCAGCACATGATTCCCAACCGCACCGACCCCGATCTCAAGCTTTTCAACATGGCGGCGCTTGGTATCATCCACGACATTGGCGCTCGACTGGACGGGAGAGATGAGTGTAATCCTGTATCACTTCGAGCCCTTCTACTTTCTATGGTTCATTGCGTAGCAAGCAAATACAGCAAAGTCGCATACATTTCTGTCACTCGAAATGATGCCTCTGAAGCTGCTTGCATCATCGCTCGTGTCTACGAGCTTAAATGGCGCTTGAGAATTGGACAAGAGGGCGGACCAAAGTTTCTCGTAGTGCAAGGTGACCAAGTGACATTTCACGTCATCTTCGAGAAGCTGATGGCATCAGTTCGCGCGCAAGATCCAGGCGGATTGTGGGAATGGTTGGTGGTTATATGTGGAGTTTTTCACGGCGACAAGACCTACTTGCTGGACACGGTCAAGATCCTATGTCGTGGGAGTGGAATGTGTGAGCTTGTGGGCGATGCGGGCGTAACGAAGGGATTTGCGGACCTATGGATGAAAATGAGCCACTGGCGAAAGTGCCGACAGATTGTACACCAAGTCATTACCGCATTTGCTTTAGAGTTGATAGAAAGAGTGAGTGAAGAGGACGAGGATACGAGGGCAGCCTTGTGTGCGCGCGATGATGACTCAGAGCAATTATTTAATTCACTATTGCCGGAAGTCGCAACTCTGCAGCTAAACCGGAATATTGTGACTGCTGGGATGCTAAAGCGGGGAGATGCAATTCTCAAGGGACTCGAGCGGTGCTCCGGGAAGCTCGTCAATTTTCGCTGGTATGCCCAGGTCCTCTTATTGGCAGTGCTTCTTCCATACTGCGCGTACATGGTGTGTTCGAGACTTGGACAGACTCATGTCATGGACAAATTCTTCTTCGCGTTTGCTAGCTTTGTCCACTTAACAAATAAGAACAAGTATCAAAGGCTTGTATTACAGTACTTTGTCTCTAGAATACTTCAACCACCTCAAGTATTCGCTTTGCTCTACTCGAATTTACCAGGCCAAGCAGTCATAAGCCTTTCAGCTGCAAGAAAGAGGAGGCGCGAGGGGGTCCATGTGCATCACGACGAAGCTCAAGAGCTGGGAATTATTCGCGATACGAAAAGAGTTTGCCGTCGTCCCGATAAAGACGACCAGCTGAAGAAGGCGCCTGCCAATGCCATGCTGCATAATCAGGCTGTGGAGGTTCTACGCGCAGCTGTGGGAGATCCAACGAAGTCCTGGGGGGCAGGTGACAACGATATGGACGAAAGTGCGGCTGTATCTCGTGACTCGTACGATCGCGAGAAGGGAAGCATGAAAGGAGTAGCCAGAATGAGAGCACGGATGAAGAGCTTAGGCCATTTAGGATTTGAACACATGCAATCAGATCGTCTCGAAAACAGACTTGTGCCTGCGCACAATCGAGTAGTGCTCTCAACTACGAAGCAACTGGCGTTTTCGGAGTGCGAGCGTCGAGGAAGAGACGTTCTCGGTTTACACGCCTCCTTCGTGTTTCCAGAACATGCTGGCCCTCTCTCACGACAAGACGTCGACACATATCTAGGTGGCAAAAGACCTACAAAGCACTGGCCTCGAAAGTTCGTATTTGACTTCAATGCACTCATCCTGGACTCTGGAAAGAAGTCGGCAGCTAAGAGAGGTAGGAAAGCGCGCTCGAACACTGTAAAGCTACGCGAAAATCGCGTTAGAGAGACACGGCTCGCCAGCGATGCCGTAATGCAAGCATTACGCCAACTCGCGCCTATGGACCCAAGACATGCAGTGCTCTCGAAGCAACTTGAAGAGATTTCGAAATCGGCAAGATTGCTCTCGCCGTACTCTTTATCCTACTATGAAGGTGGAGATCATGAGATGGGATCTCCAAGGCATGGCACGAAATCAGAATTTTGGCGTCGCTTAAGTCAGCTAGTCCCCGATCATCTCAGGTTTGAGATTAAGAGAAGCACAGGATTTAAGGTGAAGATACACGTACTGCAGGTGGATCTGATGAATCCGCTACACTCTGCGCCAAATGTACTCGATCTATTGACAGGAAACATGCGTTCTCTACGAGCTGCGTTGCTGGACAAGATGATAGGTTATCTGCGCCGCTTCTTCTCCGATTCCGACTCCGCGCTTGCGATGGTACATTTGCATTTGGACAGCCCCGAGCTTCTCAGTGCTGAGAAAGGAGCAGAGCAAGCTCGACGGGATCAGGCTCGTGTCGTGGCGGAAAACATAAGTCTTGAGGATTCATCTAGAGATATGGTGCGGATTGCGGACGGCGACCCAGATGCGATTCGAGAAGTCGATTTGAATGTGACCTTTGACATGGGAGCTGAATTATGGAATTCTGTGGTGATACGCAACCGCAGCGAGAAGCGATACGTGGCAAATTGTCTCTTGTTTGTGGCGGGAGAAGCCATCTTGATTTTGAACAGCGGTAGGAACAAGCGAACGGGGGAACAAAGACAGCTATCTGTGCACCTTCATGGTGGATCATTCGCGCTTTCGCCAGGCGTGTCTACAACAAAGCCAAGCAAAGTCTTTCTGGTGAGATCGAGGGATCGTTCTTCGGTGGCTATTTTGCCACAAAACCCAAATTCGATAGGCACAGAACTGTTGCAGAGTGTGAATGTGGAAGCAGTTCACGTTCCAGCACCCATTGGCTCTTGCTTCATCTTGACAGAAAAAGGCATCGAGAGGGACGCGAGCCGTGATTCGTTTCACGGTGAGACTGACACAAGGCTAGCATACGTACAGGGAGAGATCATCAGGCAGCAGGATGCGATCAAATTGCGGAGGCAGGCAAGAACGTTTGGGGGCATTGATGTATGCTCATACGTTTTGTCCTGTGACTCTGATATTCCCTGCGTTATGCTACTGGATGAGAGGAGAAGAGATGAGCACATTTATGTCGAAGTAGGCTCGTCAGTGTACGATCTGAGACGTGCTCGAAGAGCAGCGGATTCAATCGGAATACCGATTGAGACACTCAGCTTGCTTCTCGCCTTTGGTGGCTGCGACTGGACTGCATTTTGCAAGAAAGCGACGCAGGTACACTTCCTTGAGAGCTACGTCTACCTATGGAAGCAATTTAACCCGCCTCTATCAATTACATTATTAGCAACAAACACACATTTTGACACGCTTTGCTTGTTGGCGCATCTCTGGAAAGCTGTGAGTCGCCGTGGTGGAAGAGCGCCATGGCCGTTGTTCCCTTCACAGTCTGTTCCCGGCTCGAAAGAATGGAATATGGACGCTCGCGTTTTTCTAGAGAAGTCACGCATGGTTTCGGCTGCAGACGATATGCCGCCCGAGCCGGAAAGTACGCACTTGAACGCTCTGTGGGCGAAATGGGCTGTGCAAATGTGGCGGAATGGACAGGATCGAAGCAGCAGGAATCATCATGAGTTGGGCGAACATGAGGAGAACGGTTTTGTTGGAAGAACCGGTGCTTTCGTAATTGATCAAACTGACGATATCGCGAAGCGAGTTGCGGAGATGGCTCTCGCGAAAGCGGGCTGTGGTTGCGCAAAAGGGTGCAAAAGTGGTTGCGGCTGCAAAAAGAGGGGCTTGCTGTGCTTGTTTGGATGTGGGTGCAGCGGTTTATGCAGCTCAGGAGCCCATCGCAATGCGGCTACGTCGAACTTGAAAACGAACATCAGCGTGGTGCACAATGCCACTGTTGTTGGACGTGATGGCGATATCGAGTCGTCAACTTTAATGCGTTAGCTCAAGGGAACCGATGCACTGGCAAACGAGCAATGCTTTCAAGGCCTCAATGAGGTTCGCAGTAGTGTACAAACGGAATCCGACAAATCATGCGATGAGCGTGACTCCGGTACTGAATCACTTCGAGAGCGAATCGGCTGCGTTTCTGACTCCGAATCTGAGTGTAACTCAGCTTCGGATAGCCTAACTGGAATGTAAAAGCTCACAAGATATACAAATCGGCCACTACGACCAGCGGTGTCTTGAAAGCCAGGCATCCATCTGCTGACACCGCTCACCGCACCGCCAGCGCACCAGTGCGCTTGCCCCTCCTTCGCTCGCCAGTCATGACGCACGCTTTGTGTCTCCATTGTACCCTCAGAAGGCAGACAAGGCCAATGAGAATGTCTTAGGCATTGATTCTGGTTTAGTCCACGACTTCGATATGGATACTCATGACCCAGAAATCGTTGGTGCAGAAAGAAGTGTATGTTGGGAATTATCACGCCTGATGGCTCACTTTCACCCAGCTGTCCGTGGAATTGCAGAGGTCATTGCAGTTGGATTCTGCGAGTACAGGCTGCCCAAGACATCAGAGAGCATTATTTTGGCTGTGGAAGGATACCAGAGCTCCAAGGGGGGTTCCAATCCCCCACCGCCAGAAAAGCCACTCACGGCCAAAAAGCCCAAGAGGCGACAAACACCCCTAAAGCAAGACGCCGTTTTGCAATTTGTATTTTCTTCGGAAGCTGAGATCAGATATTTCGTAGACGGAGACAGCGAAAACCCAGCGGCATGCTTTGAATCTTTTTCGGTAACGAATTGAACAGCCTGTTGGCCAGACGCAAAGAGAGAGATAGGGCTCTAGCACTGAGCTGTAGTGCAGAATCTATGTATCTATGCATACCAGGGAGGGAACAGCGCATCAGTGATAAAGAGCGGTGGGTGCAACCGAACCGTCGCACAACTTGTCGACGTCTTGGTTTTCCCCTCGAAACAAAGGGATGGCTTTCTGCTGATCTACTCCATTAAAATTTTTTTCGTCGTAGAATCGCAGCCATGCTCTGTGGAGAACTTGTTCGAAACCTTGTTATCGAGGTGGCTTCATCACGAGTGCACATTATTCGTCGAGTGGACAAGAAGAAAGCGACCCAGAATGAATGCTGATAGTGAAATTTTCAACGCCACCGTTGATTGACCACAGCTCCGGTCTACGTAATGCATTCCCCACAAAATAGCTGAGTCGCTTTTTCGCCCACGAAATCGCTGAGTTGCTGAGGTATTCGCCGTCTCAAACGCAAACTCCAACGCCGTTTTGAACGTCGGCCGGGAGTTTGCAGCCTTCTCCATATCCGGGGCGACATCAGTCCTGCCATCATCTGCGTCTTCGGGAAATACTCCTTGAGCGACATGGATACGATTCCTCTTGCGATCTGTGCCCAGGACACAGGGAACTTTGGCCATGTCCATCTCTTCTTCCTGCGTGATATACTTGATTTCGCTTGGGAACTTTCTTCCAGCTTGCGAGAACATCTAAAGGCAGCTCTTCTGTGTATCTCGTCTCGCGGTAGTGTCAAAAACACAGAAGGCACGAAGAGCGCCACGCAGCTGACTTTTTTGACGCTCAGAACTGCATGACAGCAGCCCAAAGGTGAGTCGGTGCACCATTCTGGTAGTAAAATGCTCCCCCGCAGTACCTTTGTTACTGTAAATCCATGCAAATTGCGGTCATGTGAACCTGTCCACCAACCATGTTGTTGAAAACGATTGCTACTACGTATGCTGGCATGAAAGCACTCGATATAAATTGTCATGTTGTGAAGTGAGCACCCTCCGCAACCTATTCAGCCGCAAGAAAATGGCTGGCGCACTCAAGATCGCTGCGTCTGTCGTCCGGGAATGCATCTGCCAAGTTCTGACGTTCAATTTGTACTGCCGTGGCGTCTCCAAAGCTTGCCAGGCTCCAGCATGATAGGGTAAGCTCAATGTCATGCGCAACAGGCTGACCTCGCAGGAACGAATCGTTAACCCAGACTACAATTGCCAGGCTCTGTCGGAAGTGCGGGGTGGGCATTCGGTTCGGGAGACGGAAAAACTCCAACTGTCTGCGGAAAGCCATCGTATGCTGTGGTATTTTAGCGATCATGTATACACCAGCGTGAAAAGACTCGTCGTAATAAACTCCGATGCGCAAAGGCAAAAGCAACACACGACAGTAAGGTGCATCTCTCTTCACACATCATTCTCGACAAAAACATCTTTCTAGCATATACTCCTGTTGGTCCTCCCCCAATAAATCTCCTCTGATCGCAAACATTGCGTGTTGTCAGCACCGTAGCCATCTGCCCCCGTCAAGCGACAATCGTCGATGAAGCGCTCTGAGCTTAACCTCGCCCAAAAGCAACAAATATTTAGCATTAGCAATTGTTAAGTCTTTGTTGGAGGATTGCGACGACATTTCCCCAGATATTCGAGTTGTGATCAATCGTCAGCGGCGCAGTTTGCGTACCAAGAAGGGGAATTGCGCAGTCCAGACGACGATAGATACATTTTTTAAGTAAAGCACAGACATTCTGAGAGATGCACCGTGACACCGTTATGATACGGTCTCCGGATATGAATATCCAACGCAAATGGATACGGATTACGTCCACCGAGCGTATCCATATCGGGAGGGTTCACTGTATTGTACTCGTACTCGGGGCATATCTTCGCTGGGACATACCCCCAACCATTAGGGAATTAGAGGATTGTTGACAATCCTGACATCAGGCCTGGCACTCGCCACTTGAACACATGTGAAGTCCTCGTGGGGCAGAGAATCAATGAGGTACAGCACGTCTAGGCCGTAAGGGCCAGCATGTGTTATATGGGCTGGCGGCGCGAAGACTTCGCAGAAACAAAAAGTAACGCACAGCACTGCTAGCAGTACATAAGAGCCGCGCCTTGCTCCGCTTTCACTCCCTCTTCACTTAGTGTGAGCAAGACGCCACATTCTTCAGTTGCCATCCGATCTACATCGACACCTCCCTCAAAGATCATTCACATCACCACTGCACATCTCAATCCAGACATGGCCCTCTCTACCAGAATGACCAGTACGACATTATACGTCCTGCTTTTCTTGCTTCCTCTGTGGCATGGCGCCAATGCCCGAGACCTCTGCCCTCCAGGAACTGTAAGCTCGACTGGGGCAGAGCCTTGCAGGGACTGCCCCGCCGGCAGCTTCCAACCTGATACAGGAAAGAAGTCATATTTGGTTTGTCCTAAGGGCACCTACCAAAGCTACGGTGGACAGAGCTCCTGCTACACCTGTCGCCAGGAGCACTATCAACCAGAAACAGGCAAGACAAGCTGTCGTGAATGTCCGTCCGGGTCGTTTGGGAGATGGGAAGGCGCAACTAGCGCGGCTACATGCAAAAAGTGTGCGCCTGGAACGTATCAAAACTACAGCGGACGAAGCTCCTGCTATACGTGCTCTCAAGGAGACTATCAACCAAAGGCAGGAAAGAGAAGCTGCTTTGAATGTCCGCCTGGATCGTATGGCAGCAGGGCAGGTGCAACTAGTAGGACGACGTGCAAGAAGTGTGCGCCTGGAACGTACCAAAACTACAGCGGACGAAGCTCCTGCTATACGTGCTCTCAAGGAGACTATCAACCAAAGGCTGGAAAGAGAAGCTGCTTTGAATGTCCGCCCGGATCGTATGGGAGGAAAGCAGGCGCCACTAGTAGGGCAACGTGCAAGAAGTGTGCGCCTGGAACGTACCAAAACTACAGCGGCCGAAGCTCCTGCTATACATGCTCTCAAGGAGACTATCAGCCAAATGCTGGAAAGAGAAGCTGCTTTGAATGTCCGCCCGGATCGTATGGGAGGAAAGCAGGCGCCACTAGTAGGGTAACGTGCAAGAAATGTGCGCCTGGAACGTACCAAAACTACAGCGGACGAAGCTCCTGCTATACATGCTCTCAAGGAGACTATCAGCCAAAGGCTGGAAAGAGAAGCTGCTTTGAGTGTCCGCCCGAATCATATGGAGACAGGGCAGGTGCAACTAGTAGGGCGACATGCAAAAAGTGCCCGCCCGGCTACCGCCAGCCCTACAGTGGAAGGAGCTCTTGCAATAAGGTGCGCTGAGGTGGATTGTCATTCTGGGCCGCCAATGGCTAGGTATCTTGATTCCGTGGTTTTTGTGGGGGAGATTTGGGGTACTGTACAGGGTACAGTACCCGGGAGTGGCCCCAGGACCAAAGCCTTCAAAAGATGATTCTATTGGTCTACGTGTACGCCAGGTGTACACGTGGACAGTCTCCCTTTGAAGGGCGGCGGTCCTGGGAAGTGGAAGATGCTGGCGGCCCCTCTATAAGAGAAAGGGGCGCGCCGCGATACCCCGCGACAAGAGGGACAGAAGAACAACACACGAACAGACCCCCGCTCTTGCAATAAACTTCACGCTTCTGAAAAAAAAACTTTCCTCTCTCCCCTACGCGCGCGGCCTTCCTCCCCCCTTTTCGCCGCCAACATGGTACTCTTGTGGAGGGGAGGCAAAGAAGACGGCTCCCTGTCACAGTTTGACGGGTCGAAGCCGGCCAACGTTCACAAGTTCTTCTTCGTCTTCGAGAATATTGCCACCTCTGGCAAGTCGGACGAAGAAAGGGCATCTGAACTCCTTCGCTACCTGGAGGGAGATGCATTCGACTTCTTTTATCAAGCCGTGGTCAAGAACGGAGATATCAGTGCAGATGGCTCCGACTACCAGAAGGTCAAGAAGGCCTTGGTCGAGCGGTTCGCCCCGGTTGAATCACCTGAAGATGTGATTCGGGATGCGATGGCCGCTCGCCTTTCTTTCGGGGATCTCAGTGGGTCCCTTCGAAACTCAGACCGTCTCTACGAGAAGGCGGGATTCAACGACGAAGCGAAGTTCGGACTGCTTCGCAACGCCGTGATGGAACATCTCGAGTTGGCCCAGTTTGCCATCTATCGAGGTGCGAAGACCTACAAAGCCGTATTCGATGCAATCATGGACTTCTGGTCTGGTCGCTGCGCCTTTCAGGCGGCGGCGAACTCCTTGAGCAATTCGCGCTACCAGGGGTCAGAGAGCTCGCAAGTTATGTATGAGCCGAGAGAGCAAGGTGGGTCAAAAAGGGTCATGATGCGTTCAAAAGCTCCCTTGTCTCCACTCGAGACGAAGGTTGTCGCTTTAGCTGATCGACTAGCTGATATTTCCCTTATTATCAAGAAGAATCAGTCGAGGGATGACGCAACAGCATTCCGCCCCGCCCACGATTGTACTTGTTCTTATTGCAAACGACCGGGTCATGGCGCTAATAGATGCGATGCGAATCCGCATAGGGACACGAAATGCCCTCGCTGCGGAAAATTTGGTCATTCAGAGACAAGCTGTTGGGCTAGAATTGGTCCAGAGAGGGGAGGTAGCAGTGCCTACCCTCCTAAGAAGACCCAGACGGATATTGCCGTGTCGGATACACGGACGGGCTCCGCAGGAAACCAGGTGAGTGTTGTGACGCACGACGACCTCCCTGCTGATGAGAAGTTAGTGGCATCAGTCAAGAGAAACGCTGATGGAGAGCCGGTGGCCAAGACGCGAAAAGATGGTGGCGGCGAGCCAATCTCGTCCCTTCTCAACCCGCGTAAGTACTGGACTCCGAACCACATGAGGAAACCTCCTAAGCTCGGCCGTCGAACAAGAAAGAAGAGGACAAGTAAGAAGAACGCCGTCCAAGAACACTCGGGGAAGTACGATGTGGTTTCTTCCCTCGCGAACGCCCCCTCTGGTTTGAAATTCGGTCAACTGATTCGAGGAGATGGCGACGAGGCTAAGAAAGAGATCCGTCGTTTGTTCAACAGTCGCCCTAGACGCCCCGTAGCTGCTTCGATCGGTACTTTGCCGAAACGTCTGAAAGTAGTTTCTGTACAAGTCTACGGGACACAAATGAGAGCGTTGTTAGACTCAGGAGCTATCCCTAACGTTATGAATGCGTCTGTGGCATCGAAGCTCTCTCTGTCTCCAAAGCCGACCTCGACGAAGATTACGGTCGCTAATGGACAAAAGACAACCTGCTTAGGTTCCATCGAGGAAGTTCCTGTCACGTTCAATGGCGCTGTTACTTCACTCAACTTCTTGGTTGTTGAAGGATCCCCAGTTGATATCTTAATCGGATATCCAACTCTCGAAGAACTTCAAGCCTGCATCGATCTAGGTCACCAGTCTGTTATTATGTTGATCGGAAACAAAACCGTGAAAATGAGTCTGGAGTTTGATCAAGTACGTCCTATCGTCGCGGATTGGGAGACTGATAGTGAGGACTTCACTTCTGATGTCGAGTCGTTCGCCTCAGAAAACTCGTCGGAAGAAGAGACTTATGTTGTCGCCATCCTCGGCGATGGACCTTTCGAGCTAGACTTAACTCTGAACGGAGCGATCGGAGAAGATGAGGAAGTAGAATCACCTGATTCGAATGTCATCAACAAGGCCGTGAAAATGCTTCGGGAAAAACTTGTGCATCTTGACAATGAAGCTCAAGCAGTCATCGAGACCGCCCTGATGGGTAAGAGTATCGTTGCTACATCCCTTGACGACCTTCGGCCTGCTGAAGTCCCAATCAAGCACCATTTCGAGTTAGATGATACTAATCCGATCTATCACTCGGCGAGGAGAATGGCTCCCTTGCATAACGAAATCGTTCGGAAAGAGCTGGACAAAATGCTGGAAGCAGGAATCATCACGCCTTCCAGCGCCGCATGGTCCTTTCCGGTCGTCATCGTATCCAAAAAAGATGGGAATCCACGCTTCTGTGTTGATTACCGTTCTCTGAACCAGAAGATGAAAGCAGACGGATGGCCTTTGCCGAAAATAGAAGAGATATTTGATGACTTGGAAGGAAGTGCGTACTTCACTTCTCTGGATTTGTTCAGTGGTTACTGGCAAATTCGGATGGCACAACAATGCAAAGAAATGATTACTTTCGTCTGTCGCTACGGGACGTATTAGTTCGAAGTCATGCCCTTTGGATTGATGAATGCGCCTTCAACATTTCAGAGAATGATGGATACAATCTTTCGCGGAGTGCGGTTTGTGCGTGTGTACCTCGATGACGTTGTGGTGTTCTCTAAGACTATAGAAGAACATCTTCGCCACCTCCAGCATGTATTTGATGTGCTTGACGAGGCTGGTCTTAAGCTTAAGCTGACAAAGTGTAGCTTCGCCCAGGCGAAGATCAAGTTGCTCGGTCATGTTGTCGACAAAGGCGGGATTGCCGTTGACCCGAACAAGGTCGAAGTGATTCGGAATGCACCGATCCCGACTACTACGACTGGACTTAGGAGCTTTCTGGGGTTAGCAAGCTACTACCGTCGTTTCATCTGCAAGTTTGCGGACATTGCTGCGGTACTCCATGCGGCTACATCCGGAAACGGCAGATTGAAATGGACCGGAGAAATTCAAGAAGCCTTTGATGAACTACGCATAAAGTTAACTTCTCCGCCAGTGTTGGCTTACCCAGACTTCGAGAAGCCCTTCGTCGTTGAGACGGATGCGTCATCGGTCTCAGTCGGGGCTGTGTTGGCTCAAAAGAAGGAAGATGGGAAAATACACCCCATCCAGTACGCAAGCCGTACTATGAATACATCTGAGCGCAAGTACTCCGCTTGTGAGCGGGAGGCGCTTGCGGTCATCTTTGCTTTGAAGAAATTTCGTGTTTACGTGCTTTCGTCTACACCTTTTAAGTTGGTTACGGATCACCAGGCTCTTAGTTACGCCTTTCGCAAGAAAGACATCCACGGTCGTTTGGCTCGTTGGCTAGACTTCTTAGCCGAGTACGACTTCACCGTGGAATATCGTCGTGGATCCGCAAATAGTGCGGCCGACTACCTTTCTCGCATTCAGCCCAAGAACGGCGACAACCCAACTTGCCAGGAAGAGGGAGACCTTGCCCTCGCTATCACGACCCCGATCTACTCTCCAGAAGATCTAGAAGAGTCTTGCCAAGATATCATGTCCTATCTGCAAGGCGAAACCCCGGTTGGGTTGGATGATTACAGGAAGTCTCGCTTGAAGAATAATGCGAGGAACTTTCTTGTCTGGGAGTCGAAGTTGTTCCGCCGCACCATTCGTGGCCTTCGTGTTGTTGCCCCAATTCCCGATCGCGAAAAGATACTGAAGGGTTTCCATGACGACATTGGTCATTGGGACTTGAAGACCACTCGTCAATTTGTCACGGAAAGGTACTGGTGGCCGACCGTTGGTATGGACGTGGGAGACTACGTGAAGAGTTGTGACGGGTGTCAGAAGGCACGTCCGATTCCCAGGTATAAGACAACTTTGCGCCTTCCCATCACAAGCTTGTTTGATGTTTTCTCCATTGACTTTGCTGAACCCTTCCCTGTCACTTCGTCTGGAAATCGCTTCGTGTTGGTTGCGGTCGAACACCTCACAGGATGGCCAATTGCTCTATCCACTGCTGATAGTACTGCTCAAGTGGTTCTCGACTTCGTCAAGAGAAAAATCATGTACTCATTCGGCCCTCCGAGAACCATTGTCTCTGACAATGCTACCTGCTTCACAGCCTCGGCCGTTTCTAGCTTCATGGCTCGACACGGTATCACTTGGCGCACCGTCCTCGCCTACGCTCCCATGTCTAACGGTAGAGCAGAGAGAATGGTTGGAACTTTGAAGGCTGCCGTCCGTAAGACAGTTCTTGGAACTGGAATGGAGTGGGACAAAGCACTCACCCAGGTCCTGTATGGATATCGCCGACGTGCCATGAAGAACGGCGTGTCGCCATTCGAACTGATGTATGGGATCCCGCCTCGGATGGATTCCAGTGCAGAGACAGGTGCAAGCCTAGTTGTTCCTTCCTTAGACCATCATCGTCGTTTGGAGCTCCTGACTGGATCTGTCCCACGAGCGGTTCGCTCGGGAGCCTCCGTGGAAAAAAGGCTCGTACCGTCGTCGTCTCACTTCTTGGAAGTAGGAGACAAAGTTCTTGTCGCTCGGGGAACTTCATTCGGTGGTACGAAATGGCCCGCGTTCGTTTCCAAATTCTACGGCCCGTGCCGGATCTTGGAAGTTCACCACCCGCGATATGTGCTAGAGTCGCAGCACGGCAGAGTATCCAGGAAGCCTATTCATGCTCGCCGACTCGTCCTATATCGTGAAAGGAAGTTCGAAGCCTAAGTCCTTTGTTAAAGCTTAAGGCTAAGTCTTAGGCATAAAATCGTTTAATGCATGTAGAGAATAGATGCAATTGCTATCATGAAACCCGTATAGGCAAGAAAAGAGAAAAGAGCGTGGCTATTTCGACTTGTTTCTTTCAGCTTTCAGCTTGCGACGTTTGCGACGCTTAGTGGAAGCGCTAAGCGCTCTTGTGGTGGAAGCACGGACAAGACAGACCTTTCGCATTTCACGAATTTCGAGCAGACTAACTCCATCACCAAGACAGAGTTTCAAAGCTTGAAGGGAGAAGGGCATAGGGTACGGTTCCATACAATCCAATATGATGTGATCTTTTGAAGATACGCACACCGTATGCAACTTGTTTGAACTCCCCTCAAGCGTGACAACAAACACTCCCGACTCGACATCAAGAAGTTTGCCTATTGTTGGGACCGATCCGAAGGTATGCTCGAGAACTACTTCCTCTCGTTTAAGATGCTTGTTGGCATCTCTCAGACCACGAATACGTCGTGGAAGACTCCCCTGCTGCACGAACGACTTCGCAGTTTCCTTGAAGTGCTCCCAATACGAATCGGCGAGCTGTCGTGCGCCGAGAACACATAACGAGTTGCAAACGGCAGCTGGGATGCACAGATCAGTTCGATCTTGATAGGGAGTAGCACCAAGGTTGTGGATATGGAAAGAAGACGCCAAAGAGCTCTCTGAGCGGGCACCGGAAGTGGACATTGCCAACCAGCGCCCTGGATACTTCTGGCACCACTCATCAATGAGAAGGTAAGCTGACACGCGGTCTCTGCCGTTCGTGTAGAACTTGTCGTTCTGGATCTGGTGGCCCGAAGATTTGTTCCGACCACAGACTTGTAGGGCATACAGCAGAATGGGGTGCTTCGACTTATCGCATGCGTCGATAGCGACGTACTTATTTGCGAGTCTATCGTAGCAGATAGACTCAAAAATTCCAAGCATCATCCTCCACGTGATCATAAGCACGCTTATCGTCAATCGATTCAGTCAGCCCGACTCGGGAAAACTCATCTACCGATACCCCGTGCTTTCCTCGCGCACTTAAGCAGATGACCACATGTCGACCGAAAAGGCGGAGCGTTTCCGTCAAATCCAAGTCATACCTTGTCAGATTCGGTCCAACCCAAACATGGTACGGAAAACGAGGCGAAGCTTCTTCGTTCTTCGACACCTTCATTACGTCCGTTCTTTGCGACAATAGCCACATTATCCTCTCACGAGCGTTGTGCTCTTCAACGGATACTCTCGCCGCCTTCGACGCGATATGTTTACGGGGCGCCTTGCCGCCAGTACTGCGGCGCGCCGTCTGCTTGGTTTTCGCCATCCTCCTCAGATCAGCTTTCTTGCAAGGGGCAGACCCGAGGATTAAAACCTCACCTGAGTCCGCCACACAAGCAATCAGCGATCTCTGAGACTGGAGGCAATTAGAACCTGACGCGTTGACAGGTTCTTCAAGAAAAAAACGCAGGAACACCGAAGTTAGTTGTGTGAAAAGTAGAGAAGGTGGGTAGGTTAATGATAGAAGTGATAGCTTACAGTGATGATGAGCTGTACACGTGTATACGTGGAGCGATTGGGGGATTGGTGTCGATGGTGACACTAAATTATGTCAAATGGGATCGTCGAGGTCGAGCGCCGGTTCCCTGACTCAAGCCGATCACCAGGAGCAGCAGCGGTCAGTATATATGTTGCCCCTGCCCGGGTGTGGGGCTGGGGAGGGGGTCGTGTGGGGGAGATTTGGGGTACTGTACAGGGTACAGTACCCGGGAGTGGCCCCAGGACCAAAGCCGCCAAAAGATGATTCTATTGGTCTACGTGTACGCCAGGTGTACACGTGGACAGTCTCCCTTTGAAGGGCGGCGGTCCTGGGAAGTGGAAGATGCTGGCGGCCCCTCTATAAGAGAAAGGGGCGCGCCGCGATACCCCGCGACAAGAGGGACAGAAGAACAACACACGAACAGACCCCCGCTCTTGCAATAAACTTCACGCTTCTGAAAAAAAAACTTTCCTCTCTCCCCTACGCGCGCGGCCTTCCTCCCCCCTTTTCGCCGCCAACAGTTTTCATGCCAGGGGCGTTAGAGGTTGGCACAAGTACCCTGCCCCGCGTATTTGAGGGCGGCTATATCCCTAATGCCACTTGTGTGAAGTATACTTCACATAACGGGTTTTGGGGTTTTTGCCCAAAACCCTCATATGTGAAGTATACTTCACATATGACCGTATAAAAGGGCTCTTTGGACGGCGACCTGAAGTCTACAGTATTGATCTAAAGAATTCTGTAACATTGGATTCTTGATCCTCAGCATGTTGTGCGTCTCTCGGACATTCAAAATTGAAAATTGGTCAAGCACAGCCGAAATGGCCGCGCTCACTTCGACATCGTCTCAGAGATGCCCTCAAACCCCTCTTCTTTGGCTAGTGGAGCTCAACCATCACCAACAGGAACTTCAAATGATGTTTCAGGAGGTATAACAGCAGCAGCTGAGCCGGGTCCGAGCAATAATTCCGCACAAAACCTGCGCCTCGATGCGTCAGGTCATCCTCGACTACAAACTGTGACCCATGGGAACGCAAGGGGACGACCAAGTGTACCAGGACGAGGTAGGGGCTCTCAGGGACGTACTACAAGAGGAAGGGCACGAAGCGGTCGTGGAGGTGCATTGGGAAGGGGCAGAAGGCGTGCAAGCGGAGAAGGGAGGGCGGGAACAAATATTCAGGATCCAGCTTCAGGGTGGAATATTTGCACCTCAAGAACCAGTGAGGTGGTAATGGAGAAAGAGTTTGCGGATTCTATAATACGAGAACGTGCGAGGCTGCTTTGCAGCACAGCAGTTAATAAGATGAAGTTGCAATGCAACGTTAGAGGAATCACTCCCACTCGATCAGGATTTGTGGTGCTAATAATGAACGGAATACTGCAACAACTGACTGAGTGGATGAATGAGCTTGTCCGAATGAGGAATATGGAAACAATTATCACTATGTCGGACATGCATCGCTATGTTGCTGTCCTTTTGCTTTCTCACACAACCGGATTCAGTTTTGAAAAAACTATTATGATACAGCGTCAGAACGGCTGCGTAGCGCCTTCCTTGGAGATAACAAGGTTTATTGCGGACAACATTCTTGCGTTTTCACCTACTGGACAGGGAAGCGATGAATCAAGCACTTGGAGCGCGCAACGGGACAGAACACGGCAGCTTTCAGAGTTTGAAAGCCTTGCTTTTCGTGAATCTAGAAAAGTTTTCTTTGAGCCCATGCATTTGTTTGCGACTCTAGATGATGACCTGTTTGGGACCAGGGATTCAGATAACCAAGTCAAAATGCTGAGCTCCAGAAAAGCTGACAGAGAGGGCCACTCAGCAGATGCTGTGGCCGATGCACTTTTCAGAATTGTTTTAACTATACGATTCAGAAGACGAGGGGAACAACAGACAGAGTCTGTTCGAAAATTACTTTCTGGTTTGATGGACGGGAGGGGAGAGGAGGCTCTGAATGGATGTATAGTTACTGCCGATCGCGGTTACGGGAAGCCCAATTTTATGGAGGTTCTTTCATCTTTCGGTGTTAGCTCTGTTTTTGTAATGCCAAATCATTTACTTCGAGTCCACCCATTTGTTGCTTCCTCCTATCTCGATCCAAGAAGAGGAGACTTGGAAGACACAGACGAATGTACTAGTGCAAGGTCAGATGACCTGGGAAATGCTTCTGCTGGAAGCAATGCACCTACCGAACAAATGCCTCTGCCACCTTCGGAAAATGTGGGGAATATGGAAGTGTTGTGCGACAGAAGAAGGAAGTTCATTATTGATGACAACCCCGCGTTAGGACCTCATGCGTTCATTGCCACAAAAATGGCGGCTGCAGCGGGCTCTGGAAACCGAACGGGACAAAGAAAAATCACAGCAGTTGCTGTTCGGGAACACGGAACCGAAAAGTTCTGTAAAGTTCTTCGTTCCATGTACACGGTTCCTGAAGGGATTCAGGAAGCCCTTAAGAAATGGATTGCTGTGCCAAAAAGTAATGAGCCATTACGACACACCCTTTTCTCAAAAAAAAGTGAGAAGCCACCGGAAGTTCAAGTTTTAATGAGTGCAGTCGAACAAAAACTTCTTTCAGTATGTTCGGTTCTTACGATCGGACAAAGGTGTGCAGACTGGTTTATTTTGCGACAGTTTCGGATAACGGGAACTAATGCTGGTCTTGTAGCAATGAGCAGCTCAGCAGTGAGGTTGTCTTTGGGTTTAGAACCGGCTTCTGCCGACACGGAGAATTTGCCCGAACAGTGGCTAGAAATTTTTCAACGCAGCTGGTTTTGTTCTAAGGTTTCGACAGAGCCTATGATGCGAGGCAGTGCAAATGAGAATACTGTACTAGCTGCTCTCAGATCAATGAGTTTTATCAGAGATGTTTTCGAGGTCGGCTTGCTATGCTTAAAAGATGTGCCTTTCCTAGCTTGCTCCCCAGATGGCGTCGCTATCCTGGATGAAGAAATTGTAGAAAGGCTAAACCCATTTAGCAGTATTGACAATCATAATGTTACTGGAAACATGGAAGTACTTGCATCTGTCGAAATCAAGACCAAGGTGACTGCACGAAGTTTAGCGAGCTCTATCTCTTTGTCATCTGGCGATTCTGTGCTTTGTACAGTTGGTGACGAGCTATTCAAAAAATATGTCGCGAAGGAGCACATGGCTTAAATGTTACAGCAAGTGATAATTCTAGGCCTGCAATACTCTGTCTACCTTGTTGCTTCTGAAACTGGCGTGTTGTATACAGTGCTTTATCTACTGGTCTCCGGATATCATTGAAACATGTCTTGCCGTCTTAAAGTTCACTTGTGGTCCAGTTGTGTCATGGGCATACGAGGAGGCCACACCAATACCGCAGTTTGTAAGTAGTGAACAACGCCCTGTTATTTCTTCGAGGCATTCGTTTTGGAAAATGATTGATACCCATGTCAAGGTACACGGCCCATTTGTGCCTTTGAAGCTATTCAAGCATGCTTGAGAGAGTTTCTATTCTAAGACAAAAGCAGGCGTCGACGGTGCTACTCAGCAAAGAGCAATACTGCGATGCTCAACTTCTCCCTTCAAGTGGGAACAGAAGCTTATCTCGCAGACTCTTAAAACGCTGGCAATTAACGCATTTATTGGTTCGCGCATGTTTAAAAGAGAAGACCTGTTGGAGTCATCTGACACATTTCGTTCACTAGACCACTATCGTAACCTTCTAAACAAGGTGCAATCTACTGCTGACTTCATGTTTGATGTCTCGCTGGAACTGCTAAACCATGCTGCTAACATTCTGGTTGACAACCAGAATGACACCAGTATCCTAGGAGTGGGCGAGGCTGTATCAGCTACAGAACTCGACCGGCTTATGTCTCTTGCATTTAATCGAAAGAGAAACCGCATCAAATTTTTTAACAGCACTGACGGTGCACTGTTACGTCTCACTGTTCGTGGCCATGTACCAATGCAGCCTGGGGCGCTCAAATACTGCGCAAATGTGCGGGAATCACAGAAACGGGTTTCGAGGTCACAAATCCTCTTTTTCCTGCCCAATGTGCTCGGTTCATCTATGTGTAAGAACATTTACAGGTCTTCGGAAGAGTTGTTGGGACATTTGGCACTCTGTGAAGCTTTTAAAACCGAGAAAGACACCAGCTTCTTCGCCTCAAATCAGCAGCACAAACAGTTCAATTGGTTACGACGCAGGGGGCGGCAGCTACGAGGAAACGGAGAGTAGTGTGCTTTTAGGTACACAAGAAAAAAGTCTAATTGTCGGTGTCAGAACAGGAAAACCGGTTAATTTGTCGACAGGGGCGGTGAATTTGTCGCCAGGGGATGTTCTATCGCCCGACAGTGTGCCTGGATCAGATGCTATTTTACCAGCATCTGAAAGAAGAAGAGAAGCTCACCCTCTACTGCTCCAAGAAGGCTACAAAGCGCAGGTTCAAGTGCTGAAAAAGACCGCGCACCACAACAGCAAGTTGACGTCCGACTAGAGACAGTGGCAGTAAGCAGATTGTGGGGGGTTCCATGAGGAGAAGCGTTCGCAGGAGGGGCAGTCAGCAATAAGAAACGTAAAATGATATCTAAAATCCGTTGATTCTGTGCTTGAAAAGGGGTTTTAGCTGTGTGAAGTATACTTCACATAACCGTTTTTCGAGCGTTCTCGAGAGTCTTCGAATGGCAATGTTGTGACTCATATATCTCTTCAGATTTTTATTCAAACAAGACCGCCCTTTTGGGGGTGGATAGAGTAAGGCTTTTCGTGTGCGGCAACGTAAGAAGTTTTGAAAAAAGCTTCAACGGGGGCAAGTACAAGCACTCAGAAATTTATGTGAAGTATACTTCACATAACTTCCTGGCATTAGGGATATGGCTTCTCGATGAGGGCTTTGATGGTGACCAACGCGGCATTTGAGGCGTCTTCCTGACGCTCAGAGTGTTACGATTCGTTATTCTCTAAGGCACATACTGTACCGTGCAGTCATTTCACCTGTACTCGACGAACATAGTAAAAAGATACCCGAAGATAGTTAGATGCCAGCTGAGAGGGACGCCCGAAGAGTCGTTCACATTTGCAATTTGCACCGGCCGCATGCATTGCTGACTATGGGCGTGTGGAATGCGATGTTGTGTCCGCTGAGCACAAAAACCATTCTCATCGTTAGGAAACCTTGCTCAATGTCTCGAGATAAACCAATGCTCAATGGCGTTAAAACTCGCGATCGGGGCCGCTCTGCAACTTCTTACTTCGTGTGTCACATTGCCACAGCGAACTGTGCATTTCGCAACGTGCCTGCACTCTTCTTCTCGCAAGACGTCCATGTACACTCCTTGCAATGCTCGGTGTGCTTTTCACCCATGCGCTCCTATTCCCTGACACATCGCTCAACCAACATATTTCCTCTCTCCGGTCTCCCGACGCCTTTCTCTCTTCGCAAACCTATTCGCGGTCTCGCAAAGGCGTCTTCTTCGGCACCCCCGGCAACCTCGGAAACGCCCGTGGCGTTGCCTTCACCTTTCTTACGGCCACAATACACTTCTTTCTTCTGTCAATCTCTTCCGCATCTTCCCCCTGCCCCTGCATCCATTCCCACTGCCACGCCTTGTGCACACCTTCCAGCTTCCCGCCCAGCCTTCTGATGGCCTCCTTCGCGGCGGCGATCTCCTCAGCGCCCGCGCCCACGCTCTTCTGCGCGAAAAACACGCCCCCCACCTTTGCCAGCGGCACGCACAGTTCACAGCAAACTCGCATTTCTGCCAACGACCGTGCCACGACCGCGTCATACCGCCCACGATGCATCTTACTCTGCCCGACCTCCTCTGCCCTCCCCCACACGGACGTGACGTTGCGCAGGGCCAGCTCGCGCTCCACAATGTCGTGGAAGCGTGTCTTCTTGCGCGCCGCCTCGAGCAGCGTGACGTCCCACTGCGGCCTCGCGATGGCGAGGACGAGCCCTGGGAACCCCGCACCCGTGCCGACGTCGACGACGCGCAGCGCGCCGGGCGCGGCAGCGGCCTCCGCGTCCAGCACCTGTAGCAGGCTCAGCGCGTCCACGATGTGCTTGAGCAGCACGGTATCGCGCGTGCGGATCGCCGTGAGGTTGTACCGCTTGCTCTCGCTCAACAACAGATCCGCCAGGCGCACTAAGGAGTTGAGCCGCGCCACGTCCAGGCGCTGCGAGTCGGCTGCGCGGCGCAGCACAGCAAGCGCGGGGGCGATACTTTGCTGCGTAACGCAGGCGCGCAGCGCCACGCGCCGCCGCGGCGGCGGGCGGCATGTGGGTCGCAGCACGTGACGCGCGCACTGAGTTGGCAGCGAAACGGCGAAAGCGATGCGGCAGGCAGTGAGCCACGGAGCCATGTAGACAAAGATGGTGCGTGGGGGCGGCGGGCATGGGATGTAGGAAATATTTATATTCCCCGAAAAGGATCTGTGGGAGGGGACCCGGTTTTGGCGGGCGTCGGCGGGCGTGTTGCCATTCGGTGTGAAAGCGGTGTGAACGCGGTGTGATGGATCTTCGAGGCGGGTGGTAAGCCGGTGCGGCGGAGCTGTCGGAGGCCGACTGAGGGATGGGCTAAACTGGGCGACCGATGGATTCGGGTAAGGGGGTAAGGAAAGTCGGCTACTTTGCCTTTAATGGAAACGGAGTACGAGTGGTACCGTTAGCGTACAGATGAGTGTTTTCGATTAACACCGAGTCGACGTTGGCCACAGGTGTCGAAGACTCGCCCGCAACTCCGCCGTCCTGCTGCGTCCTCCCTTTCCCTGACTTCCTCTCCGGCTGGAAGGAGAAGACCATCGCGGCGATGACGAATGCACTACTGTACTGTACACGTGTTACTGTTCATAATATTAATTACACCCAAAACAATTACACCAAAAATAGGTTACACAGATACAGTCTAAGAGCACCCCTATCGGTTTGGCTAAATTTGGTGGCTAAATGTGTAAAATTTTGCGTTTGCATATCCCTAGCGTTTCCATGGATCCATATATGGAACCATAGGGGTTTTCAGTAAATTGTCCAATTGCCCTACGGTTCCATATATGGATCCTTAGGGCCAGATACAAGGCTCTGTTTGATTACAGATTTACTCTGTAGTTCGCGCCGGCGAGACAATCCCACTATACGACTGCGGAGCTGACAGTGAGTGGATGCAGATGAATGTTCAACCTCATAAATCGAGCAACTAGAACGCATGCTGCGATTCAAAACACCCACGACGAAAGAGCAGGATGGCTACAGTCCTTCCAAAGGACCCGGTACCTGCAGTGCGTAGTGAGGAAGCCGAGGGGGCTACGAGAGGCGGAAGGAGACGAGGGAGGGGCCGCACTCGCCGTGGGCGAGGTCGATTGAGAGGAAGGGGATCAGAAAGGGCAAGTCCAGCAAACTCTCAAAGGGATCCGACTCAAGGGTGGCGTACGTCAAGAGTGACAGGGCAACGTCTCATGCTTGAGGATGAATTTGTTTTCGAGGTCATTAGGGAGAGAGCGAGGCTTTTTTGCTCATCCGCAATGGAGCGATTGGATGTCGAACGGGAGGTCCGGGAATTGCAGACAACGAGAACAGAATGTGTTGTTCTTTTCATGGATGAGTTGTTGCAAACCTGTCTGGGTTGGCTTAACGAGTATATCGTTCTGCAAAAACTTGCTGTACAGCCGCTGCGGATGTCCGACATGTACCGGTATGTATCCGTATTGCTTTTGTCGCACTGTACGGGATTCAGTTTTCAAAAAACCATCGAGATTCTGCAACGGGACAGTTGCACAACGCCTAGTCTGCAGACAGTACGCTTTATGAGTAGCAACATACTGGCTTTTTCACCAACAGGGAGAGGACAAGAGGGATGTCGCACTTGGCTAGCTCAAAGAGACCACACTCAACTTCTCACGCAGTTCGAAAACACTGCATTTCGAGTGACATGCAAGATATTTGTTTCTCCTACACACACCCTCGCAACGCTCGATGACGATTTGTATGGAACTAGGGCCACTGATAACCAAGTCAAGACTTTGAGCAGCCGAAAGGCTGACCGAGAAGGCCATTCTGCAGATGCAGTCGCAGACGCTCTTTTCAGAATAACATTAATGGTTCGCTTCCGTCTTCGCGGTGTGCCCCAAACAGAAAATATCTGCAGTTTGTTAAAGTCAGTGCTCGAAGGTAGGGGTGAGCGAAGTGTTCACGGTTTTATCATAACCGCTGATCGCGGGTATGGCAAAGTTTCCTTGATGCGTGAGCTACTTTCTCTTCGTATTGGATCCATCATGGTTATGCCTGAGCATTTGTTAAAATGTAACCCATTTGTTGGGAAATCTTTCCTCAGCATCACAAGGAATGATGAAGAAGATAATTCGGATTTGGGCTCGAGCAGCGAAAGCAATGTTTTGGATGGGGAAACCATGACGGTAGAGGGGGTTCAACACAGCCCTATCCCAGACCCTAGCACTGTTGTCACATCAGCTGACAACTCTATTCTAGATCGTCCCCGCGCATTTGTTGTTAACAACAGCCCCGATGAAGGCCCGGCATCGTGGTGGGCAGTGAAAACCTTAAAGGCCACTGGTAGAAGCCGAGGGATCCCAGGCACGAGTTCTAAAGTCACAGCTGTTGCTGTCAGGGAGAGAGGCAGTGACAAGTTCAGTAAGATTCTCCGTTTTATGTACTGTGTTCCGACAACTGTTTCGAAAAGCCTTGAAACGTGGATCGCTGTTCCCAAGAAATCGTCCCTTGGGCAAAAGCTCTTTAGTAAGCGCACTGATGAAAATCGCATCTTCACTCCCGCTGTCGATTCCTTACACTCTAAAGATGTACTCGAACGCCATTTATTGAGCAAATGCACAGTGCTGACTGTTGATCAGCGTTGTGCGGACTGGTTTATCCTGAGGCAGCTCCGACTTACCGGCACAAGTGCTGGCAAAATTCTCGTTAAAAGTGACGACGTACGTCGCGTCGTCGGTATGACAGCGAGGGCGGAAGGGAATGAATCATTGAAAGATGTGTTGAGCTCGTTTTCCGAGACATGGTTCAGCTCCGTACGCTCTACAGAACCCATGATGCGTGGAACCGCCAATGAAAGCGCCGTTTTGTCCGCTCTGTCTAGTCGGCCTTTTGTCAAATGCATCTATGAGTGCGGTATGATGGGGAAAAACATGAGACCTGGCTGGCGTGCTCTCCAGACGGAATTGCCTTGATTAGCAGTTACGGTCTTGGCATATGCGATGAAACGACTACAGATGGAAACCTATCGATTGCCTCAATCGAGATTAAGACAAGCGTTGCTCTATCTAGTCTAGATAGAGCTCTCAATTTGGCTACGACGGACGTTGTGACATGCTGTGTGGGTGATGCCAAATTCAGACAGTATGTTCCAGAGGAGCACACTGGGCAGGTTATTCACCAAATGATAGTTCTTGCTGTCAATTACGTCATTTACATCTCCGCTGCAGAAGCAGGGATAATGTATACATTGGTTGTGTACTGTAGTCCCAGCAACATTGAAAAATGCTACAGTACACTCAATGACATTGCGCGTCCCACAGTTGCCTGGGCCCATGAGCAAGATCCCCAGCCTCCTGGTTTCACCGAAGCATCTACACGACGCATCTTCAAGTCTCGTTTGCCATTCTGGCTGATGGTGAACAACTACGTCAAGAACAAGGATCCTTTTCCTCCGTTAAAACTTTTTAAGCATGCCTCACAAAGCCTTTATTCTAAAACGAAGGGTGGAGTAGACGGGAGTGCAATGTCAAGGGCAATCTTTCGATCATCAACATCCTCCTTTAAATGGGAACAAAAAATCGTTTCCCAGACTATCAAAACAATTGGCGTCAATGCCTTTATTGCTTGGCGGATGACACGGACGAAACATTTGCTAGAAAACAGAGCGTCATTTAAGGGGTTGACTTTTTACCGAAGCTCGCTGAATGGGGTGGAATCGCTTGCAGATTTTACCTACGAGGTATCCAGAGAATTGCTCAACTATGCTCAGTCTATACAAACATCAGAAGAAAACGAGTTGAGCAACGATGAGGCAATCAGCCAAGAAAATATTCACAGGTTGTGTAGACTGGCTGCTAATCGAAAGCAAAAGAGGCTTTTATTCTTCAATGGGGCCGATGGTGTGGTCTTAAGGTTATCGGTTCCTGGGCACCTTATGAAGCAACAAAAAGAGCAAAAGTACTGTGCATTGTGCGGGATAAGGGGAGTCGTTGGGAATGAAAACAACTGGCGGGGACATCGATCGACGTATAGATTTGTGCATTGTGCGGTACATCTTTGTACTCGCATGTACCCTGGGCTGCAAAAAAGCTGCAACGAAATGTGGCACACTCTTTCTGTATTGAAGCCTCGTAGTACTCCGCTGCCTGCAGCCCATGTTCCGCAGAGTTCAAGCCGAATAAGTACAGTCAACACTGCAAGCACACCACCTGCAGTGTGTAGCAGGGCGAGGCAGCGCAGCAGCACCGAAGATGCAGGTCGTGCTCGCCAACGACAGAGGATGTCATGAGCAGGCACTGTCTTAACAAGACAGATGATGATGCAGGTCTTTTTGTCAGCAAGTACGTTACAAAAGAGTCGTGGCCCATTAAATTGCTAATTTTCGAGATATTTTAGGGATCTATATATGGATCCATACTAGAAATGCACTTCTGAGAGGGGTAAAGTGCTCCGATTTGTACACCCTCGAAAAGAGGGTCGGCTTGAGCCAATTGAATTCCGCTTTTTTGGAGCAGGTCTACAGGTTGCATTGAGCAATCTGGCAAAGACGCGACTCAAAAAATAAGAAACTGAGGGAGTTAGAGGGTTCAGGAAATTAAGGTTCCATATATGGAACCTAAATTCGAACGCTAGGGATATACTGTAGCATTTCTGTGCGCAAACACTATCGGTTTAGGAGTAAATTTGAAATTGAAGTGCCTTGATAGGGCATAGTGTACGAGGGGTGCGGGGCATCGAGTACGAGAGGTACTGTATTGACACTGTTCTATGGTCTTTTGGCCAAGTGGCGCCATGTAATTCGCGTCTCTATATGGTCAAATGAGTAAATTTGTCGCCATCCGGCTTTCAATATAGATAGATATAGCCAAAAAGGCCAAATTTTTGGAGATAACCAGTCCGATAGGGATGAAAGAGGCTATATGTATCTCTATATGCCAAATATTTACATATACACAGCACCGATAGGGGTGCTCTAAGGCTATACTGTACAGGGGAGAAAACCCGCCGAGTAGAACGGCCCTGAGAGACAGCAGTGTCCATTTCATCAAAGCTAACGCCCACGTGTAACACGTGGATGATCGGGTCACAGATGCTCTGGGTGCTGGGCGGCTAGGAGATGTCGGGTTTGCAGCTAACGTCCGAATGCATGAGGCGGCCTTGAAGGTTTCTTAGTCGTTTGTCTGCAGTAAGGACAAGGAAAGCCTTCACAACGGAAGAACCGTACGACATTCACACGTCAGGTCCGCTCCCACTCCTAGAGTTGTTTACTGTGTGATGAGGGGAAGCTGATTGATAGACCATGCACACAAAGATATGGACTGACAACGTCCATGAAACAAGACTCTAAAGCTTTCGTAACATCAAAATGAACTCCCCCCCTCCCCCCCCCCCCCCCAACTACTATGACGCACCATTGCAACACGTCACGAATGCCTGGGGTGGCAAGCGTCTATGGCTTTTCGCGTGGTCACTTAGACCACTACCTTCATGCAAACAACCAGATTAGCCACTGCAGCAACTACCATTACATGATTGTGCCATATCAGTGAGTCTACTGTAGTCTCCAATTGAACCAGGACAGCCTCAGACCCGTCCTCTCGCCTTCGCGCAACTCTTCCCTTGCGTACAGTTTATGTGCAATGTTTTTCCTGTACAACACAGCGCCCACGTCTGCGGTCCTCAGAATTCGATCCGAGATGTCTTCCTACTCATCGATGGGTAGTCCTCTGCCCACTCGCTACCAAGTGTGATCCCTCTGTCGACGTCCCACACCTTTACATTCTCGTCCCAGGATGCAAATATCACATGTCTTTCGTCTGCACTCATGCCAACACTGTGACCCCTGTCCGTGTCCTGTCAACGAGCCCCCTCCTTGCACTCCGTCTGGTACGAATGTGGCAACCGCAGTGCAGTGTGCGTACGTCTCGTTGTCAGAAGATGGACTAACGTTTCATAAAGCCGGTGATGAATGCAAAACAACAACTCAGTTCTTGTTTTGCATGCATCACCAGGCTATGAAGACCTTCATGGCTCCTCCACTTTTTGTCATGACGATGGCGCTCCCGCCAAAACTTTCGCACTTTCTTTTGTACTCATTATAAAGCACATACAGCTGATGCCACGTGCAGAGCGGCTCGTCCCAGACTACACCGTCGAACACGTCAACTCAGCCAAAAAATATGTGGTCACCATTTCCTTCTTCGGTCACCACAGCAAACGACGGATACTTTCCTCTAGCCAGTGAAGGGCGTCTTCCCGGGGAGCACCGTCTTCCGCTTCCCTAACCATGTCCAAGTATCTATATGCTTCCACAAGCGGCGCAAGGTTGAAGAATACTTTCCTCTTCAACTTTAACAATCCGTCAATGTCAGCTATGTCCATTTCCTGTGCATAGGGCTCTAGGATATCCCGGTTGGACCAGTCAACATCAAACAAAGGATGACCTGCGAAAGAGCTGTCAAAGTCGAAAAACCGGACCCCTGGACCCTCATCGGCGCCCTTCCTGGTTAGGTTCCCACTGGTCGTGTCATTGTGTATCAAACAGGTAGGCATTTCCAAATCAATAAGTTCTGTCAGATCATCTTGCAGTTTGACCTTCATGCTCGACAGTTTCTGCCTTGCTTCCATTTCTAGCACGGGCAAAAGCTCCTTACACTGAAAAAGTGAGGTCAAGTTCTCACGCATCCACAGCGGTGAATAACAGGGTAATCCGGCCTCCAACAAATCAGGCAACACCTTTGCGCTTGCGCGGTGCAGACGCGCCAGATCTCTTACGCCCTGCTTACACGCTTCATCTTCCAATCCACAGAAGCTAGTCTCGTCACCGTGGTCCACAAGGATCATTTGACGACGTTCCACGTCTGCGAACAACGGCTTGGTGACAAGATCAGGAACAACGCTAGACATTATTGACGTGACTCCAGCATCGTTTGACGTGGATGCACTGCATTTAAGGTAGTAATCACTCTCATTCGTCTTGATCCTTAGCACGGCTCCTCTGGATGACGCACGGATCTGAACCAAATCCCCCATCACATGCACATTGTGTCCATGCAATATTTCGCGCACCTTTCGAAGCGTTTCTTGATACCATCCAACAGAAGCCCAAGGCACCCGTCTAGGCGGCGTAACGTTGGCTACGGTCTGTTCCAGTTCTCGTCGAATCGCTTGCTCCGCTTCTTTCTCCGAGTGCGACACATGGACGACACCCCCTCTGTGATCATTAGTGATGGCCACCCAACTGCATCTAGAAGGCACTTCTTGAGATTTCTCATGGCACTGAGCAACGAGAATAGCGCGGACCTTAGTAGCTGAAAAATTAGGCGTTTCAACGGACAAATCCTCAGAGTAACAATGTCGAAGAACAAGAAACGGAAATTCGATACCAATGACTGTCTTGGCAGCGCTGCACACACCCTCTATCGAGCTGTCACATACTTCTTTAGAAAGAAATCCCGGAAGCCTCCACTCATCGGGACCACTTGCCACAAGCAAAACGTATTGATGGCTCACATCAAACGTAAGAAGTTGCACCTCATGAACCAAATCCCTTTCACAGCGTGCTCTGGACGACTCGTAGATAGGCTGTTCGCTGCGGAGTGACATCTCTTCCGATCGTAGAAGCAATCTTGCGTGCTCGTTTAGTCGAGCTTGAGATATTTTCCGTTGAGGACTAAGGTCAAGCGTGTACCAGATCGCAATAGATCTCACCGTCCGGAGTTGGACAAGTCAAACAAGGAGTAAATGAGCCTCGTGCTACAGGCGGCTGCGTAAATTTTGAATTTCTTTTCACAGCGAAAAAACAGGCCAAATTGTGCTGGACCGCGTCTGCATTTCGTACTGTAAATTCTGACCCATGCGACAGCACTGTACTGTAAATACTCCAACCACATCCTGAATGATGTCGACGTGTACCTGCTACAGTACTTTGCTCTTGACATCGCCTGCTACAGTATGAAACCGCCTGCTATGAAAGTGGCAACGGTACGGTATAGCAGTGCACAGTGGACACGTCTCGTTACTAGTGTCTATCGGACCATTGTCCTCATATGAGGACAGTATTCGACCTATTTTATTCTTGACTTTCGCTTCCCCGACAAGAAAGAAAACGATACCTCCGCCACCGTACTTGACTTCTGACTTGGGACCAGAAAGAACTTTGTGAGAATTGCATGTTCTCGGTGGTCGTTTTTAGATTGTCTGGAAAAGAAGCTTTTTTAAACCACCCTAAAACCGCATGTAAAATAACTTCGAAACCAAATATGCCAGTTCAAAAAGGCAACTTGGTACTCATTCTGCATTATATTGTTAAGCTTTCCGCGCATTCAAAGCTGCTATCCCGGTGTTCTGCAAGATGCTATTGCCGAAAACAGGCACGTTAAAGAAATAGTGCTTAAGGTAGCTTTTTGAATGTTCAATTTAATGTATTTTTTTTGCAAAAAAAAGAGCTGTCCTCATATGAGGACATCGCCGTCCTCATATGAGGACAAAGGCCGGTCGGATAGACACTAGCGTTTAGCAAAACATGATGATGGATGCAAAAATCGAAGAACATCGAACAGAAGTTTAATACTACCGACTGTCTCCGCACCGATGCACACACTACATGCCGCACTGCCACTATGTGTGCAGAAAGAAATCTTGGAAGCCTTTTTTTAGCAGGACCACTTACCACAAGCAAAGCGTATTGATGGGGCACATCAACAGCAAGAAGTTGCACATCATTGACCAAATCCTTTTCACAACGTATTCTGGACGATTCGTAGGTAGGCTGTTCGCTGTGGAGAGACATCTCTTCGAATCCTAGAAGCAGTCCTTATATTCTCTTCCGTCGGTCTTGTGATATTTGGACAGGTGTTTCTTCTTTTCATTTTCTGCAGAGCGCGTGCTGAGTGCATTAGCCACTTCCACCATGCGACCGCAGACCTTGCACATCACGTCCACCATGTTCGTGATGTAGGCAGAAGAGGAATACTGGCGGAGGAGTCGGAACAGGCGGAACGGACAGGAATATCAGGACAGAAACTCCTTCGACAGAACAGTTCGGTACTTCTCTACTTGCTCTTGGTCTGGGCGAGGGGGGGGGAAGGGGATAAGGGCTAGGTGGACGAATAGTTTCGCAATAATAAATACACTACCGGGTGCGAGACCAATAGACAGAGTTGCTCTACTTTTGTATCATGCAACAGTTGTCCAATGGAAACGGATTCAATAGATTTTTCTTTCGATTCCTTGAGCCGCTTACTCTAGATTGTTTTATGATTGTTTTTCATCGTTTAGTGGCCGTTTTGCTTCAAGATAACAAGGGGGCAACAAAGCAAGCGTATGGTCAGAGTTGCTCTACTTTGTATCATGCATCAGTTGTCCAATGGAAACGGATTCAATAGATTTTTCTTCCGATTTCCTTGAGCCGCTTACCCTAGATTGATTTCTGAGTGTTTTCATCGTTTAGTGGCCGTTTTGCTTCAAGATAGCAAGAGGGAAACAATGATATTTTGACCAGATGCGAGTTGGAGGACCCACGGGTACAGATTGTGAAAATACTTGAGGAAAAATTACGCGTTAGCTAAACATTATAGAAAAAACTAGGGTCAAAGTGTAGATTTTAGGGCGACACCCGGCCAAAGTGAAATCTACGTGGGGCGATTTCAATGCGGTGGGGGTTTTTATAGGGCGACACTACTAAAAAGTGCTTTGCTAGTAGGGTGATTTTGGTCCATGGTGTCCTTTTCAGGGGGTGACAATGCACGTTTTCTAGGGTGACAGAAAAACGATCGTAAAGTCACCTCCGACAAACTCATATTCGGGGATGTCACCCCATAAAAACGTATACCATCGTGGCATTTCGGCAGAGACCTAAATGTTAGAAAAGTCGCCCTAGAAATGCATGATTGTTTTAATGTCACCCCTATAAAAGCACGGCAACGCACGGTTTCGCGCTGGATAAAGCGCTCTCAAAACTGAAACAATATAGTGTGGCTATAGAGGCCGCCCAGTGCCCACCACAGTGGCATACGGTGACGCGCGGTCACGCGGCGTACGTTCTGCCTTCTGAACCCGCCATTTTTCGGCGTCTACGTTCCCCAGCTCCCCCCCCCCCCGCACATCTCGCCGCAATGCCCTCACCCGTCTTCTTCATCGCCTTGCTCACCCTGCCTCTAGCACGGTGCACCGCGGCCGCGTCTCCAAGTGACCCGGACCCCGCACCAAAGAGCCCGGCGCCCATCTCACGCATGTCCATTAAGAACGGAAGTTTGTGCAGATCTCCGGGGAGGTGCAACATTCCTAGTATTCTTGGACACCATGAGCTGGGCGATTGACAGGGTGATGATTGGTGATGGCCGACAAGGGGCAAGCGGCCACAAAATGCAAGACGGCGTTTTGTACGCTGCCGCCGGATTGACAGGCGGTGACGAAAGTTTCTGGCCTATCGATGCCAATTCGATTACACTATCCGTTCACACGATGCAGGCTCTATTAAACGCTATAGATGATGGTACCAACGACTTGCCGCGCAAGAGAAAGTTTTTGCAAGAGATGTTCCGTCGACTGTATGCGTGGATGATGGCCCATCGCGGTGTGCCGATACTCATCGGTGGTATTGGGGCACGCGGTCAAATCACTGGATCAAGAAGGTTTGAGGTGCACCAGTATGGCCCGAACCTCGTGCGCAGCAACGACGATTCATGCGTGTCGGCTGCGCTGTCCAACGGCACTTGTGCGCTATATGGTACCACAGGAGGAACAAGCGTCGACAAGTACCTTCGGAAGCATCCGATGAAGATCAAAACACTCAAGCAACTCTTTTCTCTGGTTCACCAAATTCCCGCTCAACTATCAGTGCGCCGAGTTCCTAAAGCTGTGAAGAAGGCGTTCGATGCAAATCCTTTCAAGTGGCTTGCGCACCATAATCAAGGCGTGTGGATAGTCCGAATAGTGGAACACGGAATTGTAGATCATTGCGTTGCGCTGGACTGCAACCGTGGTATTGTCCATGATAGCGCTTCAAGGTATCCGTTCGCATTAACTGAAGATGTGCTTCGTCTCCTTGGCGGAGATGAAGCAAAAAATTTGCGCGTGGCTGAAGTGAGGGAGCTAGTTAAAGTCCCTGTCAATTCCAAGAAGCCCTCACGCTGCTCGTGTTCATCCCCCGCCCCTCCCGCTCCTTCTTCGCCAGCTTGAAGTACTCGGGCGTCGAGCAGGGGAGGCTACATGCGTGGGTGCGCAAGTTGGAAGAGAGGGAGAGAAGGGTCGGCCACGCGGAGGAAGCAGGGAAGGACCGCGTTGCCGAACGAGTTGCTACTGTCGCGAGGAGGGAATCGAAACAGGGCGCGCCAGTCCTTCTCTCTTGTATCGGCTTCAACGATCGCAGGGGCTAGCGCAGCAGATGAGAATCAGCGAAATTTAAGTTCTCTGAATGGAAGCCGGGTGAGGGCCTCCGTATCCCATCGGAACACCAAAGCGCTGGGAGTTACCGACAGCGAAATCGGCACCTATCTAGCCGAGTGACTTAAGAGTTGTGAGAGCGAGAAGATCAGTGGCCATGACAACCTTGGCACCAGCAGATTTGCTTGCCGCGATGAATGGTTCGTAGTCATCAATGGATCCATCAGTGGCCGGGTATTGGATTAAGGTACCGCAAAGGTCCTTGTTCGCAGCGACGTCATATGTCTTGTGGTCACCGACAATGACCTCCACACCAAATCCTTCGGCACGAGTCTTGACCAGATCGATGGTTTGAGGGTGAACGAGCTCACTGACGAAGAAAGACTTCTTCTTTCTACGGGCGATGTTGAAGCACATAGACATGGCTTCCGCGGCGGCCGTGGCCTCATCGAGGAGAGAGGCGTTCGCAACTGGAAGACCAGTGATGTCGGCCACCATAGTTTGATAGTTGAGCAGGGACTCAAGCCGGCCCTGGGCAATCTCTGCTTGGTACGGTGTGTATTGGGTGTGCCATCCAGGGTTCTCCAAAATATTGCGGAGGAGGACATGTGGGGTGAGAGTGCCATGGTAGCCCATGCCGATATGGTTCTGGTAAAGCTTGTTCTTGCTAGCCATTGCCTTGAGTTTGGCTAAAGCCTCGGTCTCGGAAAGGGCCGGGCCTACCTCTAAGTCGCGATTGTTGCGAATGGAAGACGGAACAGTCTGGTCGATGAGCTGATTGATGTCCTGCAAGCCGAGGAACGCAAGCATTTCTGACACGTCCCTCGAGGTGTTGTTATGCCTTTTCGCGAAGAAGTCCGTGGCGCTGAAGAGCTCCGGGACAGCGGAGAAGGTGCGAGCGTATTGGGACAAGTTGGAAAAGGACGAACGCGTCGGGACGGATCGCGAGAAGAATGACGAGGCGTAGGAGGAAGACGCCGGAACCGAGTTGGCAAAGCTAGATACCCTAGGGGCGACAAGGAGCCCGGCGCGACGCCTGACGGAGGCGAGGGAGCGGAGGGCGGCCATTGGGTTCTATCGTTGTTCGGGGGAACTCGAAACAATAGAGGATGGTTGGGACAAGAGAGAAGCGGCTTTGGTCTTCGAAGAGAGGGTTCGTTTCGAGACGAGGGTAGAGTGAAGACCAATGACGATTCTGCGGAGTCAAAAGGGACAAGGATGGGCAGAGGGATGACTTAAACCTTATTTAGATGTTTGTGCTGAGAAAAGATGGGAAAAAGTCGAGGTGCGGTGGTCGAGGGAGGGCCGAATCATGAGGCTGAAAACGGCAAGGGAGCCACTGTTTGGCTCTTTGTGTATCTCCACGGCACACTGACAGGCGCATGCGCTTCGGCAGCGGAAGGGGGATATTTGATGGGCGTTGAGTGGCGATGCAACCTGAGCCGCGAATGGCGGTAGACTGGCGTACACGAATCTCACGCTGCGCCCCAGGTGAGCAATATGAGCCGGTCGTTTGGACGTGGCCCGCCGCCACATTGTTCATGGCCAAACCATTGGCTGTTCTGAGTAGTTCACGGGACAGTGCCGATTGGATTTTCGATCTTTTGTATGCGCGGATTTTCGGGGGCAGGAGCTTGAAACGCGCGTGTGGCAAGGGAGAGTGAGGTTTTCGGCTCTGCTCCCGCCACTTGTTGCTTCTTGTTGGTCAAACTCGCCCTTGGCCATGTGCTCGTTCTTCTTCATCTCCTTGAAGGCCTCACGGACCTTTTCCTTGCACAGGTCTGCGTACGGGATGCCGCCCATCTGCATGACGATGTGCGGCTCGATGGGGGGGGAGTCATCCAGCTCGTAGGTGGCGGTGGGCTTCTGGACCGGCTTGATGTCGATGGGCAGCGGCGGGCGGTGGTCCGTCGGGTGCATGGGCTGCGGCGGGAAGGAGTGGGCGGAGACGACAGGGTGGCGGGCGTATTGCTGGGCGTGCGGGTCATGGGAGAGGTGGTGCACTCGTATTGTTGATAGTGTAGGTTTCCCTTTCTTGTCTCTGGTGCGGCTGAAATGCAGCCGGAGCGATGGGCGGTGCCCACCAGCGTCCTAGCGTCCATTTTAAGGGCGAAGTCAATTTACCGTCGACAACCAGCAAGATCACACATTCGCACTGTGAGGCGCGAGCTGAACAGATACATCTCAGCTGCTCGAGCCGTTGACATGGCTGCCCTGGAAGGATACTCTGATCTGTTGAGGGAATTGGGGCACAGGGTGGACATTTTCATCTTGTCCGGTACGGAAATGAAGGCGCAGCGCATCAAGGCTGCACGATTCATATACAAACAACAGCAAAAACTTTCATACTCTGAAAAACTAAGATCCCTACAATCCGGGTTTAATGTAGAGGATGTGGACGTCTCGGATATTGCGGATGAGGGTAAATATTATGGCGGGTTCCTCTTCGTCCCGATGGTTGCAGAAGCTTTCTGTAGAAAGGGCAGGATGACATGCGCAGCGGATGCCGCTCATTGCGAGAGTTTGGGCCGCCGTTCTTACGGAACCACATTTGAAGTGTTCGGATACGACACTAACCATCAACTCTGCCCCTTGGTGTTCGCCCATTTCGTGGGAGCTGAGGGAATGGACACGTGGGAGAAAGTTTTTGCTGCCGCCGCGGATATCCCAGGGTTTGATGTACCTACGAGGACGACAATTGTCGACCAGGAGAAATCTATCGACTCAGCGTACAAGCGGTGCATGCAGCACGCGAAGTTGTTCCTGGACCCACTGCATGTCCGAAAAAATCTCGCTACAGCACTGGGTGCGGGAAAGGTTGTTGGTGTGCGCATGTACGATAAAGCGCTTCGAAACCCAAGCAAGGATGAGGTTATTCAAGCCAAAAAAGACTTCCCGATGAAGATGTCAGATTACCTTAATAGGTTTGATGACAGTGAGCTGTACAGAGCATGCTCGATGTTGCAAGATCTAATCACGACATCTCAAGGAGCTGAAAGTGGCATGTCCGCCGCCCTGCGAAACCAAATCAGGACAGTGGAGCCTCAAAAGATGCTGGAGAAAGTTGTGTCGACACAGCGAACTGCCTTTTTGAAGCGGCAAGCAACTGCAATGAACTGCAAGAGTCCCGTACCACCTCACATTGAACAACGTCTTGCGCTACTCATTCAGAGATCAAGAGTTTATAAGGAGTCTGTTAGGTTTGTAGAGGGAACGGGGCAAATGGAGGCGACGGTACGAAGCGTGGTGGACGGAACGCGTTTGAGGCATGTAGTCATGCGTTCAGAGCCAAACACGCCCCCTTCATGCTGCATGCATTCACGAGATGGTTCCGGTTTTCCTTGCTATCACGGAACGGCTGTCATATGTGAGAAGTACGGATCTAATAATTTGTATAAGCACGTTGCGCGACGACATTTGACGAAAGCATGGAAAGAGAATTACTACAGCTTGTGTTACTCAATGCCGGCGCAATACTCTGTCGACAAAGTTATCAAACAAGCGAAACGGTTAGTAGCTTTTGGTCAGAACTTAAGAATTCCCAAAGCTATCCCTCCTCCTCGTGGGAGGCCAGTGAAAAACGCGGGAAAACGTAAGAAGAGCTGGTATGAGAACGGACCTGCGCCATCAAAGAGGAAGTATACTTGCTCTCTTTGTCGTTCTGAGACGCATACTGTTACTGATTGTGCACTGAGACAGCTTTATGGGGATGAAAACACTAGGTAAACATGCTTCCGTGGTATGGAAAATACGGAAAATACTGTATGTAATTGTATGTAGATAGAGTGGGTAGAAGTTGCCGGTGTTTCGCATATGAAGTCACCCTATATTTCCAACTGAAATCACATCAATCTCAGAAAACGATCCAATGTCGCCCTATAGACACAGACAAAGATCGGCATGTTTCAACATGTCGTTTTCTTAGGGCGACGTCACCCTCGGAATTGGATGAATGAGGAACGTCACCCTTCAATGCCACCTCAATTGGGGTAGTCGCCCCCAAAACACCCCCAGGGCTAGAACTTCACCTCCCCAAGGGCATCAAAAGCCGCACCTGTCACCCCAAGATCCGCAAATGGCCCAAAAAACTATTGTCTCACGGCTCTGACGGCTGTCACAATTATGGCATATTAGTGGGATTACGCAAGCCGGATTCTGCAGAATTCTGTAAACAATTCAGTAAAGAACATTACACTGAAATTGCATAAATGGAATTCTGCAATGAGGTTGTGACGAAAAGTGCAGAAATGTGACTTTTTAGTAAAGACAATTTCAACATCGTCATCAGAATTATAGGGACAGGTGTCGTGTAATTGGCGAGAGTTTGATAAGATAACTGCATGATTTGAGGCTACCAGTTCGCTTTCGATGCCACACTGAAACACAGGTAAGCACACAAATATGTCTGAAGTGCTTGGTTCTGAAAAACAAGACCTAGCCCCCACTAAAAGTGGGAGGTACTCGCGCTTCACGACACCGCATTTCTAGCGATCGTCAGTGAGGTTATCGCTGTGCAAGCGCATTTGGCAGAGTTTGGCGAAACGAGGAAACTATTCTTACTGTGGCGGAGATAGTAAGTGAAAACACACAGTCGGCGGACAAGGACAGCGTCTGTTGGAAAGCAGTTCAAGACAGGTACAAACGGCTGCGGGATCAGTATGATAAAAACAACACCAACAATCAAAGGTTGTCTGGGGTCGGTGGAGGAGAGATGGTGGAGCTGGCTGACCTTCTCATGAACTTTCGGGAAGGTCCGGATAACCGAGATGCGCAACAATCCATGAATATTGTAGTACAATTCCGTACCACAACCCCCTGGGGAGATGATAACCGCGCGGAAGGGCGGGTGCTACTGTGGCGAGCGGGCGTACACGCCCCGCCACCCTGTACAGTAGTACCCCAAGGGTCCGACAGCGATAGCAGCGGGCGTTAGAGGATATTCCCTTTTATAATATAGAGTAAGGGATTCAGGAGTAGGATGGTTTTTGTACTTTAGGTACTATTTTTAGTTCTGGTGTCAGTTCCCGCGGGACGACACATTTTGGGCACATGTCAGGATCGATACGTAATGACAAAAAACGTATCGTCCAGGCCTGATTCGACGTATGTGCGATTTTGGTACTGCCTACGGTATATGGCCCAAAATGTATCGTGCCGGGCGGTTTTAACGGCGACAGTTTTCTGGTGGGACGATACGTTTTAGGCCGATTTACACGGCGGCACCCCCTACCGGCTGTATTTGCAACATTGATGTTGGGAATTTCTTACTAAAAGTTTGCCCACGGCGGCGCACAGCCAATAAACTGTCAGTACGCAAAATTTTGTTTTTGCCGTGTGCGATTAGAGGCGCATGAGCAATATTACTAACTTCATATTTTATCACGTACCGTGTCCCTCGTCTGTCAAGATTGGCAGATGCCCAAAACGTCTCGTGCTGGGGGGCGCAATACAGGAGGCAGATGTAGTGGCAGGGCCTTATACTGCACTAACGGCGTCGCAATGCGCATGTACGAATTTCACAATAAGGCGGCGTAATTTATGTCCTGAACATCAAAGCTTTCTAATTTATTTACTGCGCGAAATTGAATGCGCCGTATGCATGTTTCGATCATCGTTGCCTCAACGTCGCATTTTGTACGGGTGTGTCAGCGATGCGTTGGGGAGGGATGCGCGCACGATGCGTTCTGGAGGAGTGCGTGTAGGACGCGAGCTGAGGGGGTGCGAGAATGATGCGTTTGAAGGGGTGCCAGAATGATACGTTCGAGAGGGGTGCGCCCATGATGCGTTCTGGAGGGGCGCGAGAACGATGCGTTTTGGAAGGGTGAGAGAATGATACGTTCGGGAAAGGTGCGCCCACGATGCGATCTGGAGGGGTGCGAGAACGATGCTTTTTGGAAGGATGCGTGCACGATTCGTTCTGGAGGGGTGCGACAATGATGCGTTTTGAAGGTGTGCCAGAATGATACTTTGGAGAGGGCTACTCGCAAGACGCGTCCTGCAAGGGGCTTGAACGATGCGTTTGCATGTTTCTTCTCTGTTTCAGCTACTTCTGTAGTAGATGGCCGTTACCAAAGCACAAGTGTAATTTTTGTGGGGTTGTTTGCGTAGTGGAGAAACAGCAAAACGGCACAATTGGTGAGCAGAGCAGTAGGATATGACGCGACGTAGAAGATGTATAAATGAACGATTAAACGGAAACGGCGGGCAGTGATCGCACGGGCACATGGAAACGTGAGGATCGCTGTGACATGTGAATGGTTCCGTTTTCGAGAGAATTGAAGATTTCTGTCGTTGAGAGTTTATTGAAAATGTGGTCCTAATACTGCAGTATGTGGAGATAGAAATCTACTGGCAGTCCAGTTGGAGAAGACCTTGATGTATGGCCCAAGCCAGTGGGAGCCATATTGTCAAAGGCATATCGTCGTTATTCCCATCAGCGGACTCTATGGCTGCATCCGAGAAGATGACGGCTAAGTCCTTCTCAGTGATCCGGGCCGGGCGGTCACGGGGAACGGAGTTGAAGCAGCAAAGGATTTCGGAAGGGAACAAGTTTTCAGCGATCTGTTGCTGGAAAGACTTCATTCGCCAAAGGTTCCAGGCGAGTGATATCATAGGACGTAGATCGCAACGACCGTATTGGCCGAATGTGAGGTGAAGTGGTTGGCCAAGGCAGTGCGAGAGGCGGCAATCATAGCACTTGAGAGGGACTTTTCTTGGGACGGGGCAAGACGGGACGAAATGGGTCGTAGAGAAACAGGCATAGCAGCTTCTTTCCATGAATGGATAGTCATTCTAGGGATGTTGCGTACCGGAACGGCGGGGAGAAGCGTGGCATAAGAGAGACGTTGTTTTGGTTAGGAAGAGCAATTGAGTTACTAGATGAACGGTGGATTCGGTGTCAATTGCCTGAAAGTGACTAAATGGCAACGAAAGGGGAGGTGACGGGGAAGGGAAACGGTTTGTGAGAACATTAGGTTGGGTTTGGCACGCCATACTGGGAGAAGTCCGTAAGCTCTTGAATGAATTTCTTCCGGATGGTGAAAGTGACGCGGGCCGTTTGCCCGAAAGGACTTGCTTCGAAGATGGTGACGCCGTCGGAAGTGACCGTGGACGGACTGGAAATGGTGCTTGCTGCATTGAAGGTGATGCTGAAGGCAGCAAGCGTTCACTTGATTGTTATGGGGAGAAGCTAAGGATTCTTCGAACTGGAGGGGCTGGAGGGGGGTTGGTTGGAGCGCATTGCTCAAGCAAGAGAAGCATTTCATCGAGGGTGTGCTCCGTGGATGTGGTGGCTCCGATTTGGTTTTGCCGTTGAGGCTCGAGATGGTTTTGATCTTGATCTTGATGTGGAGGTGCCAACTGCGATTGCGATGATGTGGTGGGAAGCGAATGTTGCTGAGACTGGGATTGCGAATTTGTATCCCAAGGTCTAGAGGTATCCGGTGTGTGAAATTGTAAACTCTGAGGGGTGTGCGGTGCATTAGTTGGCTGGGAGGGGAACATAGATCTGCAAACATCGCACCAGACTGCGTGCTTGTCGAAGCGATAGACACCAGAGACTTGGCCATCCATGGCTGTGTAAAGTGCATCCTTGCGGCAATCCGTGGTATTGAGGACCCAATTCATCATCTCGTTTCGGTTCGTTACTGCGAGATCGTTTTCGTCAATGTTGCCCTTTTTGAGGAGGGAGGATTCGAAGCTCTTATTGTACTGGGTTGAGTTCAGGACGAAGACGAATGCGTGGTGTCCGTCGCGTCCAGACCGGCCACTCTCCTGTGCAAAGTCAGCGAGGCTTCTTGCGGCGCCAAGATGAACTGTTGCTCGAACATCTGGAACATCTATTCCGGTACCGAAGGCGGACGTACAAACCATAATACGGAACAGAGTTGAAGGTACGAGGTCCTTGGTTGTTATGATGTCGTAGAGCTCTTCGTTTGCTGTCCAGTCGTTGTGGGCCTTTTCGCGAGCTTCGTTAGTGAGACCGGCATGATATATGAGCGGATCGACTGCGATGCGTTGATTGGAGAGGGCAACACTTCCTTGTGTATATGCGGTCGTCAAGGCTTTGTGGAGAGAAGTTGTTTCTTGGCGGGTCAGGGCGAAAGCGATGACTCTATATATTTTGGGCAACGGCTTTGGGGCGTTGGTGCAATCGAGGAAGTGCTGATGCAGAAAGCTTACTGCATTCATCTTCATGACTTCTTGTGCGGTGGCAAAGGAGCCTTCAGGAGTGCGAGTGTTTAGGCCTGGGTCAGAGTCTTCACAAAGTATCTTACGGCATGAAAGTGTGCCATGCAGAAGTGTTCTTGGCCGTCAGAATAACAGAACGGTTCTGACACAAAACGCTTCTGCAAGTACCAAATTCGATGTATGTGCGAAAACAGAACCGCCAGTGGGACATGCCCCCCATGGCTCCCGCCACGCCCGATTTCTCGTTTCCAAACATTCCCGTCCGCAGAACCGTTTTTCGCACACTATCACGTCGACCCCCCCATGCGCCCTCTCTGACGCACGCACCCACTCCCCGCACATACAACAAATTTACAATACTGACAAAATTATTTTTTGATTTTTTGCCATCCCCCAACGCAGGCGCACGAGCAATATTTTTAATTTCAATTTTCTAACCCTTCTGTTCAACTGACCAACCTTTCTGTTCCAACCGGCTAAACGCTTCTGTTTTCACACCTTTTCATTACTACGTACTGACCCAGGCGCACTCATTCAATAGTCAATCCCCTTCCCTTTTGCGCACCATTTCATCATTCAAATACGACCATAAAACGAATACCGCCGCAATTGCCCCAAAACACCTCATTTCAAAATATGCCACCCTCGCAGAACCGTTCTGCAGGGCACCCCCAAAACACTACCGCACGGCACGATTTCCCTCCTGTCTGGCAAAATTCCTTGAAACCCCGTTCTGCAGGGCAGCCCCCGAAACACTACCGCAAGGCACGATTTCCCTCCTGTCTGGCAAAATTCCTTGAAACCCCGTTCTGCAGGGCAGCCCCCAAAACACTACCGCACGGCACGATTTCCCTCCTGTTTGGCAAAAATCCTTGAAAACCCGTTCTGCAGGGCACCCCCCAATACACAACCGCACGGCACGATTTCCCTTCTGTTTGGCAAAATTCCTCGAAAACCCGTTCTGTAGGGCACCCCCCAAAGCACTACCGCATGGCAGAAATAATGGGAGTGAACGCAATTCTCCTGATTGCATTCGCAACAAACTCGAAACGACTCCTTCCCTTTACTGATAGTTTTATGTACCCTGTGCTTCGTAGAGCGAGGGGGAGAAACAGGAACACAGACAATAAAACGACCAACTTGTAGCATAAACACCCCCAGCGATAGGGGTGTATCCGCAGTTCGACCGAGACCCTTGTCGATCGGGAAGACGGGGGTGAAGCGGGACACCAGCTAACGGCACCGGGCAGCGGGCCCGGGTAGCGTGGTAGAGCGGGAACGGGGAGGACGCCGGTACGCGCGAGCGGTTCGACGCCTCGACGCCCCGGTGCGGTACTGGGTAACGATCCAGTACCGACGGGCGGAGGCGGAGCCGGCTCGTGCGAGTACCGCGCGCGTCCTCAACCCGCGCTCGGTGCCGCTCTAAGGTAGTTAGCGAGCGCTACTTTAGAATAAGCGGGAAGTCGGACCTTGACGGTCGGTGGGTGACAAGTCCGTGCTTGTCCCCCTCTAACGCCGCCGGTCCGCTCCATATTTAATGTACATAATAACCTATCATAATAGTACAGTACCGATGTACTGTAGCGGTCGGTCGACACTGTAATACTGTCGGCCATCGGGGCTGACAGTACACGCGTGCGCGCACTTCGGTCCCGCGTGTACACGTGTACACGTGCGCCCCCTGTACTCGGGGGTACACGTGGTGGTACTGTAGAGCATCGAGCCCTACAGTAACCGATCCGATTCTGAGTTGATCTAATCTAAAATAAAGCCCCAGGGGGGGGTTATACTACACGGCCCCCCCTTTAAGCGGGGATGTCCGCGTCCACGGGTGCTTGTAGAGCGGAAGCCATGGCTGACCGTATAATCGATACGGTCCCTTCTACTCCCTCCCACGACCCCGCTCTCGGGTCGGCATTCTCAGTGTCCCGCTCCGCCCTCGTTTGCACGCGTGTCGATCTATCGCCCCTCTCTCTGGCGTCCCGAGACCTCGCCTCCCCTTCGTCGCCGTCGGCTCATTTCTGCCGTTCGGTCGTGCGTGCCCCCTCTGGGCTCGCCTTGAGCGTCGACCCGTCACTCCCTTCGGAGGGGTCCGTTCTTCTGCATCCGACTTGGCGGGCACCCTTTTTTCTCCCTACCCAAGAGCCGGCCTACTCCCTCGTCTGCTTGATTGGCTCGCGTCCTTACGTCATCCATATGTCGCCCCTCACTACCCCTGAGGGCGCCCCCGCACGTCCTCTCTTGGCCCTTGGGATTGGATCGGACGCACCGGTCGTCTGCTCCCCGACCATGGATCACCCCACCCCCGTGGAGGAGGTGGCATCGCGGTCGCCTTTGGCCGCTCTCAACCCTTCCGCGCCGCCGCTCTGGTGGCCTCCGAGGCCTCTCCGAAAGCCTCGAGAGACCCGAGCCTCTACAGTATCCGAGGAGGTGGGTCCCTCGCCGCCCGTTGCTCCGCCGTTGGCTGCGCCCGTCAGTGGCGCGAGTGGTTCGCACGATGGGGAGCTCGCGGCATGGCCGAGGGATGGTTCGTACCGTCCCGTCGAGGGCTCTCACCGGGCCACTGGTAGTTGTCGGCGTCCCGGGGCGCCGACACCTTTTTCCCGGCTCGGCAGGATCGTGGAGGAGGAGGTGTCCGACACCTCCACGCAGTGGCTGGGCGTTCCCTTGGAGCAGTCGATTCCGCTACCGCTCAGTCGCCTAAACTACGCGTGGCGTCGCCACGCGCGGTCGGGCATCACCGTCGGTGAGCTCCTGGCGCGGGCGTGTTTGCGACCGGATCTACTCCGGATTCGCACCATATACGCAGGTGGCCGAGCTGAGGGGGCGTCCCTTGCCTTAGGGCGCTTGCTATCTGTGGGTGACGGTGCCCCCATCAAATTCCGGACGAGATACCCAGCGATAGGACGTTCGTCTATAGCGTAGAGGAGGCCGAGTACGTCGACCGGATGTCGACGTACCTTTTCCATCGGGGCCCCCGAGATCCCCGTCGTTTCGTACTTTCGGAGGTAGCGGGGCTATACGTCAGCTCCCGTACTCGTGCCCATTCGAAGGCTCGGGCGGCCCTTCAAAAATCGGCCTGTTCCCTGATGCGCCTTCACCACATCGCGTTGGCGCCAACCGATTGGTCCGCGTATCGCGATGCTGCGGAGGAAGACGGACGCATCTTCCCGTCAGCCGCATTCGCCCCCGGTTTGTCCCGAAGTGACTTTCCCGAGCTTCCCGCGGTTGTAGGGGAGCACTCCCTTCGTTAGGGGTGCATCCGTTACTCCCCTACACTCTGAGGCACTTTGGCTTCGCTTGTAATGACCCGGTACACCCGGCTTACGCGGAGCTGGTCTACAATTTCGAGTGCGAGTGGGCGTGGTCCCTATGCACTGCCTTCATGGCCGAGGTTTCATTGCATGGTAGAGCTTTCGTGCAGCCCGTCGGCGTGCTGTCCTTCCTTGGTCCGGTCGCGCCGTCGCTTCCCGACCTGACCTTGCACCCCATGGAGCGCGGCTCCCCGCACGTCCCATGGTCCTACTCTTTGGTTCTCGATCTTATGCACCGCGCCGTAGCGGTGCCCCAGCGCAATCAGCGTTCTTGGACCGATTACACAACCAGCACCCGGAGCCTCTACTTGGCCTACGATTGGAAAGGGGATGCTTTCGTAGCGCGTCCCAGTCCGCTCGGGTCGGATCCCTCCCGGAGCAAGGGAGGCGTGGGGTCCGTTGCCCGAGAAGCGCGCCGGAAGCGGTACCGCGATTTGGATGGCGAAGCTCCGTCAGTCGCCTTCCGAGATGCACGTTCCCCACTTACTTCCCTCTTCCCTTCGGGGGAGGGGTATAGCGCCGCGGTAGGCGCTCCGTCGTCTCTCCCGCTCCCTCTTGGGGCCGACTCATGTCTTGACGTAAGTCCCAAGACCACGTGCAGCCTTGATCTGAGTCACGACGAGATCATTGCTATCCCAGGAGTGGTCCGCGCTCTGGGCCGTTCGGTCGGCCGAGTTTGGCAAGTTGGAGGTCTCCTCCGGACACTGGCCGGTTGGTACATAGAGCGGAGTAACGAGGCTCGTCGCCTCGGTGCACAACTCCGCCATGCCCAGGGGGAAATCGAGACCCTTCGTGAATCGGCGTCGCGCCAGAGCAGCATGCTACAGCACTTATCGGTCGAGCGCGATCGATATCGCCAGGAGCGAGACAACCTTCGGGCTTCCCCTACACACGTGCCTCTCCCTCAACTTCGGGACCCCTATGAGGGACGTGTGCACGACTCCTCGGTGGCCGGCGGACCAGCCGTCCCGTCCAACTCGCGTCCGAGGTGGTCCTTCCACCCGGAGATAGCGCTTCCGCCCCTCCACGATATGGAGTCGGACGTGCCGTCGCACCCCAGCTACCGTCCCCCGGAGAGGCGTACCCCCGGGTCGTCGGTGCCCTCCAACGGTACGAACCGTTGAGCGTGCAAGCATAGCGACCGGCTCTCGACATCCTTAGTCATTTCTTTTCCTGTAAAGCCCCTAAGGCAGTTCCTCGCGAGTCTTTCTCCTACGCTCGCGGAAGACCTCCTCCCTGGCCTGGACAAGACAAAAAAGGGGGGGCTCGGATTTGTTGCCGTCCCACCCCGCGTCCCATCATGCTGTTCGAACATGGATCCCTTTGTAGAGCAACGGGGGACGTGCGAGTGAACGCTCCTTTCTTACGACCGCTGCGTCTGATGCGCGGGAGTCCGTCGCGTGTGCGATCTGCTTCCATAATTGCGCTTGCGACGGTCGCCTCGCTTGTCGCGCCACTTCCCATCGGGCAAGGGCGCGGGTGCGTACCCTTTCCCTATCTCTCTCTTTTTTTTCTTGCCGCCCGCCGTCGAGGCGAGGGCGCGAAGACGCAAAGTCCGTCTTCTATTTGGCGTTCCTCGCCGTCGTGGGGAGGGCGCCGGCGACTTCCGCCGTACGGTTCGCGGCCTTATACCGGTGGCGAGCGGGGGCGCTCTCGGGGGCCTGGGCCTCGGTTTGAGTAACGCCGCTCCACGACGGGTATGCCCCGCTTAGGGTCGTGCCGGGGAGAGGGAGTTCGTCGAAAGATTAACGGGATGACGGCAGCTGAGATGGAAGTCGCTCTTCGGCTAAAATTAACGAGCTCCCATTGGCTGAAATTAACGAGCTCCAATTGGCTGAGCCACTCCCGTTACCTTGCACCGATCCAGAGCCGTCTCAAGTCCTCGGCGTTATCCTTTCCTTTCTGCATGCAGGGGTCCTCCTATCACCCTTTGCAACGGTGGCGCTTCCTGCCGCTTTTCTGGACGCTCTCGTAAAGTCCCCATTGTCGCCGTTGTGACCTACGTAAGGTTGGTGAGCAGTGACGTTCCGAGGTCCGAGTCTCCGCTCGGATAACGCCCTTCCTATGCTTCCATTCGTCACCAAAGGAGGCATTTCCTTCTCGACACGGCGTAGCGTGTCCCACCGTAGAGTGATGGGGTATTACCTGTTCCTCGCGGGCCTCCTGGCCCGAGCTGTCCTCGTTCCCCTATCAACGGAACCCGATCCCCGATTCGGTCGGAGTCGTCAATCGTTAAGTCCGCTTCTAACTCATGAGCCTGATCGTACAGTGCCGTCCCGCGTTCGAACTACCCCCAGCGCCATACACACAGTGATACTATTCTCAACTGCCTTTCTTTGTGCCGGTTTGTCTTGCGTTCTACGCAAGCGAAAAGCGCTTCGAAGGACTTCCTAGTTCGTCCACGCTCAGCCGATGGTCCGGGTCGATAGCTGCGTGAGCGGCTGAGTACGGGGACGACATGCTCCCGGATTCGATAATCTACGTCATGATGTTGGCGGCAACCCTCAATCCGTGGCCGTTCTCTTCACCACCCGTACGCGGCGTGTGGTTCTGCGTGAGGCCCGACTCGGGAGCGGTAACTGATTTTTTTTGTAGACACTCGCAACCGACGTGCGAGGGGCAAGCGGCCCGGTGGCCACAAAGGCGATCCAGCCCTTCGCGTGTAAACAGTCAAATCGGTTCGGTGTATTCCCGCGAAGGGCGAAGACTTGCCCGTTTCGACGGGGTGGCCGGGGGAAATTCCCTCTTACCGTGCTCCAGCGTGGTGCTCGCGGCGAGCGAGCGACGGTGCTCTGTTGGGGCGTCGTTTCTTTCAGGTCGCTGCCTGGAGGAGTGGGGGAAGGGCATCTCTACGCCCTCTCGCGGCCGGTGCCGCGAAGACGACATTCAAAGTCGTGCTTGTGCTCTGGAGGGCGTCCCGAGTCCCTTGCCGCGGTCTCTTTCCGTCGCTTATCAATTCCCACGCTCAGCGGCATCCCTTTTCGTCCTTCCATCTCGCCGTCGGCCCGTGCAGTCGGTCGCGAGACGACGTCGGCGCCGCCTCCAGTTGCACTTGTGGACGACGGGTGCGATCCGAGTTATCCGACTGTCTATCTGATCCCTACGAGGGGCATCGTTTTGCGCGACGGATCGCGGCGTCTTGTTTCGCCGAGGCTCGGGCGACCGTCATCCTCCGCTTCGCCCTGAGCTATCCGCGGCGCTGTCCCTTTTGTCGGAGCTGTGCCTGGTGGTGGAAGGGTTGTGACGACTTCTAGCGCCCTCGGCGCGCGTTCCTCCCTGGGCGTGGTATTTGGGGTTCCGGGGCCGCCGGGGGTTCGTCGTCGGTACCCGTGCCTTCCTTCGGCCATAGCACGCTTGTTCGAAACTGCGGTTCGCGATCCGCTTTGCCAGAGTGGCGTCTTACGTTCGGCGTCTGCCACAGGGCGCGCGCGCGTCATCGCGGCGAGGCGTCGGTTCGTGCGTTCGTGCTTGCAAAGACAGAGAGGTTAGTGACGTAGGATCCCGTGGGGGAGGTGTCTTCCAGCGTTGTTCGCCGTCGGCGGCGACGGTTCGGGGGCGCAGGAGTCCCCTGCGCTGGTCGTCTCCTCGACTGTAGTCACCCGTTCCTCCGTTGGTAGCTGGAGGGCGGCCTGGGCCAGTCGCTCATCCTGTGCTTGGTCTGCAGCGCGCGCGAAGAAAGTTAAAAAGCCGATCCGGCGGCTTGTCCCACGTCGGTTTTCGAGGCACCCGCTCGGTGCGCGCGTACGATTCAACCTCACGCCCGCGTCCCTTTCTTGCCAGGGGGCGGACGTGTGTACCTTCACGCGGCCATTCATTGTACCCCTCGGGCAGCGTCGTCCGGTTTCAACCTTGCTTGTCGCTGGCGCACAGTACCCAGGTGCGCGATGCACGTGCTCGTGTAATTTTCCCCGTTAATTTTTCGTAATTTTTAGAGGATGGTGGCGGAGTGATTTGGTGATGACGCAAGCGGTGTTGGTGCCTGGCGCGCACCCCTCCCCCGGCGTCGCTCACGTGTAACGCTCTCCTCTCCCGTAATCTCCCGTATTACGGGGCATATGTTGGCGATGGATCCGGCGTGTCCCGCACCTGTGTGCAGATATCACTGCCCCCGAATTGCGTTGCTCACGCTTGCTCGCTCTTATTTAACTGCCCGGTCGCGTGTTCTCCCGACGCAGCTCCACTCGCCTGCTCATCTACTTGCTCGTTATCGGACCCGGATGCGGACTGAGGGCTCGGAGTGAGAGTGGCTTCGGGGTGTTGCCCGCTCTCCGGGGGACTCGGTGTCCCCCATCAATAATGGCCCTATCGTGGGCGATCGCGCGTTCTTTGGGCCTCTCGGCTCGAGTTTGCTGGACTGAACGGGACGTCCAGTGACTTCGAGCTAGAGATCGTCTAACCCTTCAGCTCTGAAGGGGGGTACTTGGGGTCCTCGTAATATTGGTCATTGCGAGGGCCCAACATTTTTTTTCAGGCAGTTCGTACTGTCCTGTTCTTATGTCTCGCGTCCTTGACCTCCGAGAAGTCAATACGACTTGACTTTAACACGTCCCCGGCTGTGACCCTCCGATAGAGTCCGCTGTCCTCCTTCGCTTCCCCTTTTAGTCTGTTCGTGCAGGCTGGGGTTAATCCGCGAAGGAGCGGTTGAGGCCCCCCCCTTAAGTGAGAACGTCCGCGTTCACGGTTTGGGTGAGGTCTCTGCCGGTACGTCTCCGGAGGCGTTGGGCGTAACGAGACACCAACTCCTCCGGGACGTGAGTCCGGGCTGTCCAAGTGGGTTGGGCGTAGTCCGCCCACTTGATGAGGAACTCCGTAGTTCCGTCTTCCATGACTGGATGTCTCAGTAGCCGTACGACGGCATACTGCGCTCCCGCAGTGACCTTATCGGCGAGGTCCCGTGGGGTCGTCGTACTTGCTCGTGGCGCGTCTATCGGAGACGGGGCGTACACGCAGCGGTCGGCGGAGACTCGCTCGGTGACGCCATCACGATCGATCGTGATGGTTCGGCGGTCATTGGCGAGCACGCGGTAGGGTCCGACAGCGGGCGAGGCGAGCTTGTTCGATGTCTTAGCCCCATCGGTGGGGTTGAGATATACGTATTCTCCGGGACGGAGCCGGGAATTAATACGTCGTATGCGCTTATCGAAGTCGCGCTTGTAGCGAGCCTGCGTGCGACGCAGGCTCCCGTAGGCCTTTTGGATAGTCGAGTCCAAGGTCTTGAGGAACTCGGCACGTTGGTTCCCCCTATCGGAAGGGGGCGCGTCGCCGTCCGCCTGTCGGAGAGAGAACTCCGACGGTGGCCTGCTGAGCACGAGCTCAAACGGCGTGGTGCGTGTGGTGCGATGTACGTGGGAGTTGTACGCATACGTAAGCGGCCCCACGTACACATCCCAGTCGTCCAGGTGTTCACCCACGTAGTTCCTCAGTATTGAGGCGATTGTTCGGTTATATCGCTCGACTTGCCCGTTCGTCTGGGGATGGTACGCCGAAGTGTACAAATTCGTTATCCCCAGGACGCGGCACGTGCTGTGGAAGAACTTGGCATTAAACTGAGAGCCGTTGTCCGAAAGCACCGTGCCAGGGACGCCATACTTGAACACCCACGAGTCGCAGAACGCAACTGCGACCGTGTACGCTGTTATCGTGCGGAGCGCAACGACTTGCGTCAGCTTACTGAAGCGGTCCGTATTCACGAGCAGGAACCGTTTTCCTGCCTTTGTCTTGGCGAGCGGCCCCAAGATGTCGATCGCGAGGCTCTCGAGTGGCCTCGTAGCTGGAAACAATCTCAATCGGTTGAGATGTTTCCTCAGCTTCACCCGGTTCATCGCGCAGGTTCGACACCCTCGCACCGTGGCTGCGACGTCTGCAGCCATGTGGGGCCAGTAGTACTCGCGTCGAAGTGCGTAGTACATACGGTTCTGGCCCGGGTGCCCCGCAATGGCCGGGTTGTGGCACAGGCCAAGGAGCCTGGCTCGGAGCGTCCGAAGTACCACCACCTGAAGGATATCAGGGTCGAAGGGATGTCTCCGTTTGAGCACCCCTTGGTGGTCCTCGAAGAACGCGGAGTCCCGGGACTCTGACTGTCGTGCCAAAACGGTTTGGCAGAAGTCATCCACGCGTTGCTCCTCGGCTATCTCCTCTACCGTCAGAGGGGCCGGAAGGTCGTCCTGCGTTGGGGCGACCAGGGAGTCCAGCGCGCCAGCCTCGGGGTCTTCGGCGCGCTGGATGTCGGCGGCGTCGAACTCGTCGCTCTCCTCCCAAAACGCATTGGGTCCTTGGAGAGCGGGGGCTTCGTCGTCGCCTCGCCGTTCGCCGCGCGTCTGTACGCGCGACCTTGTCCGGGCTTCGGCTTGGTTCCGTGTCGTTACGAAGACATGGACGGCCTGGTGATCACAGCTCGTGGTACAAGCGTGGTCCACGAGCTCGTTCGATACGTCTCGAACTGTCGTGCCCCCGTCGAAAGTGGGGATGTCGTCATCCACCTCGACGGTGGGGCGAGGGTCATCGGCGACCTTCGGCGACACGAGTCGTGACAGGGCATCCGGCATCTGATGCACGCGTCCAGGGCGGTACTGAATGGTGAAATCGTATTCAGCCAGACGTAGCCGCTATCGGGTCAGTCTTCCGGAACTCTCGGTGAGGGACATGAGCCATCGGAGGACGTCATGGTCCGTCCGTACGGTGAACTTCGTGCCTTCTACGTACGGCCGTAGTGTGCGGACGGCCCACACTACGGCGAAGCACTCGCGTTCGGTAGCGCTGTAGTTGCGCTCACTATCGGACAGTGAGTACGACCAATACCCCACGGGGCGCCAGTCGTTCGGCTCTTCGTGCTCCTGAAGTAAGGTGCAGCCGAGTTGGTAGGCACTCGCTTCGGTGTCTATCATGTACGGACGGCCGTGCCGAGGCAACGCGAGGATAGGCGGAGCGATCATGCACTTCTTAAGGTTCTCGAACGCCTGAAGTTGCAGCTCCGTAGGGTTATAGAAATCGGGATCTGAATCCTTGCGCGTCATGTCGGTCAGAGGACGCGCAATCTTAGCGAACCCCTTAACGAATCGGCGGTATACGTTGCACGCCCCGAGGAACGAGCGCACTTGCGTCAACGTCCTCGGGAACGTGAACGTCTTGAAAGCGTCGGCCGCCGTATCGGCCACCCTCAACTTGCCTGGGGAGATGACGTGCCCCAGGTAGTGCACCTTCGGTCGGAAGAAGATGCACTTCTTGAGCTTGAGGGAGATACCGGAACTCCGCAGTAAGCTCAAGACGGTATCGAGATGCCTCGCGTGTTCTCCGTGCGTACGGGAGAACACGATCACGTCGTCGAGGTAGACGAGGCATATTTGCCAGCGGAATCTGGAGAGTATTATGTCGAGCGCACGTTGGAAGGTGGCCGGTGCCCCTTTGAGTCCAAACGGCATGCGCAAGTGGCGAAACGTGCCCATGTGCGTCGTAAACGTGGTCTTATCTCGGTCTTCCGGAGCGACCGGGATCTGCCAATAACCGGAATTGCAGTCCAACGTGGTGAAGACGGCTGCATCTCCTAACGAGTCGATGCAGTCGTCCATACGCGGCAGCGGATACGAATCCGCTGCAGTCTTCGCGTTGAGACGCCGATAGTCTACGCAGAACCGAAGAGAGCCGTCTTTCTTCGGTACGAGCACCACCGGGGAAGCCCACTCGGTGCTCGCGGGTTCGATAACCCCTGCGTTCAACATCTTGTTGACCTCCTTCGCGACCATTTCGCGCATCGCGGGCCCCTTACGGTAGGGCATCGAGCGTATCGGCTTCGTACCCGGTTCGAGGGCAATGCGGTGCTCCGTTGCTCGGATAGTTCCGAGCGCACCGCTCCACAGACTCGAGTGCCTACGGAGCATCTCAAGTACGTGGCCACGGAGCTTGTCATCGTCGATGTATGACAAGTCAATCTCTTTTTCCCAATCCATCGGTGGATTTTCGGGATCCTTATTCTGTGGGGGTACAGTACCCCCCGCCGTCGGGTGGTATAAAGGTGACCGTTCGTCCGTGTCAACCCCTCCGTCACCCGCGGTGGTCTGGTCGTCGGAGTTGGATCGGCCAACTCCCACCCTTCCGACTTGATCGGTCAAGTCGGTCAGGTGTAGCGCGTGCGCGATCCCCTCGGCGACCCTCCGTTCGGGCGTGAGGATCGCGAGGGGGTTGCGCTTCGCGTATCCCACGACGGTGTGCTTCGGAAGCCGCCTCTCCCGTCGCGAGAAGTTCGCGACGATGACATCGAAGGTCTGATTCGGCAGAACCTCTGCGACGCCATTCGTCAACCTCACTCCATGTCGGTGTTGGAGTGAGGGCTTGGGCTCCAAGAACACGAGGCCCCTCCCCGCGGTTGTCACACGCACTCGGGCTTGTGACATCGCGGTGATGGTAACCCAGCGGGCGATTCGGATCGCCTGCGGGGCCTCCTCGCGTACATCCGGTCGGCTCGTCTGGCGTCCGCGTCGCCTAGTAGGGGGAGCCGGCTCCCCCTTCCCGTCGACGATGGCTACGGAGCCACCGTGGCGAAGTTCGAGCTTCTGGCCATCGATATCTATGCTGCGTACGTGGGCATCGATGAACGCGGTCCCAAGTAGGACGGGAACAGCGAGCTGTTCGGCCACTACGAAAGGCATGCGGAACGTCGTGTTCCGCAACCTGACAACGAGATGGACGACGGCCGTAAGTCGGAGCGGGTTACTGTTCGCGCCAGCCAGTCGGGGTAATGGCGCGTCCCGTATCACGTAGCGGGTCCAGTCCGGAGGAAGGTCGGCCTTCCTCACCAAGTTGTACCCCCAACAAGTATCGACGGCGATCGTGTGGGGCTTGAACGCGTTGCCTCCGGTGGCCACGGAGCCCAAGACGTTATATATTTTTGACGTCATGAGGCACACGAGGCCATCGACTATCTTAGGCGCGACCTTATCGGTGAGGTCGTTCTGTCGGGGCTTTCGCTTTCGGTGTTGACCCCTCTTGCGCTTCCTTCTACGCGTTTCTTGGGGCGTCCGCGGCTCGGTGACGCCCCCTCGAGTGCTCGGGTCCATACGCGGAGGACCGTTCGTCGGTGGGCCTTGGCTCACGGAAGCTAGGAGATCGACGGGCTCCTTTCGGTCTTCATTACTTCCCTCGTGTTCGCTCAGCATCACCGGGGTTGACGGTGTCCCGGCGGTGCTCTCCTCCAGCGTCGGGCTTACGGAGGCCTCGACGCTCCCGTTCTCCTGCATTGGCGCCGCAGGAGTTCCCGTGCTCGCTCCAGCACACGGGGGATGTATTATCGGACAATACCCCCCGTGTCCTTGGCCAGCACGCCGGGTCCGGTCTAGTTCGTAGGGATAAGACGGCTCACGCGACCGCGTGTACGTAACCGTCTTTACCCTTTTTTCGAACTACCGGTGCTATCTGAGCTACCTTCCTGGCCATCGGTGGCCAGGTCTTCTTCGGGTCCTTGGCCGTGTGGGTCGGGACGATTCCCCCACCGCGGCCGCGCGACGTCAGCGAAGTATTCGGGTACTTCCTGACCTTGGCCTGTGACGTCCGGTCGTCGCAGGATATGGGGGACGAGGCGAGTCGGGTCTCCTTCGCGCCCCTCCGTGGGTAGAGAATACGGGTCCTCTACCCAATCCTGCATGTACATGATCGCGTTTTGTACCTGTTGGGGTAACCGAGAACGGTCTCGGTCCCCTCTCCCCCCTTGACGGGGATACCTTGTGTCCGACGGGCGGTAATCCGGTCGATCACGACGATCGAGTTCGTTACGAAGATACCCGCCTCCGCGTGGGGCGAAGCGTGTGCCCCCACCCGAACGATTCGGGAAACCTTGACGCGGGGGGCGGCCCTCGCCGACCGACTGCCGGAGGAGATTACGCGCGCCGGGGCGCGTCTCCATCTGGTAGCGGTAGTTCCTGTACGCCGTGAACATTCGTTGTTCCGGCGACAGGAACGGGCACGCGTACATGGCGTGTCCGTACGTACGGCATAGCCAGCACACGTACGCGCTGCCATCCGTTGAGGCGAAGGTCGCTGCGTGCCGCGCCTCCTCATCGGTGAGGAGGGGTACGCGAGGGGCTTCAGCTCCTGCATCTCGACTCGATATGTCGAGCTCTGCGACCCGGGGATCCGTACCCCTTGCCACTCTTGGAGTGGCCGCGAAGGCGGTCGCGTAACTGGATGTCGTTCCGGTCGACATCGGTGAGGGGGGTCGTCCCCCCACGGGTCCTCCTCCTTGCGTAATGAGGACAGGGTCGGCCTGCCACTCATCCTCCTCGATGTGGAGGGTCGTAGCGGGCGAACTTGTGGCGGCAGACTTCGTAGTCCTGCCAGCCCTCCCTGCCGGTTTCGTATCCGGCAGGGGTAAACCGCGCCGAGCGCGGTACGTCGTTCCTTCCGCCGTGGCGATACGGCGGATGGTTGGAAGATCGGTCTTCTGGCGGCTCGGCAGCCGCTGTACGGTTTCGGAAACTGCGACACGGGTCGCCGGTGCCAGTCCCCGCACGAAGTAGTGCGCAAGGGACTGTTCGGAGAACACCGCCGTGCACCGGAACGCAGCAGTTTCTAGCCGGTCCGCGAACGTGCTCTCCGTTTCATGAGATTGCTGTCGCGCCGTGGCGACAGCGTCGTACGCTTCACCTAACACGTCGTCGGTTAGGTAGCGTTTCAGGAACTGGTTCACGAGCCCCGGCCAGCTCATGTCGTCGTGTAGCTGGCCGGCGCGGAGGCCACGCATTGTGTATCTCGTATACAGGCGCTCCGCGTCGCGCTCTAGGAAGTGCGCGAGGACTCGTACCGCAACACCTTCGGTAAGGTGTTGCGAGTTGAAGGTTATTCGGACATCCTTCAAGAACGGTAGGAGCTGGATCGGGTCCGTACCGTCAAAGCTCCTCATCGTAGGTCGGATCCCACGGCAGCGTTGAACGTACTTCGCGATCCGTCCCGCGTCACCCGAGGTACCGAGCCTCGAGGTGTTATCCAGCCGGTACATACGATAGTCAGCGACGGCGCTGAACTCTTGGATCATCGTATGTACCGGCTCGAGTCCGGGTTCGGCGGGACCCAGCGTGCCGAAGGGGGTTACGGGTAGCGTACGGACGTCTACCGGACCTGGATGCTCGGCGTAGTTCGCCGGCGGGTAGCCGCCCCAGCGGGGATCGACACAGTACGTCGGTACTCCGGATCAGCGGGCAGTTCCTCCACGGTCAGGGTCGTCGCGATACGATACGCGTTCCATCTGCCGCCTACTTCCGGGGATAGGCGGCAATGCTTGGGTCTCAGACGCGTAATTCGCGCCAGTCGGAAGGCGGTTGCCTTCCGCGGTTCGGCTGGTGTCGGCACCAGCCGGTCCCCAGCGGTCCCGAGCGACGGCGCTCGGAGGTACGGTACCACCGGGCCCTCTCGTGGGGGCACCGGGCAGCCTTGCAGCCATGGTCCGTTCCATGTCACGAGCACGCCGACGCGTGGCGTTGAGCTCGGCGGAGAGGTGCGCGAACGCACCCAACTGTTCCGCGGACGGGGAGGATCGGTCCTCAGGTCGTCTCGTAGGGGTCGGCCCCTCGGGACGACCTTGCCCGGATGGTCCGGGCGATACGAGACGCGAGTCTTCGACGAGCACTATCCGCGAGTGTAACTCGTCGATAAGTGCTCGGAGATTCTCTAAGGACTGCGTCACTCTATCGAACCTCCCTTCACGCAGGGAGCGGAGCTCGGCCATACATCGAGTGTATACATGGTCCGATACATCGATCCGAAGGGAAGTACGGACTTCCTCGATGTATTCGGCTATGCGTTCGAACATCGCCGCCGCTCTTTCCTCGGAGGATCCGAGCGACGGTTCGCGGTCACGAGGACCTGCGTCGCCGTCGCCCGACGGGGCGGATGGGGATCGCACAGCGTCCGGACTCGGATCCGCCGCTTCGGAGCGGATCGAGGGCTCGTACTCCTGGCTCATCTCAACGCGTTCGGACGCGGAGGGCCTAAGAGGTCTTCTCGGAGAACGTACTCCGGGGTCTTCTAGGTCGGGAGACCACTGTAGTATAACACCCCCCAACGGAGAGGGGTGTATACTTAGCTCGACGTAGACCCCGTACGAGGGGTGAGAAGACAGGGAGAACACACAGCTAACGGGACAGGGAAGCGGGCCCTAGTAGCGTGGTAGAGCGGGACGGTCGGGGACGAGCGTACGCGCGGGCCGATCTACGCCTCGACGCCCCGGAGCAGCGCTGGGTAACGTACCAGCGCTGACGGGCGGAGGCGGATCGAGGCTCGCTCGCGTACGCAGCTGTCCCCTACCCGCTTTGTCCCGGTTAACGCGCGCGAAGGCGGATCGCGCTCGTTAGTTAAGCTGGAAGACGGACCTAGGCGGTAGGTCGTGGACAAGTCCGTGCTTGTCCACCTACCCCGCCGCCGGTCACGCTTGTATTTAATGTATACAATGCGTCTATCATAATACTACAGTACCGGTATGCTGTAGTAACTTACTGTAGCGCGGGTCGTCCCGCGCTGTAATGCTGTCAGCCGTCGGGGCTGACAGCACACGTGTGGGACGCGTACTGTGCGCGCGGTGGTACGCGCCTCCTACACGTGTACGCGTGTGGTCCCGCGTCCTCCGTACACGTGGGGGTACACGTGTGCGCGCGTGTGGTTCGTATTGATCTGATCTAAATCTAATCGCGAACCGCCGTTATGCCACACTACCCAGGCACAAATGGCGCTCGGCCTATTTCGAAGCTGACGTCGCCAAAGAAATCCCGAAGGACCCTGTTGACATCGATGACAGCCCGGCTGAGAAACACTCGGACGTCATCGCTGATATCGCCATTGGACCCTATCAGTGGTACAGTTTTCTTTATTGTGGTTGCGATATATTGTATGATGCACCTGGCGAACGTCAGAGGTGTAAAATCCAAAACAGAAACTAGTTGTATGGTATAACTCTGTGAGACAACATGTTGTCTGCATGCATGTCGACGCCGGGCAAACGAAGGTGGATGGGAGGTGCCCGTACTGTTTTCTTAGAGTGTTATAGCATGAAACTAGTTTCTGTTTTAGATTTTACTTCTCTGACGTTCGGGTGTAGTATAAACACCCCCAACGCAGGGGGTTGTATACTCTGTTCTTGCGGAGACCCCGATCGGCGGGAAGACGGGAAGCAACCCCAGCTAACGGAACCGGGCGAGCCCGGGGTAGCAGTGGTAGAGCGGGTACGGTTGGGGACGCGCGCACGCGCGGGCCGATCTACGCCTCGACGCCCCGGCGCAGCGCTGGGTGACGTACCAGCGCTGACGGGCGGAGGCGGATCTAGGCTCGCTCGCGTGCTTGCGCGTCCCCTGCCTGCTCGGTTCTTAACTTGATACGGGCTAGTGGAAACCCGTTCTAGAATAAGCGGGGAGTCGGACCTTGACGGTCGGTGGGTGACAAGTCCGTGCTTGTCCTCTTCCACCGCCGCCGGTCCGCTCCATATTTAATATACAAAACAATCTATCATAACACTACAGTACCGAGGTACTGTAGTGGGCTACTGTAGTGCAGGTCGGCCTGCACTGTAAGACTGTCAGCTATGTCGAGGCTGACAGTACACGTATTATCCCGTGGTGCGTGCGTGCTTCGTTCGCGCGTGGTACACGTGTGCACGTGTATGCGCGTGTCCCTTGTTCCCGTGGTGTACACGTGGACACGCGCGGTTGTACTGTAGAGCGTCGAGCTCTACCGTAGGGGATCCTGTTGTTGATCCAATCTAACGAAAAGCCCCCAGGGGGGGTTATACTACATCGGGTGAAGCTGTAGAAGATCGACTGCTACGTGAAAAGTCATCAGTGCCGTGCTGGAGCTCTGCCGGGACCTCTATTCCTCTTCCCTTCATCAAGGCATTAAGTTGCATAATCGTGTTCTTCCTCTCTTTGGCCTTCTACCTGGCATCTTTCTCTTTGTTCCTGGCATCATCTCTTTCGCGCTTTGCATCATCCCTCTCGCGTTCCGTCGTGCGCACTTTGTTCCTGGCATCATCCCTTTCGCGTTCTGTCGTGCGCACTTTGTTCCTGGCATCTTTCTCTTTGTTCCTGGCGTCATCCCTTTCGCGCTCCGTCGTGCGCACTTTGTTCCTGGCATCTTTCTCTTTGTTCCTGGCGTCATCCCTTTCGCGCTCTGTCGTGCGCACTTTGTTCCTGGCATCTTTCTCTTTGTTCCTGGCATCATCCCTTTCGTGCTTTGCATCATCCCTCTCGAGCTGGGATTTGCGCACAGGTGATCCAATTATCTCGGTTGGAGTGCGCTTCGGCTTCGACAAGTTTTCCACAGTGAGGGCGAGCTCCTCTAGCACGTCACCGCGAACAACTGTAGCACCATAAAGCTTTTGAATTTCGGAGGAGAGAGGATAGCCCGACGGGGGAAGGGATTTGGAAAGGCGTGCAGATCTTCTCCTGGAAGGGCCAGCAGAATCGTTCTCTGGACGATCGAGGGAGTGAACAGTGACGCAGGGATTTTTGTGATCCAGAATGACGTACTGCGGTACTTTCATCCTGGCACACTCAACTGCTTTTGAGCGGATATCGTTAAGCGGGTTCGATGGACTCGTAACTTCTATTATGACGTGTGGTATCCTACCCGGCGGAAAACGCATTTTGCGGGAACGTGGTGAGAGGTTCCCGCGATCCGTTGCGTTGCATTGTGCAACCTCTTTCATATACCAGTGCTCACCACCGCCCGTGCTAGTGGCAGTACCCTTCCTATTCGCCTCATTTCTGGAATACGACCCTTCCTGCTCAGCGCCCCAGCCGACATGCAAGCAGCAACCTTGCTTTCCGCCCGGCTATACACCACCTCCACAATCACGGTCCAATCGAGTTTTGAGGTAGTTTCGAACGCGGAAAAACTCGCCGCTGCTCGTCGTGTCCGAGATCTAGAAAATCGGCATGCGGCAGGAGGTTGCTACGCCCAAACTTAAACGTGCAATTGATTCATAGCACTGTTGCCAGAGTTAAGTAGATCCCTGATTCCGGGACTGTTCCCGAGGGACACGCATGCATCCCACGTTCTAGTTTCGAGATACCCAGTCCCTATCTTGTGCATGCCTGATTCTATACAGCAATCGATGAAAACTGTCTTTCCGACCGCCACCACCACCACTACCACGGCTTTCTCTTCCTTCCCATTTCCGCTGAAATAAACCCCAGGTAGGTGCCCCTTCTTGTTGTCTGTCGCACACACCGTCTACCCTTGCTCATTGTCCCTTGTTTCTCTTAAGATTCCCACTTCCTCTCCTCATGTTCCGTCAACAATTAGTACTTGCTGTATTATCTGATGAGGACGACGGGAGAAGAAACCAACAACTCTCAACTATTGTTTAACGCATCAAGCGTCGGGAACAAGTGTGAAAGGCAATCGCGCGCTGACGTCCTGAGACGTCCTGAGACGGACTGTAGATGCGATTTGAAGATGGATTTTGCGTGCAGGATTTTGCGTGCAGAAGACCGACATGAGTACGGAATTTCTGCCATGCTCCAGAACATACGGTACATAGATTAGAGTTCATATCATCTTCAAGATCGTGGGATGGTACGATACGCTACCTCCCCATTGAAAGGCACCACTTACGCCCCAAAAGCATCTCAAGCAATTGTTTCCTAAGAGAACGTGGTTCTTGTTTGTCGAAGGAAGCGATCGATGACGACGTCGTGCATGAGACGTGGCAGAATGACGTGACTGTCCGCTGTTCCAGAGACCTCGAGGTTTTAATTCTATCCACTCATCTCACGTCCTTTTTAGTCTTGTGAAAACCTATTGTTACTTCGGGGCAGACGCGAGAAAGCTTGCTTGAAGGCGTGATACATAAATCAGTTTCGAGTTTTCACAACAGAGAAGAGATGGTTTAGCTTTCATTTAAGAATAACACATGCGAGGGCGAGGAGCACTGTAGCCTCGGTATAGAGATAGAATAGAACAGGAGAACGTGAAAATAATTGCGGAGGCTCTATAGACAGCACCGAGCGTATGGATTTGACCCGGTCGTGAGCCATTTTTAAAAATTTCCATCAATATGTTGTGCACCTTACACATGGGAGTGTGAAAGCCTCGATACCTACGACAGAAAATTGCTATGCGTGCCTGCGTTCGAAATTTATGAGAAAAGCGCTCGTTGACCTCAACAATCTTCCCAGCATCGCGCTCTTCCAACAGTTCGCCAATGCAAGGTATAACAGAGAGGCCCTTGGAAATGGCGTACACCAACTTGTTTGCGACACCTTCATCAGTCTCCTTGAAAATGGTGGGACGTTGGGAATGTCCGATGATCAGTAATTTACTGTTTGCATTTGTTTCGAAAAATGTATATTTAAAATTCTATTTTAAGGTAACATGTCATCCCGCGGCGTAGAAACGTGACTATTACGTCATGCTCTGCAGTCCGCAGAGTATGGCTCCCTGAGCATGATAGACTGCCAAAGAAAATATATGAAATAGTACGAACAACTACTGTGCGCATTCGATTTGGGACATACATTTTAATATTCAATTTTAACCCAACACGTCATCCCGCGCTGTAGAAACGTCATTATGACGTCATGCTCTGCAGTTTACAGAGTATGTCTTCGCAATGGCCGACCATTGATTAAAGGGGATAAATAAGCAAAGAAAATATATGGAATAGTACGAACCAATACTGTTCGCATTTGATTTTGCCTATATATTTCAATATTCAATTTTAGCCCAACACGTCATCTCTCGTTGTAGAAACGTCAGCATAAAGCCATGCTGTGCAGTTCACAGAGCATGGATTGCATTGGATGAACATTAACTAAATGAAATAAAGAAGCAAAGAAATAAAATTATATGTGCGAATGAATACTGTATATAGACTGTAACGTCTAAAGACATCGACCTAGTTAGACTCAATTTCGACATTCACCTGAAGACATGCAATTGAGTAGTCGTGCATCGGATGCTAGGGGTTACCATTTTCCCGCGACAAGCAATCCCAATCATAAAACGACAAGCACTACATTTTCTGACAAACGAAGGATACCAAGCGTTGCTTCTGGAGAAAAATAAATGTAGTTACTCGTGCTGTTACCCACACTAAACCTGATCCATCCCTGGATTAATAGCCCTTCCCATTGCAACCAGTACGCCCAAACTACCACCTCATGTTTTTTGACCCTCATCTGCTCACTTCTGCAACTAAACGCTCCATAATTATACCAAACACCTTTTTCTCTCTCTCCTTGCTACCCAAGTACTGTACCCATTTTTCATCCACATTGCATAACTCAAACAATCATATCTTCACAACCACAACACCGATTCCAACAAACATCAAACCGTTCGCTTTGTTTCCGCCTAAGTATATTACGTCATGAAAGTGTGCCCTGCAGAAGCGTTCTTGGCCGTCAGAATAACAGAACGGTTCTGACACAAAACGCTTCTGCAAGTACCAAGTTCGATGTATGTGCGAAAAAAGAACCGCCAGTGGAACATGCCCCCCATGGCCCCGCCACGCCCGATTTCTCGTTTCCAAACATTCCTGTCCGCAGAATCGTTTTTCGCACATTATCACGTCGACCCCCTCATGCGCCCTCTCTGACGCACCCACCCACTCCCCGCACATACAACAAATTTACAATACTGACAAAATTATTTTTTTGATTTTTTGCCACCCCCCAACGCAGGCGCACGAGCAATATTTTTAATTTCAATTTTCTAACTCTTCTGTTCAACTGACTAACCCTTCTGTTCCAACCCGCTAAACGCTTCTGTTTTCACACCTTTTCATTACTACGCACTTACCCATGCGCACTCATTCAATTGTGCATTCCCTTCCCTTTTGCACGCCATTTCATCCGTCAAATACGACCATAGCGCCGCAGTTTCCCCAAAACACCTCATTTCAAAATATGCCTCCCTCGAAAACCCGTTCTGCAGGGCACTCCCCAAAAAACGACCGCACGGCACGATTTCTCTCCTGTGTGGCAAAAGTCCTTGACAATCCGTTCTGCAGGGCACCCCCCAAAGCACCACCGCATGGCACGATTTCTCTCCTGTGTGGCAAAAGTCCTTGAAAAAGCGTTCTGCAGGGCACCCCCCAAAACACGACCGCACGGCACGATTTCCCTTCTGTCTGGCAAAATTCCTGGAAAACCCGTTCTGCAGGGCACCCCCCAAAACACTACTGCACGACGCGATTTCCCTTCTGTCTCGCAAAATTCCTCGAAAACCCGTTCTGCAGGGCACCCCCCAAAACACGACTGCACGACGCGATTTTCCTTCTGTCTGGCAAAATTTCTCGAAAACCCGTTCTGCAGGGCACCCCCCAAAACAATACGGCACGCCAGGCATCTACTGTAGTAATGGCTGATTGTGTAATGTTTTCTCATCGCGTCCTAAGGACGCAGCGCTGAGCAGTACCATTGTTCTAATGATGGTAGCGGTCAGTACAGTCCGTACTGCCCTAACACTGGTTTGGTGGTAACCAGAATTTGGGATACCAAACAGTACCAGGGGCACCCCTTCGGATTCCAGATATTTTTATATGGTTGTTAAGCTTAGAGCAGTAGTAGTGATATGCAGAAAACAGAAGTGGACAAACCAAAATAGTTTAGAAGTTATCGTCAAACATGTACTCTCTAAATCTGGGGGATGGGGGGTTCTGTATAGGCCAAATCAAAAAAATTATCATACAATTTTACTTGGAAATTGCAGTACAATTCATGTTAAATAAAAATTTGATACCTGTTCACAATCTGCCGACAGAATTTAATCCTAAATTCTGTCTGGACTTGCTCGAAGTTGGCGATTGTGGCCCACTTCAAGCCTCCCCGACCCACTACGATGACCCGTATCGTCACGTCCACCCCCCCCCTCCCGCGTCGCGAACTCCAAGCCCAAGTCAAATTGGGAGATAAACTCCCAGCCGATGTTCGTCTGACAGAAAATCAGGAGCTGAAGGTGGACAACCCCCCCTCACTGGTGAGGTCAAACCCATCGGCCGTACCGTTGATTTCACATCCAGCCACTGCCAAGTCAATTGATAAGGTGGTCAATTTCATCAAGGGAGTGTGGCTTCGTTATAATACATATTGGTAATTTGTTCCGGCTTAATATGTGCATTTCGTAGATCTAGGAAAGGTTGAAGAGAAATAAAAGTTATGTCTGCCTCGAAGGAACCTTCGCTACTTGCTCACATCAACGAACTACATGTCGGGCCTCAAACAACTAACGATGCAGTATGGTGGGGTGTGCGCTGGAGAAATATCTATGGTAATGCGCATTTGTGGCATATATATTGCAGTAGAGAGACTGGAGGCAGTCAGATGCTCTTTTGCCAGTTACTGCTGTAGGCTCAGCTGATATGAATATCTTTGGTCAAACCCAGGGTGCGTCGCAACCGGCCTTTGGTACTGCTGCACCCACGTTTACCAAAGTTTACCAGGGCATTGCACCCTCACTACCGTATCTGACTGCGTCAAGCTGACCACCGAGTAGCGGAGGCCACCCACCATATCACGCAACTCCAAGAGCCTGCCTAATTTGCCTCGCCGCTGCTGCGCTGATCTCTTTCGATTTCTTCAACTCCGAAAACCTGGACAAAGCAGTTGCGACACTGATAAACTCTGTCCACGGTTTCCTGATGTCATGTAACCTAGAGGGTGCATACTTATCTGTCCAGGCACATTTACCATTGTACACTTCCCACCAATGGATGGTGAGATCCGTAGTTACGCCTTCATCGTCCTTGTGAATTGATATGACACGCCCGACCCAGAACGGGACGGTTTCTATAGAGCAAGAAGAACCGCGTACCGCTACGAAGTCATTACATTCGTATTCGAGGTCTTGCAGGGGTTGTTCTTCCATCTCGATTTCAACTTCATCATGTTCAATTTCGTCTTGCAAGCCATCAACCGCATCAGTAACTGTTCTATACTTTCCCTTCATCTCAAATACGTCGCGCAGATTCCAGTGGAATCTCTCCAGTCTTGATTCATACACGCGGTCGCGTAGAAGCCGTAGCTGGGCTAACTTTCTCCTGTCATTCACTCGTGTCTCCTCAGACACAAGACGGGTGTTGATTTTATCAAGATCGTTAGGACATGTGGCTTCGGTCGGTGGTGTTTTGGCAAGGTCAGGTGCAAATTTCAGGAAGCCTCCGGTGCACTGCCCAACCTTGAGAGAGCTCCAATCGTCGTTACACCCAACCCGCGCGGAACATGCAGTGTTAATAGAATTGCCACGATACTCTGGGATCCCCTCCACACGGTGAAACTTGAAATATCGAAAATGGGAAAACCGTTGAGGCTTTTCCAAACACCTTTCTTGGTCACACAGCCCAGAGAAGTTTATAATCTGGCGAAGATCAGCAACGTGAGGGGGAGGGTTATATGCCTTCCCGAGTTCAGTGATCAGGTCTTCCAGAGTTATAGCCTCATGATGCCTGAGCCGGCGAGCAGTGCAGCTGAACGCTTGGTCTATGTCAGAATGGGTATGACCAATTGGTAGAAACGACACAAAGACTTCTTGAAACACCCCCCATGCAACCAGGGATTCCATGTATCCGAAGAAGTATCTGTTCTTATTTTCGCGAGTGGAATTGTCCACCTGCACGAACAGGGTGTCCGGGAGTGGGCCCTTCTCAGCCTTTACCATCAGCGTCCGATGAAGAGCTTCTAGTACGTGATTCGCGCCTGTCTCATACTCATCTGTCATTGTGAACAGGGACAGATGTTTCACGGGACCATGTTCAAGCACTCCAATTAGCTTAACTTTGATACTGTGCCCCTTTGTGTGCTTAGTATTGAAGAGGAAATGCGGCAAACCGAAGGCGGACTGGTCGGCACCGTTCAGAATGATAGAGCAATACTTAGCAAGATACAGTCCTGCTTTATCACACTTCTTCTGGTACTCGCGCCGCTCCGCTGCAACCATATCGTTGTGAGTGGTTTTTTGCTCACGAAGTAGCCGAGTTGCTGACTCATCGATACCGGCTTTGGAGAGCAGGTCTCTGATGAGATCGCATTCGGAACACACTGTGAACCTATGCACCCTCCGCACCTTGATGTTGGGCACGTGCTTTTGCCATGTCTCGTAAAAATAGCTTCGCGTGGGTGGGGCGCGCGAATGGAGGCGACTGAACTCAGAGAGGAAGATGTCGAAGACCTGGGCTTTTTGGAAATAGGGCAAGTGCTGTTCGTTTCGGTCGGGCATATGGTCCGCTGTGCTTTCTGAAAGACGTTCAAGGAAGCATATGACCGCGTCCCGTTGATTAGCTTCTGAGTTTCTCACAGTAAAAGTCAAGGAAGACCTCCTCTTGCTAAACGGTGTGCCTTTAACAGAGCCCTGGAAATCTTTAGAAAACTGCAGGGACTTCTCTACAAACTTATAACACACCGCCTTTCCATCGAAGAAAAACATCCCTGAGTTATCTTCCAACAAGCCCTCCAGATAAGCTCGTCTCCCCGCCCTATTCGGCAAAGATACATGTTCCACTTGAGCCTTGACGTATCGAGCGTCAACTTTGTAAAAACAACGGCGATGGATACAACATTTTAACTTATCCACCTCCATGTTTTAGAACGCATCAGCGTGGGCACGGCGTCGTTTAAGTAACACACTCTCCACAACCTTGCCGCGACGGCGACTCTTGTACGTGTATACTCTCTTTTTAAAAGGTGATGTCTCGCTGTTCGAAACACTGCAACTGGCCGGACTTCGTTGCGATGGGGGTCCATTTTTTGTTCGAGTGTTACAGGGCGGAGGGGGACGGTACTCAGCGTCACTACTAGATTTAGACAACTCATCTTCATGTTCCAGTGTTCGATATTCTGCGGCATTTGGCGTAGCTAGAGCATCTTCTTCTTGCAGTTCGGGTGGTGAAGACTCTGCTGCATTTGGGGTAGCTGGAGCTACTTCGGGTTCCGCAGCTATCCCTCGGGCTGCAATTACCAATGAGCGGATGCTCCACAATCTACGCTGCACTGTACGGGAATCCAGCGAAACACTTGATGACCGCCTTTGGGGTGATCGTCGTATCGCTGTGGTCGGGCTGGGTTGATTTCGCATGGTAGAATCCGGGAGACATGGTGAAGTGTGTCGGATGGGAACATTAAAGAGTTGGGCTGTGTCTGGCGGCGTTGAGAGTGGTGTGTGTGAAGTTGCTGGCGTCGCAGAAAGGGCGCGACGCTTCCCGTCTCGCAATTCTGAGCTTTGCGAGTTCTGAGCAGTGGGTGAGGCATCTGTTGGCGGACAACCTCGTTTACGACTGCTCCTTGGCGTTTGTTGGGGATTCACAGGGCGGGACTCAGGGGTATGTGGAGTGGTTGGCGTCACGAGCTGCACGCGACGCTTCCCGCTTCGTAGTGGGGTGCTTTGCGAGTCCCGAGCAGTACTATGCGATGATGTGCGTGGGGGAGCCACAGTGCGGGACTCAGGGGTATGTAACGGTTCACCATGCCTCGAGCTACTCGCTTGTGCAATAGAGCGCTTTGCACGAGTCGTACGCCTAGTCGTAGTCATTGGAATGGTTCTGAGATGGGTTGTTGCCCCCAACAGTTCAGATGGGTTGTTGTGGATTGAGATGGGTTGAGGAACTTTATCGCGGAGACCAGGATGGTAACCTCTTTACCTTTTATATACTGGAGCGTGTATCAACTACAAGCACTGCAGCACGAGAATTCAGGTGACGGTGGGTGCAGCTCCACACGAGCAGCAGCGATACTGTTCTGTGGAACAGATAATGCCTGCTGGATGACCAGTTTAGCTATCCGTGAATACTGATATTCACTGAGCAGGTACGCCGAGCTATGAATGGTTGGCTGCTGTCTCTGCGCTACCATGAAGAAGCCTGTAATGGAAGCTTTACAGATCTGAGAGAGCGCTGTTTGAAACATATCTGAATCAAATATTTGGGAGATTGCACCCAAATCATATGTTGCACTAAATTTGATACACAATGTTCACCATGTCCAAATATAGATTTTTTATTCCACATTTCGTGAGAACAGTTATGCATTACTGATATTTAGTTTTAGGTTCTCAAAATCATGACACGTTTGCTGCTGTCCCACACGGCACAAATTCATGATCGCCATTGACGGACAGCACACAATCATGATCGGACAGTTCTTTCCGTTGCAGCCTCAACCGCAAAGTAAATCCGGGAGGTTCAGGCTATGAATGAGTAGATAAAGTGCGGGTATGGGGACACGTACGCTACGTGCAGACATGTCCAGAAGATTCCTGCTGCGTACTGCACATACTGATGGCGTGGAGACGGAGTTCAATTATCGAACAGGCGGAGATCATGGACATCACTCTGATTCGATTGTTAGTCCTGCATATATTAACGTGTGGTATCAGTATGCAATTCTCGTTTGGTTCGCTATAACACCAGGGCAGAAATGAAGTATTCGGTCCGGCACGGTCGGCTACTGCAGCTTCCACAAGCAGGTGCAGGATTTCGTACTTCTTTCGGAATTGTTCATGGCACATTCGGAGCTACTGTATGTCTCGACTTCCCTATCTCATTGAATTGACCATGTGCTCACAAGCACCAGAACACCGGTAGCAACAAGCCATCCTGTTAATTGTTACTGGTTCGAGTTAGAGTAATTTCTGACGGCAAACTGTTCGCCACCCTCCTTCCCAATTTAAAATTTCTGTCGTACTGCAGACCCCCGTTCTGTACGAAAGTGAACCCACTATCAGGTATGACGCGGAAAGGGAAGTCAGCTCAAGCGTCTCGGAATGATCCATCCCCACAGGTGCGCGACAGGATGGAGGTGGCAAAAGCATTGTTTGCGGACGTGATGGAGGGCTCAACTAACACGACAGTTGATCCTAGGGACTGCATACCGCTCACAAATGTTAGAGCCATAGTTCGTTCAGGTGTAGAACGAATGAAGGTACTGTTCCGAGGCCATGCCGTTGCCGAAGGTAATCACGAAGCGGGTGAGGCACCTCACGAACCAGGTATCACTGCGGGATTGGATATGCCAGTGCTCATGCCGTTGACGGGTACCTACCGGCGATATGTGATCGACCATTTCAAGGGGAAGTGTTTGACGGAGACGGAGGCAAGGGAGAAAAGTCGCACAAGGACGCAATGGTACGGCGTGGTCGACGGGATGCACAGACTTGTTGCTATCCTCGAGCTCATCGACGAGCTACCTGCGCAATGGAGTGGATTCTCTTGGAGTGTGACCATATTGAGTGGTGGCCATAACGTGCAAGTGTTGCGGCAACTTGCGCGCCATCAAAACAGGAAGCATGCCCCTAGTTATTACATTGAAACGACCTTTTACGATACTCTTTGTGGTCTGCGAGAGGAGGCGGCTCGTTTGAAAGCGGAAAAAACGGCCGAACACCGACAGCAAAGCAAATCGCCTGTGCTTACGATGGTTGTGCTCATCAGGAGGAGAGAACCTTGAAAAAAACTGCTACTACTGCGCTGCGACTGTCGCAGAGAGTAGTCAACACAATCGGAGAGATTGTTACATCTGAACATCCCGATCTCATCGCATCACCATGCACGCTAAGTGGTGTCGTGAGACCGTCCAAATCCCCGAGCACGAGCAACACGGACTGTCGAGTATTTCGCAACTTCATTCACATCAGTTCACTTAAGTCTTGCATCCCATTCATGAATGCTTCTGGTGCAGATGGCGAGCTTGCTCAGGTAAATACATTGTATCGTGTACGTGACATGTGCAGATTGTACAACTTCAAACCTGTATCATACAAAGTAGTTGCAGAGCAGTTTCAGAAGGCCAAGGCTGCTTTGCAGGAAGCAAGAAAATTCGAAGAACTATTGGAGACAGATAAGTGGCCAAGTGAAATGGATACAACGAAAGCGAATTTACTATGCACAACCAAATTCGATATAGCAGTGCTCACTAACAAGGGAAACGACAGAGCAATACTGGATGTTATTCTAGAACTGCATCGCCGAACTTGTCCCCAGATCGCCTCATTCAAGGAAGAGAAGTACAAGGCCAAGTATGTTACAACCCCTGCCCCATCACCTGCTATAAACAGTACACCAGCTACCCAGGCTTCCGGCCCCAATACGTCCACGGCCGCTGCTCATACAGAGGGCAACGGTACGCTGGAGGGTACTGCTGATGAAGGAAATGAGATAATGCCGGCTATACCCGATGATCCACATATATCCGCCGACGAGAAAGATCCAGCTGAGCAGAATACTGCCGATTCTCCGCCAGCTGCATATGCTAAGTCGCCTGCTCCTCAAAGCGAGGCATCAGAACGACTTAAGACATGCGTCAATTACACGGAAGATAGGGAGGGTTTCATGATGAAAAGGAGAGACTTCCTGAAGGAACTTGGCATAGAAGCATATCAAATGAAATGGCAGGAATACTATGGATCCGTGAGAACGGACAAATGCTCATTGTTCGATCTAATGTGTACAGACCCTCCATACGGTACGCCATCATGCCGGTCAGGTGCAGGAAACGGTTATGATAATGTCGTCGACACCACGGAAATGAAGGCCGTCGCAGAACTATCACGAAGTATACTGAAACCCGGTGGATGGGTGTTTATATTCACATCAATACAGTACTTTAGTAGATGGTACAATGCGTTTAAGGAAACGGGTTTCAGCGGACCTCAGTACCCTTACGTCATCATGAAGGACACCAAGACGTTGCAAGAATATCGAGGGGACGTCTTCCCTCAGAACGCCTGTGAATTTGGCATGTTCGCTAAGACACCAGGGCATCGACCGGATGGGTTCAAGGTAGATTTATGGAGCCCCTACCATGTTTTGCAGGCCCCAAAGAAACGGAAGTTTGCGGCAATATCTAGGGTACCAGTTACTTCTAACAAGTTACTCAAGCCTGGAACGAGATCACCCATTCTGACGGAGGAGAAAAATCCCAATCTCTTAGCTGAGCTTATGTCAACGTTCTGTCCAGACAACGGTCATGTTCTGGACATTTACGGTGGTACTCTTTCTACGGCAATTTCTTGCATTCGGACAAACAGAAAGTGCACTGTAGTGGAGGCAGATGCTGAGCGATATCGTTTCGCCCATGAACGGCTTCGTTTAATCGCCCAAATCCACTGCGGTCTATCAGAAGCTACTAATGCGCCAATGAAGAGGTCATGTAAAGATCCTTCTTCCGTACCATCCTTCGTGACAAGAAACTCCATCACGAGCGATACTAATAACTTGTCCGACAATGTCCTGTTATTACGTGATATGAGAAAACCTGAAAGCGGTATTGCTGATAGTGGGGAAGAGCCCTCAATGGCTGTACACGCAGCTACAACCGGGGGATCTAATGCGTCGTTCCTGGAAGCTGTGAAACCGGGAAGTACCGTGCGATTGATGGTGTCCGGGAAGGTGGTAGGGACCGGTACTCTTCAACTCCCTCCGGGCGATTCTTCGAAGTTCTACAGAAGGCTGCACGGACACGAGCTCAAAGATGTTGAGAGAGATGGCGAGTGCGTAGTTGCTGTGGTCCGTGTGTCAATTCTACCTGAGTCGAGGAGTGTGAAGTACCCTTACAATTTCAAAGGACAGGAGGCAGTCCCGGACAATCTGCGTGATATAGGTAGCGCCTTCTGCGCCTGGGACCTGCACAGTATGGCGCTCTTCAATGATGCGATTGTTACTCACTCGTCGGTACAGAACACATAGTACTCATGTAAAAGGCTGTACTGTTCTTCACGTCGGGCTTCGCAAACCATATTCACCGTATCAACTCTTATCTGTTTTACGCTCACCACAGAGTGGCACGCTGTCGTATCACGCACTATTCGTGCATCGTCGCATTGCAGACATTCTGCCGTTTATGAGCAGCAGGCAGTAGCACAAAAGGCTGAACTCTTCTTCACATCGGGCTCTGCCAAGCGTCATATCCACTTTGTTGAAGTCTATATAATAGACACACACCCCCCGCAACGCCCACCTTCTCAACCATCACCGCCGACCACCAACCAACACCAAGATGTCGTCAGAGGATGGCTGGTGGCGGGTACTGCATGACATAGTCGGGGTAGTGAGGGTTGGGATGGCGTGGAATAGATACTGGGCGGGGGTGTGACGGTTGTTGGTGGTGATGGCGAGGAAGGGAATGCTGGTGTTTAGCTTGGAGTTGGCGGCGAGGGGGGGTGGACGTGACGATACGGGTCATCGTAGTGGGTCGGGGAGGCTTGAAGTGAGCCACAATCGCCAACTTCGAGCAAGTCCAGACAGAATTTAGGATTAAATTCTGTCGGCAGATTGTGAACAGGTATCAAATTTTTATTTAACATGAATTGTACTGCAATTTCCAAGTAAAATTGTATGATAATTTTTTTGATTTGGCCTATACAGAACCCCCCATCCCCCAGATTTAGAGAGTACATGTTGGACGATAACTTTTAAACTACTTTGGTTTGTCCACTTCTGTTTTCTGCATATCACTACTACTTCTCTAAGCTTTACAACCATATAAAAATATCTGGAATCCGAAGGGGTGCCCCTGGTACTGTTTGGTATCCCAAATTCTGGTTACCACCAAACCAGTGTTATGGCTGATTGTGTAATGTTTTCTGATCGCGTCCTAAGGACGCAGCGCTGAGCAGTACCATTGTTCTAACGATGGTAGCGGTCATGCCATCTACTGTAGTAATGGCTGATTGTGTAATGTTTTCAGATCGCGTCCTAAGGACGCGGCGCTGAGCAGCACCATTGTTCTAACCATGGTAGCGGGGATTAGGGGCGCCCCCCAAAACACTACCGCACGCCATGCATCTACTGTATTAGTAGTACTACTAGTAGTAATGGCTGATTGTGTAATGTTTCCTGATCGCGTCCTAAAGACGCAGCGCTGAGCAGCACCATTGTTCTAATGATAGTAGCGGTCTTGCCGTTTACTGTAGTATTGGCTGATTGTGTAATGTTTTCTGATCGCGTCCTAAGGACGCGGCGCTGAGCAGTATCATTGTTCTAACGATGGTAGCGGGGATTAGGGGCACCCCCCAAAACACTACCGCACGCCACGATTTCCCTTCTGTCTGGCAAAAGTCCTTGAAAATCCGTTCTGCAGGGCACCCCTCAAAGCACCACCGCATGGCACGATTTCTCTCCTGTGTGGCAAAAGTCCTTGAAAACCGTTCTGCAGGGCACTCCCCAAAACACGACCGCACGCCATGATTTCCATTCTGTCTGGCAAAATTCCTCGAAACCCCGTTCTGCAGGGCACCTCCCAAAACACTACCGCATAGCAGAAATAATGGGTGTGGACGCCATTCTCCTGATTGCATTCGCAACAAACCGGAAACGACTCCTTCCCTTTACTGATAGTTATATGTACCTTGTGCTTCGTAGAGCGAGGGAAAGAAAGAGGAACACAGACAATAAAACGACCCACTGCGAGTATTCACGTTTCATTGGCAAGAATTTGCTACCGCGTTCGTACACGAGATGGCCCGCGCTTCTGCGCGAGATCTCCAGCCTTCTAAATACCGTTACACATACTGGAAGACTACCCTTCCTCTTCGCCCCCGAGATTTCACAACATACTCTAGTAATGGCTGATTGTGTAATGTTTTCTGATGGCGTCCTAAGGACGCGGCGCTGAGCAGTACCATTGTTCTAACGATGGTAGCGGTCATGCCATCTACTGTAGTAATGGCTGATTGTGTAATGTTTTCTGATCGCGTCCTAAGGACGCAGCGCTGAGCAGTACCATTGTTCTAATGATGGTAGCGGTCAAGCCGTCTCCCATTGTTCTAATGATGGTAGCGGTCCAGCCGTCTGCGGTCCAGCCGTCTGCTACTGTAGTGATGTCCGATAATGTAATGTTCTGAGACGGCGCCCCACAGACGCCGAGTTTGGAAGACGCCGGGTTCGGAATTACCTTTCGCGGAACACAGAGTTCGAGCATTGCATTGGCTCGCCCACCCATTTTGATAGAAAGCTCATCAACCCCACATCTGGCATCGTATGATGCTCATGCTTTTAGTTTGTGCTCAGGCAGATGTTGTCCGCTGCCTGCTCGAAGTCCATCCTTTTCTAAGTCGTTCATTGCAAAGTGTTTTATGGTTGCCGTATTATCTCTTTCTAATTATATAACCCATCTGTATTTTGTATGAACGGCTTAATACAATCTTTGACATGCTTGAATCTAACTGCAAGTTCAGACTTTTTCGATGCGAACGGCAGTATCGTGGTCTCTTTGACGAATGAATATTAACGTAAACCACATAGTGTTTGTAATATGCATTAATTAATGTCCGACAGTGTAATGTTCCAGGATCGCGTCCTAAGGACGCAGAGTTTCGGAGTACCATTGTTCTAATGATGGTACTGCTCCACATTAAATATTAACGTTAAATACATAGTGTTTGTAATATGCATTAATTAATGTTCGACAGTGTAATGTTCTACGATCACGTCCTAAGGACGCAGAGTTTCGGAGTACCATTGTTCTAATGATGGTACTGCTCCACATTAATTAATTCCTAGTTAAATATTAAATTATTAACGTTAAATCTAACGATGCCGCGATTTTAACTCATGCATTAGTGGTGCTTTTCATATATATATGAAGGGACGCAGGCATGTGTCGAGGGAGTTCACATGTACAATTTGTAATATTTTAAACCGCTGTTTAGTTTTACTGTCGTAGTGCTTGAGGTTACGCAATGGCCTCGTACCCACAAGACATTGCCGTCGAGTCGTGAGTGTGGTTCCGTGAACTCCGATGCCCCTCGATCCCCGAGGGAGCGGGTGGCCGTCGAAGACTTTATTGCGTTGCGACTACGGTATGCCCTATTCCTATGTCTTATTACTTTGGTGTGCCGTACTGTCGTCTAGATGTAACTACTGTTGTTTTGCAGTGTGCGTCTCGCGCACACCGTCCGCGCGTCGCTTTTGTTTTTCTGGATGTAACCACACTCCTCCTGACGCGAGTGGTGGTGTGCGCGAGTCGTTGTGGGGTAGGGGGAGTGGTAGGCGTAGCTGTATGTGGGTTTTGTGCCGCTTGTACAGCGTCGCCTTGAGGGGTTTTGTTAGGATGTCTTCGTACTGCGTTGATGATGGTCGTCGGGACTTGTGCTCTGTTGTTGAGACAGTATACCCATAGGTGCCGTGTTGCCGTGTCAATTATTGTTATGAAATAATTAGCGTTGTGTGTGGATGGCGGCTTTATGGGTCCGCATACGTCCGATGAGAGGCTGTCTCCTCTTGCGGCGTGGTGCTTGGTTCTCCTGTGGGGTTTGGCCGTCGTTTTGCCGTCAATGCAGCCACTGCAGGTTAGCTGTGCGCTGTTGTCTGGTAGACCTTTCGGTGGGGGTGGCAAGAGGCCGTTCTTGGACATTATGGATATGGTTTTCGGGTGGGCATGTCCCAATTTGAGGTGCCACTCGTGCATGAGTTGTTGTGTGGCGTTCCGTTTAGCTTCTGCGTTTTGGGGTGCTGTGGTGGTGCGCAGTGTCGGTTTGCTTTTGGTTGGTCCTGAGTACGGGATGGTGAGTGTATGGCTTTTTGTGGGGGCCGGTTGTTTTGTTTTTGTTTTTTGGGAAGTTGTCTTCGTTTTTATCGTTGTTTTCTTACTTGGGTACGTTCGTGCGCCTTTGGCGGTTGGCTGTGACTCACTTGTGAATCTATATTGTCCTTTCGAGTAGGGTGCCGTTAGTATGGCTGTTGGTATCTTGGTCGGTGTATGTAGTCGTGCGTGTGTTCTTGTGAATGTGACATGACCGTGTGCAGTCAGGTCGTGTACCGAGAGGAGATTTTGTTGGATTTCCGGTGTGTGGACAGCTGGTAGACGGATCTTGTTATTCTTCGTCTGTATTCCAATGTTGCCGGAGTGTGTGATGCGTACGCGTTGGCCAGTAGCAGTCTGTGTCAGTGTACCGGTGCTGGGATGCATGCTCGCGTGGGGTGTAGCGGTATGCGTTGGTTGTGCACCGGAATCTACTATGAATGTGTGCTTACCTTCGAATGTGTCCTGTTGCTCTGTAATTGCGTCTTCCAATATTTGGAGGCGTTCTCGGAGCTCATTCATTTCGCGTTGTTCTGCGCTTTGCTCGTGGTTGCCGTTGTTAGACGCTGTGGCTCTGTTCGCTTGTGCTTTGCGTGGTGTGGTGTACTGTCGCCGCGCAAAGCATTTGTCAGTGCTGTGTGTGACACTGCCGTGGATGTGGCACCAGGTGCCTTTGTGTCCTTGTGGTCTGTCGTAGTGTCTCTGTGTGGTTTTCGGGTTGGTGGTGCTTTGCATTCTGCGGTTCTCTGGGTATTTATCCCATTTTGTGTGTGGTGCAGCGGGTAGCTGAGCCTGGTGTGTGTGTACTTGCGCTTGGATCAGTTGCGCTTGTTGGATGTGATTCGTGAACTGACGGATAGTGTCTGGGGGTGTGCATGCCATCATTATGGCTACTGTGTGCATGTCCGGGTGTTGCACCAGTTTTGTTGCGCCTTCCTTTGGGCTGGATCGGTCGCTTGGATTATCGTTTGGTTGAGATGGTCTTTTCCGTCGATTGTTCTTGCGTGGAGTTGTAGTGCATCATACCAGTACGTGAAGTTGGAGAGCGTGAGTAGTGGGAGGCATCCATGGGACATGCTGGTTCTCTCGCTCATTTCGAGATGTCTTGGCTGGTGATCTGCTTGTGGGTTGTTGGTGTGACGAGTCGGAGGATGTCGCTGGATGGTCTTGTGCGATTGTGCAGTTCGGTTCGTCTTGTTGCGCTGTGTGTAACGTCTTCTGTGTGCGGGGTTCGGTGGGACGGATCGTGCTCAGTGGTTCGTGGTGCCCATAACCTGTGGTTCTGTGAACTCCGATGCCCCTCGATCCCCGAGGGAGCGGGTGGCCGTCGGAGAATTTATTGCGTTGCGACTACGGTATGCCCCATTCCTATGTCTTATTACTTTGGTGTGCCGTACTGTCGTCTGGATGTAACCACAGTGCGCGACGAGAATGGTTGTTGGGTAGCTCCTGATATAAGTTTTAGACGAGTGTCTGCGTGCCTGCATGCAATACCTACCATTGAGTCCATAGTCTAAACTACCCATCTTACTTCAATTGGTCTACGTGTCTCGAGCAGCAGAGGGGCTGCCCTTAGGAACTGTAAACGCCCGCTATGAGAGGTGCTAGCACTAGGTCCTTCCTAAGCGAGAGACCTTGACCAGTGTATTCCGTCATCCATGAGACTCCATCTCTGCTGGTAACGCAAAAGTACTTGTCGTTTGAGTACAAATAAAGTAAGCCGGTTCCGGTGTCGTGCAACTGACCGCGCATCCATGGGCCCGTAGGCAAGAGCTTGGTGATTTCAAACACTCCTTTCATCTCCTCCATGCAAAGAAAGTTGACGGTGCCTCGGAACAACAAGAACGAAGAGGCGTAAACCGGGATAAAAGCTAGGAGAGCGTCGACAGGAAGTCTGAGATACGTGGCAAGACTTTGAATGTCGCACTGAACGATTCCGCCTGGCTTGTCGATGAATCCAAACATTTTGCCTCCATGCCGCTCTACAGACTGCTTTGCTTTAAGCAGACGTGACAATATGCGCTCGAAGGATGGAACAACCTCTTTTGAACAGGTACGGAAGTACCCATCTCGAAGACGATCCAACACACCAGCAGGGTAGTCTTGATCGTTGTCGTGTTGGACCAAGTGAGTACCGCGCATAACCCAAGCTCCTTGAAACATGTCATATTGCTGTACTACCTCATCATCAACGTAGATGGGCCAAGATTGGAATACGACTCGTGCTGGATCCCGAAAAGCATCCATTGGGATTTCATGAAAAGGAAGGTGGGAGATCTGGTTTCCAGGAGACGGAGAGCAATCCGTCGACCAGTAGAAGAAGTGGCCACTGTGAAGTCTTGCGAAGCCAACATTGCGGCCACGTTCAGTTGCTCTCCAAGTCTGCGGGAAGGGAGAGGAGATGTAGAGATCCCCCTTGTCGACGCCACCGGGGCCTAGAAGCGGGGCGTGAGGTTTGTACTGCACGTACTTTGAGTGCGGATTGGGAGCGAGGGAGCGAGGTTGGTGACGAGGGAGGTCCTTTTCTCCGTGTTCACCTCCCAAGTAGACCACGTGCCCATCGGGAAGAAGCTCGGATAGATCACCTGCTTTCTTGACGTTAATGCACGAAACGCGCCTGTTGGGAGGGTCGGCGGAGGCGGCGGGAAGAGTGTTGTCGTAGAGGAGGTTTCCTTTTAGCTTAGATGAGTGCCTGTAGTAATAAGGACAGCAGGTATCTGCCTCGACCTCGGGCAAATCGCCGAACTTGGACTTTGATATGTCGGTCTTGATGTAGGCGTTCGCGCAATCAAACTTTCCCTTTAAACGGAAGTCCTTGTCATATAGAGCCCTAGCAAAGGCTTTATAAAACTTGACGACGGCAGCGGAGAGGATGATGTGCCCACTTGATGTGAAAACACGATCATCAGTCTTGAGGTCGGAAAGCTTGACCAAACAGTATTTCCTGCTGGTGCCATGATAGACGTACACGATGTCGTCTTCAACCTTGAGGCTGGGATTGCCTTCATCTAGATGCAGAGACATACTGGAGCTGTCCAAGTCGTCTGCGTGGCCGCCGCAGAACGTAGTATCGATTTGATCATGAGCGGCCTGGCGCGTGGCAGCGTGGCTTGCGTACCTGGGCATGTTAAGACTTGAGGATACGAACCGAGGGGTGAGGAATGGGGCGAAACGAAGAGAACGAGCAGAGGCGGAAAAGCATGAGGATATTGGGAGGGCTCGAAGGAGCAACTTTGAGAACAAGGTTATATATTTATAGAGCCCAGGGCCATGAGAATTTTAGGTATCAATGACATCACGGAGCTCCTGCGACGAGACCGTGACCGTGACACGTCGACAAGTCGCAGGAAAGAATGATTCACCGTGACTGTGACTGTGCCACAATAGGAAGGTGGAACGGAGAAGACCTTCGTGTGACGTGACCGTCGTATCCCAGCCGAAAAGTATTGTTCCGATGTAACATGGGCGTGACAATAAATTTTAAGGCAAATATCAGGATGAAATAGGCCAATGGCATGATTAATGTCCGACAGTGTAATGTTCCAGGATGGCGTCCTAAGGACCTGGAGTTTCGGAGTACCATTGTTATAATGATGGTACTGCTCCACATTAATTAATTAATAGTTAAATATATAGTGTTTATAATATGGGTTAATTAATGTCCGACAGTGTAATGTTCTGAGATCGCGTCCTAATGATGGTACTGCTCCACATTAATTAAATATTAGTTAAATATTAAATTATTAACGTTAAGTCTAATAATGCTGCGATTTTAGCTCGTGCATATGTTATAATACGAGTTTTGATTTGAATTAACTATACTGGTTCCACTATGACACTGGTATTCGCTTGTATTGCGTGGGGAAGACGGAAGTCTCATAGCCACTTGTTCTAATGAAAAAATTCGTATCAAAGAGACGGCGGCTGAGAAATTCTTTGGTATGATATGCAACGGCTGTCGGACGACAAGATTTACATTTACAAATTCTGTATGGGTGGCCAGCCATATTGGAACTAACTAATTTTTTGTTAATTTTTTAGAGGTTGATTCTAGTATGGGTGGCCACCCATACAGCTTTTGAAAATCTTGTCGTCCGACAAACACGGAATGTAGTACACGTGTGGACCAAAATGCAATGTATCACATGTGGCGAACAGAATGCAATGTACTACACGAACACGTGCGGACCGATATGCAATGTATTGCACGTGGCGACCACAATGCAATGAGGTACACGCACGTTGTTGACCAAAATGCAATGTATTACACGTGTGGGCAGAAATGTAATGTATTACACAGGTCAAATGAAACGAATTACACATATGGAAGAAAATGCTGGGCAATACATATCTTTCCATTTGTGTCTATTCGCCCTTTTCTAACTACACTGTAGTCCTGGGAGTGTGACATTTAAAAGACGGATGTTTCAGATACATCCAATTCCATGATAGTTGGTATATGTCGTTCAGTAATGGTGGGGTATACCTAGACTACAGCGGGGGCCATGGATGCAAATGCTTTATTCGATGACTATTGTGGCGTATTCGATGACTATTGTTGCGTATTCGATGACTATTGTTGCGAATGCTATCTCATATCGACAGATATCTAGAGACAAGTGTCACGCTTGGACTAGATATGTCATGTGGGATGGCATACGGGCTAGGATCGCAGTGGCAATTGATGACCAGGTAGCGTAGCTGATGCGTTGTTGTAGACGCAATTTCACGGGGCTATATGCACAGTGGCTGCGGTAGGAAATCTGGAGGACAAAGTGTGGATAGTATGGAGGTATACCGCGCAGGCCTGCTTGTGCAGGCAAGTTTCTTTGATATGATATATAGTGGCTGTCGGACGACAAGATTTACAAATGCTGTATGGGTGGCCAGCCATACTGCAACTAAATTAATTTTTGTTAATTTTTTAGAGGTTGATTCTAGTATGGGTGGCCACCCATACAGCTTTTGTAGATCTTGTCGCGCGACAAACATGGAATGTAGTACACGTGTGGACCCAAATGCAATGTCTTACACGTTGTGGACCAAAAAGTATGGCTGACCAGGCATACTGCAACAAATGTTTTGGACGTCATTTCTGGTATGACTGGCCAGTCATACCAGAAATGAAAACACCATACCCTGTATTCGCCGATAGGTGCAAGACGAAGTCCGGGACAAGGGTCTGTTGGATGCATCAGTTCAAGGAGTAGAGGAGTGGGGGTGCGTGATAAACCCTCCATACGCTCCAACGCAGGAAGATCATCATGCATGCGGGATTTTCGTTCTCTACTACATATACTTTTTAGAATTGGGCGTTAAGCCAGATTTTACGCACGGTGACGTACGGACTCTACGTGTCCGTACCGGTCTTTATCTCAAGGAGGGACAAATCCCACCCGCAGAACGGATGACCGAGGAATAAGGTCAGGCACGGTTTATGCAAGGCAAGTGGTACTAGACGTTGCATTAGTCATTACGAAAACTGTAGCACGTAAACAAACGACATTGCGCTTGCAACGATCTATATTACGTTCAAAGACTACAAATAAACAAGAGTGATCATCAGAATCCTCTCGCCTGTTGACAATGGTGTCTTGCGAAATAACATTGCCGTGCTCTACGATCACGTCCTAAAGGACGCGGGGTTCAGCGGTACCATTGTTCTAATAGAGGTAGTTTTAGTCGGATTTTGTTCCTGTGATCAGTGGGTCTGTGATCAGTGGTCACTGATCACAGACCGGCGAGGGGTGTCGTACGACATCGTCCTTGCTGTAAAATTTGACAAATTTTAGATTCTCAAATTTTAACAAATGGCCCTGTGATCAGTGGGTCTGTGATCAGTGGTCACAGACCACAGACCGGCAAGAGGTGTCGTACGACACCTCTAAATCTGGGAGACAACCGGTTGAAACGACAGCCCTATAATATAGGAGAAATATTGGCGTTAATGGGAAAGTGCTGTTTTAGAATACCTTAATTTTAAATGGAAAGTACTTCAGATAGAGCGAGTCTGGCTTTAGGGCGGTAAAACTGTAGACAGGCGCGCGGGTGGAGCTGCTATTGCTTGTGGCGAAATCAGCACCGTCTCACCGCCCCTTCCGCTCCCCTGTCGCTCCTCCTCCACCAGAGCGGCGCCATGCGAAGCGTGCGGAGGATGTGCGCCGTTCAAGCCTCTCGACGAACCACCACCAGAGCGGCGCCATGCGAAGCGTGCGGAGGAGGTGCGCCGTTCAATCCTCTCGACGAACGAGCCCACACCAATCCCCGAATACTCCGACATCTTAGGGAGTACCACAGGAATGTGGCAAGGAGGCGAGGCGAAATTATCCCAGGCGATGATTCTGATGAATACATAGATCACATCGGTACCGCCATTTTCGGCCACGCGCAGGCGCCCATCAGATCGGTCCTCTCTAACACTCGTTTCCGCATCTTCTGTTGATCCTCGATTCGCGAGACTCGGTACGTACGCCTCTGCAGCGGGAGATAGAGAAGTATTAGAGAACGGCAAGTAAGAAGTGAACCGCCGTCACCATCGTATCCTACGAGCAAGCGCGGCCATCGATAATCGCGCGGTCGTCGAGTCGATCTGCATCAATTCTCGCCCGACTCGTGCGGCCGTCGAGTCGGCAGGGTCAGGCATGGGTGATATGTTTGGGCTGTCGATAAGACCCGAACATATTTTTGCGTCGATATATGTGAAACTTGATTCTTGGGGAGCGATGGATTACCGGAGACGTTTGAGTCTCGTCCAAAAGCGACTGTTCAACGGAGGGATAAGAACAAGCAATCAGGTGCGACAGGAGTAGGGCAAGGCGTAGTCGGGCAGACATGCCGTCTACGAGCGATCGCGCACGACGTTGAGATTAAGGAGGGATTTTTGGGGAGGTGTACTTCATGTCGTTGGGGAGAGACGGAAACGTTGGACGGCTGATTGGAGATCTGTCGGATTGTGGTGGCGTCCGGTGGCAACCAGACGGCTGCAAAACTGCGAGAGCAGAGCGAGTTTGGAAGAGTGTTGGCGAAAGTACACTGATCACGGCACTTAACATTGGTCATACAATTAACCTGGATCCGGAATTAACCTGGTCCAGGTTATTTCAGGTTTGAGACCTCCAGAAACTGTAAACTTTTTGAACGCGTAACTCCACTCTATGAGCATGCTAGCAGTACTAAACTTCTACGAAAGCTCTCAAACAAGAGATACGTGGTGCTTCACAATAAAACCATTGAATTCTGCAAATCCTTGAGAATACAACTTGACGTGGACTGTGTTTTATGTGAATACAACTTCAGAATGACCGCCCATGACCTTCAATCCCCCCTGGACATTGCTTCAATTACATATTAGCCGACGGCGACCATGCCCAACCCGACATCATCAACCCCCACTATGCCTCACGCAGGCCTGATTGAACGCGCCCTCGCCAATGCTGTATCGCGGCAGCCCATCACACCCTCGCCATTTTGTGGTTGTGGTCCCACCCCGAACCTCTCCGAACAACACGTTTTTGGTGCACCGAGGAAAATCCGACAACAACATGTCGTGTCCACCCTCTCCCAGCGCCGATCCGCTGTCACTTGGATGATGGTCGATGTGGAAAGCAATGGTCAGCAGGGCTTGTTTGCTAGAACTGTTCGCAACTTTCCCCACTTCTTTCCCAGCACGTACAAAGCTAACATATCGAAGGCCAGTGGTTGGTGGCGTACTCGAAGTGCCATTATGGAGCTCCATGACGGGAGAGTGCGTTTGGGTAGTATGACCGGACGGGCAAGACGAGGAAGGAGGCGACACAATGTTAAAGCGCTTGCGGGACGTGGAAGAAAGCGTGCAGTTTGGGTAATGGCGTTGCATGCAGCTCTGATGACAGAATTCGAACGAGTGAAAGCTGCGGGTGTGAAGACAAATGCCGAAGTCTTGCGTCATATTGCAATCGCCCTCGTGGAAACAGCGGATTCCAACTTGCCCTTTGCGCCCCATATCAAGGTCGACGGCTTTGACATTGCATGCAAATTAACAGCAAGATGGATTCAGGAATTCATGGAATCGCACAACCTCGTAATCCGTCGGCAGACGGGGAAGCTCGCCGTGAGTCCAGAAAAGCAGTGTTACATTGAAAAGTCAGTGGCATTCCACCTTGGAACGCTGAAGAGGGGGTTTGAAGCTGGAGATCTAGATGAAGACCTTATCGAAAACGCTGACGAAACCCATTTTGTGTTTAACATGGACAATGGGAGGACGATTGGGATGCGTGGAGATGAGAATGTGAAATACGCAGATGTGGTTTCAGGGGATGAAGGCATTACGATGATGGTTAGAATAACGGGGGGGCCCATGCGCGGATCGAGGCACCGATGCTCGTATTCCAAAATGCAAACTCGTCATACCCAATCCGTGGCGTGCCAGACAGTGTCCCTGGTGTGTCTTATCGGTCGGGACCGAAGGGATGGATGGATAATCGCGTGTTCAAGGAGTGGATGTCAGAACCAAGAGCAATTTCATGCTTACCGAATGGGAAGAAATGCACGCTGTTTGTTGGTAATTGCTCGGGACACAACGGGAATTCAGACGTGGATGAATGTCTCCGAGTAATCCATACAGAGTTACGAAAGTTGCCACCCAATACCACGGATTTGGTTCAACCTGCGGACTCTTTTATAGTTTCTAAGATAAAAGATGCTTGGAGACGAGAATGGGATAAATACAAGGCAGGGGAGATCGCCCGGGGGTCCTGGACGGGCAGTGGGAAGGGGTCGAGCGGGAAGCTCATGAATCCAGGAAAGCATTTTTTCCTGAAGTTGGCTGCAGGGGCGGTTCGCGAAGTAAACCATCAAAGGGACAAAGAGGGCCTCTCGTATGCTAGGAAAGCTATGATAAGGACGGGAAGGTCACTTAATCTGAACGGCATATTGGAAGAGGAGCAGCTCTTTACTGAACTGCAAAGCATCATCGCGAAGCATAGGAATCATTTCGATGGCGAACCTATCGAATAAATAAATATGTTCCCTGTGAGAAAAGAGACAGTGCATCCATTCTAATTTGGGTATACTTTTTTAACCTGGACCATGTTATATTTTGTAACGACATGTATTAACCTGGATTCGCATTTAACCTGGACCAGGTTATTTTATGTAAGACGCTCTCAAAACGGCCTTCAGAATTAACATGGACCATGTTAAATGCCGTGATCGGGTGTACAGGTATGGTTCTGTAGTCATGTGTGTCTGTTTATCATTAATGATGTGTGGGTGGTGAATGATATAGACGCGAACAACCCGCATAAGTTGTTTGTTTTAGCTGTCACTGCGGGGGGCAGCGAGGAAGGGAGGAGCAGGCTACAGTACTCCATGAGGGACAAGGAGCTGCGTCAGACTGGGGAGCGGGCTGCTTTCGAACCGAGGGAGAAGGTAGGAAAAGAAGCACTTGACAGGGTTGTGCACACGAGTGAAACGAATCGAGAGGAGTGGATGAGGCAAACTGGATGATGAGATATGGAAGGAGGCCGTGAGTGAAATACTGGACATGTGTGGCGGGTTTCCGCTTGCCCCTAACGTGGCGGGATCGAGTGTGCGGTACATGAGAGAGGAATGGGACGAAGAAGTCAGACACATGGGAGCGTACCTTTCGAGGATGAAGAGGTGTAACACGATTCGCAGGGAGAGTCTGAAGGACTTATATTTGTCGTTGCATAGGACATTGCATACATCACTAGATATCCTGGAGCTCGATGTGGGAAGCAGTGGGGGGACGGTTGGTGATTTTTCGTTTCGAAGAATACATCGGAGTCTGTTAAGAAGCAAGATCGGATACCATTCAGTTTGGTTGGAAATTTGTGAGAGATGGACGACGAGTGGACGGCAAGGTGTTCAAAGCAGATGGAAAGTGTTGGATTAGTAGAGCTGCAGTATGTGAAGGGTTGTGGTAGGTTGCGGGTGCATGATCTGATGCACGATTTCGCGGGGCAAAAAGCGAGGAAGGAGGGTGGAGAAGAATGGTGTAAGAAGATGGCGGATGTATGCAGCGCAGGAGGAGGGCTGCTTGCAATGAGTGAGGGCCGATACGGAGCGGGCAAGAGTGCATAGGAGGAGCATGTTTTCGAGAACATATGTCGTGTTCTGAAATAGGGTGGGTGTGTAGAGAAGTTGAAGTGACTACTGTTGACAGCGCGATGGGTGAAGACGGTGATACGGAGCGGCGGGGTTTGGCAATACCAGGAAGCTGTGAAGGGACTGAGAAGAGACTTGAAGCGGAAAAGAGGAAGCCGGAAGGTGAGAATGGGATGGGTAGACGAGGATACAGTGGATGCAATGGCAATGATGATGCCTGCTGTATGACTGAGTGCACCGCTTTGTAGTGAAAGCAGTGCCGGGATTTACTTTCAACTATACGGGCGAGTGACGCACAAGGCACGAGATTCAGATTATGTGCGAAAGGTCCTGGAGGAGATGGACTGGAGAAAAACCGAGCGTGACGATAGCCAACGGCGCAACTTTCTGTGAGAGGAAGAGGTATGTTGTTGTCGGATACGAAGACGGGACGATAAGGCTGTGGAGTACATTGGAGAGGAAAGTATTTAGAAGTTTCTGTCATAGGTCGGGAGTGGGTTGCGTTGCGATGAGTTGGGACGGAAGACATGTAGTATCTAGAACTGGAGACAGGAGCGTGCGGGTGTAGGACGTGGAGATAGGAGCACAAGTCGCGGAGACATTAGTTGGATACAAGTGTGGTGGGTTAAGCGTTGCGACTAGTGGGGACGGAAGACGTGTGATATCTGGATCGTGGGACAAGAAATTGCGGGTTTGGGACGTGGATACGGGAGCACACCTCATGCCGGGAGGGTAGAGGGTTGGCAAGAGATCCCGACTTCGTTCCTATATATAGCAGACTTGAGTACTGCTTTTCTCGTAGGACGAACATCCCAAATGTTTTTCAAGGGAGGGAAGAATTGTGCAAAGACGAGAGGATGGGTCTGAGGCTGTCTTGTGTCAATTGGAGACTACAGTAGGCTCACTGATATGGCAAGGTCATGTTGTTGTAGTCGTATTGGTAGCTAATATGATTGTTTCCATGAAGATAGTGGTCTAAATTGCGAAAAGATAATAAAAGCATGTCCAGGAATGCTTGTCGCGTCGAGACCAGTCAAATGTAGCAGCAATGTACATAGATATCCTCCGAAAAACCCCTCCCTTCACTCGCTCAGGACGAGATGAGTTCTTCGGAAAGTACGTGAACACGACAGCGGAGAGGGATAATGCCGCATGCGGCGAGGCGTACTGAATAGCAGAGAACTACTTTTTGTGGAAATACGAGGAGAGAAAGAAGTCATAAATGAAGAATCGCAAACTACACCGTCGTATCCGTGCGAAATTTGAGCGTCACAGAGGACGGCTGCGTGTTGGCCGCTTTTCTTTCACTCGATATTTTGCCATGCTCTAGAACATACAGCATATAGATTAGAGTTAATATCATCTTGAAGATCGTGAGATGGTACGCCATCTCCCCATTGAAAGGCACCACTTATGACCCGACAGCATCTCAAGCAAGTGTTTCCTACCAGAACGTGATTTTTGTTTGTCGAAGGAAGCGATCGTTCATCATTCCTAAGAAAGTCAAGGATCTCATCCTTTTCAACGAGATCTTGATATGTCATGCCTCTTACGCATCTATAGCATTGCTTTTTCCGGAAATGAAGCAGTTGTGCTCTTCAGATACGATATACTTAGTGGATATATATCATAGCCACTGTCCGATACCCCTCAGTCTCTTGTGCTTGGAAGTTACATTTTCAGCCGGAGATGTGTCGTTGTCACCCACTTCAGAAAAGACGGGAGGTCCAAAAGGGTCTCGTTCTGCATCCACTTCCCGTTGAACGGAGATAGAAGATGGACATGTGATGACGAGACCACTCTGCCGGGATCACGACCTTTAGGTTTTCATTTGGATCGCCCTTACAGACTTCTGCTGTGATTTTATCTAATACGTCTTGCAACAGATGCATCGTTGTGCCGAAGGCGATGTCTCCCCACTTCTCGCATCCGAAAACGTATGATTTAATTTCCTTCAAAGCAAGGTACTCGAATCCTAAAATTTCAGAAGTGCTGTGGTAAGCGACAAAAGCTCCAGACATTCTGTCTATGCGTAGTTGCAAGGCATATTTAAGGAACACTATGCGTACCATATCTTGAAACTCGTGTTGGTAAGAATCGCTACTACCTTTCAAGAAGCGGAGGCGATACATGGGAAATGCAATCGTAGTTTTGTAGATAGTATCGAATTGAAGCAACTGCCCTTGTTTTCACATTGAAAACTTCGCCAGTGTTGTCGTTTCGGCAGTCAATTTGCGCTTGTATTAAAACTTTGAGATCCTAGAATAGCTGTAGAATTGCTCATCCCGGCTCTCCAAACCTTTGGTTTCATCCATTCTGTCGTGATGAGCACTACTGTTTTCATTTGGTGAACGAATGTATTTTGTAGAGAATTCATTCGGGGAACTGGTCAGCATTCTTCCCATCGAGTGTCCAAGATCGCGCAGATGACTAGGCCCGGTCGCAGGTCCTGAGCGCGGAGATGGAGGGAGCCCTCCATCCCCGAACCTCCCCTCCTCCACCATTCCCCCCTTCTCCTTCGTCCCCTCGGTCTCTTTAACTTTCCCCTATGCCCGCGCCCTCACTCTCTCGCAAACCCCCTCCTTCCTCCCCCCGTTCCACCCGCGCCCTTGTCTGACCCGCCGCCCACGCCTCTGCTTGTGCTTCACGCCGCGCGTCCACACCCTTCGTGTCTGCTGCACAGACTGCGCAGACCGTGCTGCTGTCCGGGCTGTCAGCAGCGCTTGCGGTACAGTCGACCCTACGCATTAGTGCCGCCCCGTGTAAGGACTAATAATATGGCACTAATTCGGAGCGGCACAATCAGATGGCAGATCCACTACCCGGCCAGAACACTGTTATTAGAATCTGCTGTTGTTGCCTTTGATCCTGTCTCTCATGCCTAGGTAGCTTCTAGAAAAGCTCGTTTTGCGGACCTCAAGTGCGATAAAGCATTGGTCACATCGCACTCGACACCCAGACAGACTCTTCAAAGACCCAAACAACCTTGCTAGCACTACAGCACTCGGTACGGCCCACCTCTCCGTAATTTCACGCTCGCCTTCTGCCACACAATCATCCATCATAGCATCACTGGCAGACTGATTCTGTAGCTCTCCACCATAATGTATTGAATCGCAAGCATTACTAATAGAAGCTTCTGCCACAAGCTCATTAGTCTCGATCTCAATCCATTCCTTCACATTGCAGGGTGCAAAGTCTTTGTTCCGAGCGTTGTAGCGGTGTTGGTCACAATTTGTTGGAGTGAAGGAAGAGAGCGTTTGATGTTTCGGATGGTTCGCTCTGAAATTTTGAACTGACGCAAAACTGTGGTATTCGCATTCCCGACCTGCAGCAGATGTCCAACCTCGATTTTCTGTGCAATCGTAAGGCGCGTACGCTTCGCTTTGGCGATCTTTTCAGAAATAATGTTAGGGTCTTTGAGTGAGGTGCCATCACCAATTGAGCTGAGGCTCATGAGGAGTGGGCGATGACGACGTCGTGCATGACACGTGGCAGAATGACCTGACTGTCCGCTGTTCCAGAGACCTCGAGGTTTTAGTTCTATTCACTCATCTCACGTCCTTTTCAGTTTTGTGAAAACCTATTGTTACTTCGAGGCAGACGCGAAAAAGCTCACTTGAAGTCGTGATACATAAATCAGTTTCGAGTTTTCACAACAGAGAAGAGATGGTTTAGCTTTCATGTAAGAATAGAAAATGCGAGGGCGAGAAGCACTGTAGCCTCGGTATAGGGATAGAACAGGAGAACGTAAAATAATTACGGAGGCTCTATAGACAGCACCGAGCGTAGGGATTTGACCCGGTCGTGAGCCATTTTTTAATTTTTCCATTAATATGTTAACAAAGGAGCAGTGACACAGCGGGAAGGGAATACAACTAGGAGCACCACAGTGTCTCGAAAGAGGGATCAGGGATCAGTCAACTCAACAGGAAGCAGAAAAGATTAGTTTATCACCGGCAGAGGCACAGGCCACGAAGAACAGGAAGCTCAACGGTCACAGTCGAGCTCACTTGGGTCCTTGCCATCACAACAATTGCGTGATATGTTGTACCTAAGTAAGGAGATAAACAACGGATAACCGAAGACAAACTGGTATACCTAAGAACAAACCATGATAGTGATAGGAATTGCGTCAAATAATCCCGGGAGGATTGTATAATTCGCTCATAGATACTCCCTGACCACAGAACAAGTCCAAAGTGTAACCTACAATATCTGACACGTTATGGTATAACCACAAGATGTGGTGGCGGATGTGCGTAGTGCGCACTTTCACACTCATTCTCTTTTGAGTAATGCAATCACCCAAGAAATTGGGAACTCTCACGATGTTGAGATGCTTCAAAGTCGATGGGAATGGTGCCAGAAAACATGAGAAGCTGCAGTGTTTGACACAAGGGACTGTCCGGTTTGACACTCCCAATCGCGCGTGACCTTGCTCGCAGCGGCATTCGGGTGGTAACGATTGCGCCGGGGCTTTTCCTGACGCCATTGCTGACATCAGCACGGATGGATTTGTCTGTGGCATTGCGACAGGTGGAGAGCGAATCATACAAGTCCTTTGTATCAACCACAATGACAAGCTCAATATCCAAATTGAGTAATGTTCTGTACGCCTGAGTAAGCGTCTTTCCTTCGTCTATGGCTGATCCTGCAGCAAGGGTTTCTGCGGCACCGACTGACTTTGTCGGCCTTTTTGACTTCTGCGAACACCATCCAAGAGTGTGTAATATGAAGTCAAGAGAAAGTTCTCCAATCACAAGTCCAGAAACATAAGCAAGTTGCCCGTGATCGTTAGAGCGTGCAGCATCGGAAAATACAACAACTTTGAGGCGATAGGAACGGGTATCAGATGGTCGTTTGAAAGTAATCGTAGAACCAAGTTTCTGAAGCTGTCTCAGCATGTTGCATTGGAGCACAAGGTCCTTGACGACGGGTGTAACCCTTCGCTGTTGTAGGTAGCTGGTGGTGAAGGCACAAAACGGACTGGCACTTGAACCAATGAACCCCAATGATCCGTTCAGGGAGCTAAAAGAGAAATGTTCGACAGCATTGAGCCTTTGTTCTTGTTGCTTGCGGCGTAGTCTAGAAATCGGATGGGGATGTAGAGAATCAAGCTTTTCATCTCCTGAAACATGAATTGTTCCGTCCTCTAGCTGCGTTATGCTCAGTCCGAAAAATGAGAAGGCTCCTGGACCACGTACAATTGTACCAACGTTGTACTTTGTAGAAACTTTTGCTACAAATTCATCTAGGATTTTCATCACAGACGATACAAGAATATCATCAACTACCTTGACTGCAAGTGAATGAAGTTGATTGTTGACTTTCTTATAAAACAGCTGAGGTATGTAAATGACCTGGACAAATCCAAGTTCCCTGAGAAAGGTGTCGCTATGATCTTGCCACTTAGCATTGGCATTTACAAGACCATAAGCCGCTGTCAATAGTAGCCAGTAGAACCCTTTCTTCGTGCATTCACGAGGAGGAACAACGTACACATCACGTTCAGCAGAGCCAGACTGGAGAAAAGCCGATTTGATGTCAATCTTGACAAGAGACCAGTTGAATATTACACAGATAGAGAGAAGGATACGAAGGCCAATAGGCGGACAAGTCTGTGCATCAGTCTTGAGGTGCATCTTGTCCCTATCTTTGTTTCCATGCGGTGCGATCATAGCTTTGCATAGGAGAGATCTGTCGTCAAGAGTTTTTATCTTGTAAAGAACATGGCTGGTGATGACATTTGAGTCTTTCGGAATCTTCGAGACATGTATCTCCATCACCTCTTTTTTGAAGTTTTCTTCCTTCTTATTGTATGAATTTTCTGTCAGAAAGGTGGGAAGTCCTTCTGCTTGGTGTAGAAGGAATTCTTTGCTGAGAAATCGATCACGATACAGTAGCGCCGCTGCCTTTTCTGTACTTGTGAGTTCCAAACCAAGGGAAAGCTCCACGTCGTATGTGTAGAGTGAGGATTGACTGCGTGTGGTCATATTGTGTGTGCTATTAGCGGGATGGGGAGCAGTGGGGCTGGAGGTGGAGGGTTCATACAGCAAAGGATCATACGAAGAGGGAACTGCAGGTGCAGCGCTCGAGGACTCAGATGCAAAGATGCCAGATTGTTCATCATCAGGATCAGAGCGCGGGTGGGGGTCACAATGTTCAATCTCAGGCACAGAGGCGACATGAGGATCTGAATTAGGATCTGTTAGATCTGGATCTGTAGATACAGGAGGCAGTTCATTGATCGCTGAGTCAAGCGAGGAGTCAAGCACATCAATTGACTCTTGTATCGCCAAAGCGAGTTCATTTTCAGGGAGGGATGGACGGATGTCCTCCAGAGATGCCTTGATTTGCCTGCCATTGGCACCAGGAACAGTGACGGTACGAGAGGAACAATCATAAGCCAGAATAGGCTTGGCTGCAGACCAATGTCCGCGTTTTTCGTTTTGTAACTTGATGTAGACTTGAACAAGATCGCCTACATGGACGTGTTTGTCAGTTACAGCCTTTGAACGAAGAATCAGGGCAAGCTTGCGCTTGGCAAGAAGTTGATCATGGGCAGCAACAATCTCATCAGGGATCATCACTGGATACTTGTCTGAGGCAATAGGGCGGGTAAAGCCTTTTGCTAGCTCATGTGCAGACATGATGTCACTACCATATAGGTCGTTCGAGATTCGGAGTGCTTGGACAACGAGGAGAGCGGAATCAGTGTGCTCGTTAGCAGCAGAGCATAGACGCAGATAAATGTCTCGAATAACTCGATGCTTCGATTCTATTACATTCTTATTGTGTCTCCGGGGCGGTATCGGCCTTGACTCAACTCCTAAGCAGGTAAGATATGAGGTGAACTCAGTGTTGTTAAACGCTTGATCAAATAGGACTGTCCGCGGAGTCCAGAAAGGCGTTATCCAGTGCAGTTCAAAAGATGTGATAGACGCTTGCATTGTAGTGTTTGTAACTACACATCCGGCGGAGTATCTTGTCACAGATTCCATGCAATGAAAGACTTTATGTGAACCGATGAATAGATGGTCAACACAAACTAGCTGGTTGAAGTCCCTTGACGTTGAGCTCAGCGAGACGGGGCGCTGTCCTTCAGGTTCTTGGACAGAAGTGCATGAAGTACATGTGTCAAGTACAGTAGCAAGGTACTTGCTTACATCAGAGCTCCATAGACCATTGCGGTCCAAAAGTAGCTTGATGTCATGATAGTTGGAGTGTCCACAGACATGATGATGGACCTTGTCGACAATGGCTTTCAACTCAGCCCATGGTCGCTCACCATGCGTAGCAGAATGGACATGCAAGGTAGCACAGTACAACCTCATGATAGTGTCTGGGTCAGAAGGTTTACCCATTGCTGAATGGACGAAGATTTCATACGGGAGGTAGCTATGAAAGCCACGATCGTGGATCGATGTAGAAAGACCATCCGAACCCGGCAGCAGTAATGAGCTAGAGCCGATGTGCTCAATGTCACAGTGTCGGGTGACATTCCTACCAATGATCCATTGGGATGAGCCCTCAATGACAAGGTGGCGGATCAGGACTGGGGCACCTTGATCACTTGTAGCACATAGAACAACGGACCCCAGGATCTTGCGAGCTTTGCTAGAGTGTGAACCGGAGCCATATTGCAATAAGGGACAGCTGGCAACTGAATCAGGTATCGGTTCATAGACATGATCCCAGAACGGAAGCAGGATTGGGGCAAGAGCATCAAGTTCTTTTACCCCGAGTCCACTATACGGAGCACCATCATCAAGCAGAGGTCCGGAGTATGAGACAATCTCATGTTCGGGAGAAGTAAGTAGAGCCATATTGAAGGTAACAGATTTGGCAGCCTGCCCACGAGGCGCCGTATCAGGCTCTGGCTTCTTTGACAGGGAATGATATTCCCCATCAGGACCATGATCTTGGGCCCAATGTCCCTTTCTCTGACATTTACGACAGGTACTACGGGACTTGAGATCTGCGAGTTGCTCAGGAGTCAATCTGGTTTTAGTGCGTTGACGTCGATGACCAGGAGTACTGGCAGAACTTGCTCTCACTCCACGAAATTGGGCTGGGGTCTCGGGTAGAGATTCGGTCTTGGGCCTGTCACACTGACGAATTACAGATGCTACTGCATTGTATTTGATGGAAGAAAGGTATTCGGAGTTGCTTGCTTCAGGTCCGAACTCATCTGAGCGGGGGGCTGTAGCAGCCAGGACAGAAACTCTCTGACTACCTTCTATGTTGCAATTAGAAAGCAGTAGAAAAGAGACAAGCGCTTCAGGAAGGCGTACCTCTTCTGACTGTGCGCTGAACTTGGACACCTGAGCCTCAAACCGGGACTCAAAATTTTGGAAGGATTCATTAGCCCCGCGTTTCGTATTCAAAACTTGAAGAAAGAGCTGGTATATGGTGCTGACTACAGCAAGCGGATCGCGCCTGAAGACGGCATTAATTATAGCAGTGACACCAGAAGTAGACTGCAAAGTATCTGCGGGAATCTTTTTCGAGAGGTCAAGAGCGCGGCCAAACAGCTGGGACTGTAACATAATTCCTTGCAACTCTGAAGGAATTTTGTTACTGTTGGTATCAGGGAGCTTGTCATGGAATAATTTCCACAAAACAACTGCATTCTTGTAGGGCTCTTGGTCTCCTCTGCCGTCGGTACACGGAACATTACGGAAATCCCAAGAGAACTTGGGGCGTGAGGGTAGCTCTGGGCCCATAACAACAAAGGAGCAGTGACACAGCGGGAAGGGAATACAACTAGGAGCACCACAGTGTCTCGAAAGAGGGATCAGGGATCAGTCAACTCAACAGGAAGCAGAAAAGATTAGTTTATCACCAACAGAGGCACAGGCCACGAAGAACAGGAAGCTCAACGGTCACAGCCGAGCTCACTTGGGTCCTTGCCATCACAACAATTGCGTGATATGTTGTACCTAAGTAAGGAGATAAACAACGGATAACCGAAGACAAACTGGTATACCTAAGAACAAACCATGATAGTGATAGGAATTGCGTCAAATAATCCCGGGAGGATTGTATAATTCGCTCATAGATACTCCCTGACCACAGAACAAGTCCAAAGTGTAACCTACAATATCTGACACGTTATGGTATAACCACAAGATGTGGTGGCGGATGTGCGTAGTGCGCACTGTCACAATGTTGTGCACCTTACACATGGGAGTGTGAAAGCCTCGATACCTACGACAGGAGGTTGCTATGCGTGACTGCGTTCGAAATTTATGAGAAAAGCGCTCGTTGACCTCAACAATCTTCTCTGCATCGCGCTCTTCCAGCAGTTCGCCAATGCAAGGTATAACAGAGAGGCCCTTGAAAATGGCGTATACCAACTTGTTCTTCTTCAGTCTCCTTGAAAATGGTGCTACGTTGGGAATGTCCGATGATCAGTAATTTACTGTTTGCATTTGGTTCGAAAAATGTATATTTAAAATTCTATTTTAACGTAACATGTCATCCCGCGGCGTAGAAACGTGACTATTACGTCATGCTCTGCAGTCCGCCGAGTATGACTCCCTGACCATGAAAGACTGCCAAAAATATATATGAAATAGTACGAACAACTACTGTGCGCATTTGATTTGGGACATACATTTTAATATTCAATTTTAACCCAACGCGTCATCCCGCGGTGTGGAAACGTCATTATGACGTTATGCTCTGCAGTTTACAGAGCATGTCCTCGCAATGGCCGACCATTGATTAAAGGGGATAAATTAGCAAAGAAAATATATGATGCATTGGATGAACATTAATTAAATGAAACAAAGAAGGAAAGAAATAAAATTAAATGTGTGAACGAACACTGTATAAAGACTGTAACGTCTAAAGATATCGACCCATTTAGACTCAATTTAGACATTCCCCTGAAGGCATGCAATTGAGCAGTCGTGCATCGGATGCTAGGGGTTACCATTTTCCCGCGACAAGCAATCCCAAGCATAAAACGACAAGCACTACATTTTCTGACAAACGAAGGATACTAAGCGTTGCTTCTGGAGAAAAATAAATATAGTTACTCGTGCTGTTACCCACACTAAACCTGATCCATCCCTGGATTAATAGCCCCTCCCATTGCAACCAGTACGCCCAAACTACCACCTCATGTTTTTAACCCTCATCTACTCACTTCTGCAACTAAACGCTCCATAATTATACCAAAGACCTTTTCTCTCTCCCCTTGCTACCCAAGTACTGTACCCATTTCTCATCCACCTCGCATAACTCAAACAATCATACCTTCACAACCACAACACCGATTTCAACAACAAGTACACCGTTCGCTTTGTTTCCGCCTCCTCTACACGTTTAGAGAGGTGGTGAAATTTGATTTATAGAGCAAGAAGGGGCGGTAATGTAGTTTGGAGCGGGTTAGAGAGAGTGGGAAACGGATAGAGATGGGATGGAGATGGGATGAGTTAGGGGATTACGGATGGAAATATTGTTGTGCAGGGAGTATAGGAGTTGATGTGTTGAGCAAGGGATTAGGGGTTTAGAGAGGTGGTGAAATTAGAGGGTTTAGGGGGTTATCACCGTATATAATATATGTATTCGTACATTGGTAGATTAGGGGTTATCACCGTATATAATATATGTATTCGTACATTGGTAGATTGGTAGATTAGTACGTTGGTAGTTTAGTCTATTGGACCATTGGTGCATTGGTGCATTGGTAGTTTAGTATATTGGACCATTGGTAGTTTAGTGCATTGGTGCATTGGTGCATTTGTAGTTTAGTATATTGGGACATTGGTAGTTTAGTGCATTGGTGCATTGGTACATTGGTAGTTTCTTACATTGGTACATTGGTACATTGGTACATTGGTAGTTTATTACATTGGTACATTGGTACATTGGTACATTGGTACATTGGAAGATTGGGTTTTGCATTTGAATGGGTTTATCATTTGAATGGGTTTAGCATTTGAATGGGTTTAGCATTTGAATGGGTTTAGCATTGGATTGGATTTAGGATTGGATTGGGTTTACGTTTGGAGTGGGGTTTACGTTTGGGTTGGGTTTAGCTGTGCCCTGGGTTTAGTTTATGATTGGGTTTCGCTATTGATTGGGTTATAATCATTCTGGGTTTCGGCAACGGTGGGTTTTACATACTGGGATTACGTACCGTCTCACTGTCACCCTGTCACTGTGTCACTCTACACCCCATTGAATTTGGATTTACGCAGCATAAACTCGAAATAGGGGAAAATTTAATATTTCCGAGGTTTCTGTGAAAAGAGTTTAATTATTTAATTCTGTTAATGTTTTCAAATACTTGTGATTTAATTTATGACCCTCCCTGACTGGATCTGGTGTGACCGTGATCTGATTCTCGCCGCCGCCGCCGCATGCCGCCCAGAATTGAAATCTTTCACCACCACTCTCCCACCCTCCTCCCACTTCTCACACCCCCGCCCCATCGATCGAAATGTTTTCGTCGTCCGCTTCCGTCCGATTAATCGCCGATGATCTGCTGAACGTGTCGCCATCCACGTCTTTCTCTTGCATTCTCGCTAGCCGCTTGCTGGGTCACGGTTACGGGGGCAACATCGCATCGCCACTGTGACTCGTTCTCACTCGCTCACCTCCTCTCCCCTCCCCGCCTGTCCGTGCCCCTGTACCCGCTCCCGAATTCCCTTTGCCAGTAAGTGCGCCCTCGCTTTTACGCCACGCGCAGGCGCCTGTCAGATGAACACGCTCTAACACTCTCGTTTCGCCTCTTCTGTTGACCCTTACTTTGTTTCATTTCGCTCACGTCGCATCACATCGACTCTACAGACCTGGCCCAACTTCCCTCCTCTTCCCAAGAATTGCAGAGCAGAGCGCGGCGAACCAATGCCATTATTTTTTCGTTCTTCCGCAGCCTTCTGTACGCAAAAACTGCGTTGTCGTACGTGACCGGCAACTGCTACCGCAGTTATGGTCCCAATCGCATGCTTTACGCCTAATTCACGCTGATTGGCAGTTTAACGAGTCCCTTGTATGTGTTTCTAGCTTTTTATTGGCGCTACCGCGTAGCAGGGGAAGAGGCATGCCAGTGCGAGTTGATAATTTTCCAATTGTTGTGGTACATTGTTGGCTTCCTACGCTTACGAACGGAGGAGATGGAGGTGGGTGTCGCGAGGGAGCGACGGACTTCCCGGGGGATGGACATGGGCGGTGCCTGTGGTGAGGGCAATCGGAAGGGTATAAGATCGGAGCGAAAACCGGGAGGAGCTGGGGATAGGGAGACAGAGGCCGCACTGGAGCTAGAGAAAGCCACCGCAGAGACACCGGAACTAGCAACGAAAAGCTGTGAGGATCACTGGTTCTATCAGGGGAAAACATCAGTGTTGGTACGACTGAGAATGAACACTCCTGTAGGTCGCGGCCGGAAGAGGCCAAATGTCAGAGCTATGCACCACTATGTTTAGTTCTGGCGTCAGTTCCCGCGGGACGATACGTTTTTGGCACATGTCAGGATCGATACGTAATGACAAAAAACGTATCGTCCAGGCCTGATTCGACGTATGTGCGATTTTGGTACTGTCTACGGTATATGGCCCAAAACGTATCGTGCCGGGCGGTTTTAACGGCGATAGTTTTCTGGTGGGACGATACGTTTTAGGCCGATTTACACGGCGGCACCCCCATACGCGCTGTATTGGCAACATTGCTGTTGGGAATTTCTGACTAAAATTTTGCCGACGGCGGCGCACAGCCAATAAAATGTCAGTGCGCAAAATTTAGTTTTTGCCGTGTGCGATTAGAGGCGCATGAGCAATATTATTAACTTCATATTTTATAACGTACCGTGTCCCTCGTCTGGCAAGATTGTCAGATGCCCAAAACGTATCGTGCTGGGTGGGGCAATTACAGCAGGCAGATTTAGTGGCAGGGCCTTATACTGCACTGACGGCGTCGCAGTGCGCATGTACGAGTTACACAATAAGGCGGCGTAATTTATGTCCTGAACATCAAAGCTTTCTAAGTTATTTACTGCGCGAAATTGAAAAGCGCCGTATGCAGGTTTCGATGATCGTTGCCTCAACGACACATTTTGGACGGGTGTGTCAGAGATTCGTTGGGGAGGGATGCGCGCACGATGCGTTCTGGAGAGATGCGTCTAGGATGCGAGCTGAGGGGGTGCGAGAATGATGCGTTGGAAGGGGTGCCAGAATGCTACGTTAGAGAGGGGTGCGCTCGTGACGTGTTCTATAGGGGTGCGCTCATCATTCGTTTTAGAGGGATGCCAGAATGATACGTTCGAGAGGGGTGCGCCCACGACGCGTTCTAAGGGGGTGCGAGATTGATGCGTTCGGGAGGGGTGCGCCCATGATGCCGTCTAGAGGGGCGCGAGAACAATGCATTTTGGAAGGGTGCGAGAATAATACGTTCGGGAGGGGTGCGCCCACGATGCGTTCTGAAGGGGTGCCAGAATGATACGTTCGAGAGGGGTGCGCCCATGATGCGTTCTGGAGGGGCGCGAGAACGATGCGTTTTGGAAGGGTGCGAGAATGATACTTTGGAGGGGGCTACTCGCAAGACGCGTCCTGCAAGGGGCCTGAACGGTGCGTTTGCATGTTTCTTTTCTGTTTCAGCTACTTCGGTAGTAGATGGCCGTTACGAAAGCACAAGTGTAAATTTTGTGGGGTTGTTTGTGTAGTGGAGAAACAGCAAAACGGCACAATTGGTGAGCATAGCAGTTGGATATGGCGCGACGTAGAAGATGTATAAATGAATGATTCAACAAAAACGGCGGGTAGTGATCGCACGGGCACATGGAAATGTGAGAATCGCTGTGACATGTGAATGGTTCCGTTTTCGAGAAGATTGAAGCTTTCTATCGTTGAGAGTTTATTGAAAATGTGGTCCTAATACTGCAGTATGTGGATATCGAAAACTACTGGCAGTCCAGTTGGAGAAGACCTTGATGTATGGCCCAAGCCAGTGGGAGCCATATTGTCAGAGGCATATCGTCGTTATTCTCGTCAGCGGACTCTATGGATGCATCCGAGAAGATGACGGCTAAGTCCTTCTCAGTGACCCGGGCCGGGCGGTCACGGAGAACGGAGTTGAAGCGGCAAAGGATTTCGGAAGGGAACAGGTTTTCAGCGATCTGTTGCTGGAAAGACTTCATTCGCCAAAGGTTCCAGGCGAGTGATATCATAGGACGTAGATCGCAACGACCGTATTGGCCGAATGTGGGGTGAAGTGGTTGGCCAAGGCAGTGCGAGAGGCGGCAATCATAGCACTTGAGAGGGACTTTTCTTGGAACGGGGCAAGACGGGACGAAATGGGTCGTAGAAAAACAGGCATAGCAGCTTCTTTCCATGAATGGACAGTCATTCTGAGGATGTTCCGTACCGGAACGGCGGGGAGAAGCGTAGCATAAGAGACACGTCGTCTTGGTTAGGAAGAGGAATTGAGTTACTAAATGAACCGTGGATTCGGTGTCAATTGCCTGGAAGTGACTAAATGGCAACGATAGGGGAGGTGACGGGGAAGGCAAAGGGTTTGTGGGAACATTAGGTCGGGTCTGGCGCGCCATACTGGGAGAAGTTCGTAAGCTCTTGAATGAATTTCTTCCCGATGGTGGAAGTGATGCGGGCCGTTTGCCCGGAAGGACTTGCTTCAAAGATGGTGACGCCACCGGAAGTGACCGTAGACGGACTGGAAATGGTGCTTGCTGCATTGAAGGTGATGCTGAAGGCAGCAAGCGTTCACTTGATTGTTGTGGGGAGAAGCTAAGGATTCTTCGAACTGGAGGGGCTGGAGGGGGGTTGGTTGGAGCGGATTGCTCAAGCAAGAGAAGCATTTCATCGAAGTTGTGCTGCGTGGATGTGGTGGCTCCGATTTGGTTTTGCCGTTGAGGCTCGAGATGGTTTTGATTTTGATCTTGATGTGGAGGTGGCAACTGCGATTGCGATGGTGTGGTGGGAAGCGAATGTTGCTGAGACTGGGATTGCGAATTTGCATCCCAAGGTCTAGAGGTATCCGGTGTGTGAAATTGTGAACTCTGAGGGGTGTGCGGTGCATTAGTTGGCTGGGAGGGGAACATAGATCTGCAAACATCGCACCAGACTGCGTGCTTGTCGAAGCGACAGACACCAGAGACTTGGCCATCCATGGCTGTGTAAAGTGCATCTTTGCGGCAATCCGTGGTATTGAGGACCCAATTCATCATCTCGTTTCGGTTCGTTACTGCGAGATCATTTTGGTCAATATTGCCCTTTTTGAGAAGGGAGGTTTCGAAGCTCTTATTGTACTGGGTTGAGTTTAGGACGAAGACGAATGCGTGGTGTCCGTCGCGTCCAGACCGGCCACTCTCCTGTGCAAAGTCGACGAGGCTTCTTGCGGCGCCAAGATGAACTGTTGCTCGAATATCTGGAACATCTATTCCGGTACCGAAGGCGGACGTACAAACCATAATACGGAACAGAGTTGAAGGTACGAGGTCCTCGGTTGTTATGATGTCGTAGAGCTCTTCGTTTGCTGTCCAGTCGTTGTGGGCCTTTTCGCGAGCTTCTTTAGTGAGGCCGGCATGATATATGAGCGGCTCGACTGCGATGCGTTGATTGGAGTGGGCAACACTTCCTTGTGCATATGCGGCCGTCAGGGCTTTGTGGAGAGAAGTTGTTTCTTGGCGCGTCAGGGCGAAAGCGATGATTCTATATATTTTGGGCAACGGCTTTGGGGCGTTGGTGCAATCGAGGAAGTGCTGATGCAGAAAGCTTACTGCATTCATCTTCATGACTTCTTGTGCGGTGGCAAAGGAGCCTTCAGGAGTGCGAGTGTTTAGGCCCGGGTCAGAGTCGTCACTGAAGGTATGAACAACAAACTCGAGATTCCTTCTTTGAGAAGGCATTGAGAAAAGGAAGGCTGTGTTAATGCCGTGGCGCTCTAGAATGATTCTTCTCTCGCAGGGTGGGACGGTAGCACTGAGGAGTACACGAGGGACTGACTTTGGGATGATAGAAAGGGATCGACGCAAAAACTTCAATTCAGGGCGGAAATGTTGCCACATGGCTGTGAGATGAGCCTCATCAATGACTACTCGAGCAAGCCTGTTAGTATCCATAAGTCGAACAACCAGCTCTTTGAAAGACGGCCGCGACAACTGTTCGGCCGTGAAGATGTAGAGGTCGGCAAATTCCAGTGATCCTTGTCCATTCGCGCAATGTGATGCGAGTAGGGCGAAGTTTGTCGCGCGCCTCATGTACTCCGATATAAGGGCCTTGAGGGGAACGACTACGATAGTGGACTTGATATTCTTTTCCATGAAAGCTGGTAGAAGGACTGCCATAGACTTGCCTGATGCGGTGGGCATCAGTACGAGGGAGTTGTTCTGCGACGCGGACACAGTGGCTGTGACAGCAAACTGCGTTTGAGACATGAATTCCGCAGATTTAGAACGTGTGGCCTTTTTGAGAGCGGACAGTAGAGGCCTGACGAGGGGAGGGAGGATATGGTTCGGGGGGTTATCGAGGCGAATACTGTGATTGGAGTGGGACCCTACAGCGAAAGTGTTGGGGAATTTGAGAGCAGAGGGGTTTGGCTGCAGTTGTTGCAGTTCGTTTGCTGTGCTTCCGTTGAGAGCATGAAGGAGGGGTTTCGGTTGATGAACCTGGAAGACAGGCTGCGGCTCATGTTGGGATAGCGAGGTCACTCGAGACTGGAGTTGCTGTGAATGTTGGAGGGGGAGCGGTTGTGAAGAAGCGCGGTCACTATAAAATGACGGCAGCTTCAGATGGCGGTGCCATTCATGGGAGAATTGGCGGTGCTTTGTTAACGTGGCGGCGGGACAGTCGGGCATTAGCGAGGTAGTTCGTCCGTAGTGTTTGTGGGCGATAGAGGAGGTATGCGCAGCTTGTTGGTGTCCGGCTGTGGTGTGTTCCGCCAATATGTCATTCATGCTGCTGTGGAGCTTATTCTGACATATAAGCGGAACCATTCCACTGGTGAACTGCCTGTAATCCTTGAGGGAGATGTGAATGCTCTTGGATTGCAGGGCAGTCCTGATGACCTTTGTGACACGTGCCGGTGAGAAACGTTGGCCGTTGTTGGCGAATAAGAATGTCCAATGGGTTCTCATGGCTTCATTACCATGGAGAGCTCTGACCATTTCGCATTCCAAGGGGCGAATGACCGACAAGTATGAGATCATTCGGAACGAAGTTTGCTTGTCGGGAAATCGGTACACCGCGCGGTTGTAACCGAGCGCGGCCCTTGACTTGCAGTAGCCAGGGTTGAACAAAATTTCGGAGTGGTGGCCGATGAAGATGTTCCGGATGTTGTTCTCCCCATTTTGTAGCCTATAAGTGCATATCTCGGTTGCTCGACCGGGAGATCCGGACGAAAAATGCATCATAGCAAGTAGAGAGTCTTGGATGATTTGGCAATGAGCGAGAAACTGCAAGACTCCTGTTTTCGTCATTCGAACACCAGCGACTTGAATTTCTCGGTCTTGGGCAGAGGAAGCAGTAGAGGTAGGGGATGGGCCAAGACCGGATGCCTCATCTTGTGTAGGAACCCTGCGCGGAAAGGAACATGTGGGGTGGACGCAAGGTGTCCCTACAAGAAAATTAAAATTATTTTTGGGTGTAATTTGATCATTCTTTGGAATTATTGCACTGTATGGATGATTGCCTCGGAGTGCAGTCAAGTACTTTCCAGCAAGTTGAATGTGATGGCGACGGGATCATTCCTTGTTGTACTTACGCTCATGTCACGCTCCCCGGCCTATCCAAGGGACCTCCCTTTTGACACCCCTAAATGACAGGGAAACGTAGCTTCTGAATGCCGCACGCTTGGCTGTCTGCTCCTCCCTCTGTTTTGTTCTGAGCACTCCATAGGACTCCAAAGACACTCATATCACGCTCACTCTATGCTCCCGTCGTCCCCCTCGAAAGCGGTATAAATCGGCATTGCGGCGTTTTTGCACTGCTCTTTATTCGGTTCCTCGGCACTATATACGTCCGCCCGTGCGCCCGCTGCTGCTGCTGGCCTCGCCGCATCCGCAAGAGCCGCCCTCCGAGCTGCCGCTCGTCGCCGACGACCTCTCCACCCCGCCCGCTTGCCCACCCCGTCGCCCACCCCGTCGCCCACGCCCTTGCCGCCGTCCTCTCCGTGCGCCCCGCCCGCGCCGCTGCCGCCGTCCATCGTCCGCCTCGACGCCTTGCTCGCCGGCGCCCTGATCGGCCCGCACTTCGCCGCGCGCCACCCGGCCTTGACCCTGCCGCCGCGCCCCGCCGACGCCGACGCCCACCCCTCGCTCGCCGCCGCCGTCTCGCGATCGCGCCGCGCCCTGCGCATGCTGGCCGTCGTCCTGTGGCAGCTAGTCCCGCACTTCACACACTATGCACTCTCCTCTCACTACCTCCCTCTCATCCCACGCAAAACACGGTTTTTCCCATCCTCAGAAAACTGGTTTTCATCCAGTAATGCATCCGCGAGAATGTTGTCGTCTAAAACATAACATCTCTTCCGTCCCCTTCTGTAGATAGAACTGCTTCTGTTCGTCGGCTCATGGCGTAAAGCTGATGGGACGATGTGATCTACGACGCTAATGAGGCGCCGCATGATCGACACGTCTTCCACGGTCGTTGCCGAAAATGCATGCCTTGCTTCACAGTTTTTGTACACTTGGCCCTGCGCTCCAACTTCCATACCAGCAATCCAATCGAAAACACCGACCGTATAGGTATCCTGCCAATGCTCCCATCTGCTTGAGAGCTGAGACTCGACATCCACCTCAAAACTTATGAGCTTCAGCAATCTCCCGTAATAGATATCCAAGTCCACTTCCTGACTCCCGCCCATTTCGCATGCGACGCACCAACTTGCACGCACCCTACGATTTGTCCTACTCCAGCGACGAAGATCATAAAACGATACGCAGGTCCGTGTGCTCGATCCGCAGAGGAATTCTACACGTTTCCAAAACATGCAATGAGATACGGTAGCCAACGCAAGCTCTGCCTCCCGCACTGTCATGCCGTCGTACTTGCGCTTTAAATAGCTTCGAAGGAGGTTTAAAAGGCGTTCATCATCGCCAGATAATGATTCAGGATTCAAATTCTCATTGAGGCTCCGTTTGTAGCCCGTCCCCGAAAGGCGGTGGCCCCCCTCCCCACATTCGTTCAGAAACAAAGATGCTCCCTCGTTAAATGGAATCTGGAATTGTGACTTGTAGCTCTCAATAGACAGAGCATTTCTAAACAGAGAGGCCGCGGCTAATCTCCTAGCATTTAGCCTGCCCAATATCCAACCAATATAGCGCTCCATCCAGTATTGCGAGTAACCAACTGGTGGGCCACACTCACGGATACCTTCCTCAAGGTGGAGGAGCAAGTGAAATACATACTTGCAAAGGTTGACCCGGTCGCGCCGATATTTGTAGTATTCCTGTTCGTAATGGGTATAAAATTTCTTCGACAATCGTCCAACCTCCTTAATGTCACCCTCAAGGAGTACTGGCCTCCAGCACAATTCCATGAGTTTCACAAAGTCTGCCCATCCTGATAGATACGGTTCTGTGAGGTGGCCGTCGAGAACAATGAGGCTGTAAGACAGAACAAAATTCTTGACTTCGGCTGATTTCCAGTCCGCGAACCGACTCAGAGCTCTCGGCCGACTTGCCAGTTGGCTTGCAATACCCCCTCCGAACCGCTGCAGCTCTTCGTCAATTTCTTTGATGGCATTGCGCCCAAGACAAAACGCATCAGTACCTCCAGAGCACCATAGACGAACCATATCCTTACCAATGTTATAGAACAAGTGCATTATGTCTATTGGAAACGAACTGTATGGTAAGATGTTTGGTAGCCTGAACAGAACCGAGTCTTCCACGATCCCAGTTTCGGTTTGACGACGTGATTTTGTCTGTGCAGTCAGCATCGCGAGCTCCGCAATGGTGTCGGTATTTTCCTGCGTAGTTCGTAGATGCAGAAACCTGACATTGAACTGCCTATTTGTCGTACCATCTGCGGAGATCCATTTCGAGGGATAATATGTATGTCTATGCTCCTCGCAATATACACCCTCAATGTTACAGAAGCGACATGGCCGCTTGCCGTTGTGCCCTTTTACCCCCGCCATCTTCTTCACTGCCGGGAGATCCCCAGAGCACCAGACCAGATGCACACGGACGCGACGTACAATGCCGTCATAAAACAAAAAATCTTGCCCTCCATCCGCATTGATAGCTTCCAACTCCTTGACCAATGGCTCGAGAAACGATTGAAGGTTTGTCGGCTCGGAAGGGCCTGGGATAAAAGCGAAGGGAACCACGTTCTTGACAGAGAATCTCAAATGGGGGGGCAGGTTACAAATTATAGCCGCTATGGGCCACACATCGTAAGACTTATTACGGAAAGCTTGGAACCCATCCGTTGATATTGCCAAGAAAATATCGTCCCGAACGGCATCTTCCCCACCGTACAGCTCACATATCCTTCTGTATGCTTCTGCATCGAAGAAATCCCTAACGCGGTCGCCGCACCCAAACTCGGTTGACGAGAGGTAATCATATAGCTGCTCGCATCTGGCTTTGCTACCGAACCAATCCTGCAGTCTGCGAGCCAGCGTAATCCATGACATTTTAACGGCATCTGGTCCCTCTGTGGGTGGCCTTTGGCTGTGACATATCGAGCATTCTGTTATGCTTTCGTCATAAAAGCACATGTGACCGGAGCATATCGGGTAATCCCGAACACATTGATCCATTCCGGATTCTTTTCTCATACGTGCATTGACGGTTTTCCATCGCTTGTACGGAGCTTGCATGATTTGCATCAAGTCGTCCATTGCACTTTCGGTCAGCCCATGCTTGACTGACCAATCTACCAAACCGCGGTTCTGCGAGGCCCATATTCCGAAAGCGGTCTGCCTGTCTTCTTCTCCTTCCAGTTCCATGTCTGCCATGTCTTCGTCGTCTATGTCCAATTCATTCCCCGTACCTTCAGATGACCCTTCATCGCCGAATGTCATGGCCGCCTCCCCTTCTGCGACTTCCGGTTCTATATCGCCCTCGACGGCATCCTCATCTATTTCATATGCATCAGAAATTACACCGCCGACGTCTTCCCCGATCACCTCACTACCGACAGATGCCTGGCTTCCCATAAAAAAACTACCACCATGTTCTTCTTCATTACCGCTGACCCATAAATTACCATCATGTTCTTCTTCATTCCCGCTTCCAGTCTCCATCGCCTTCTCTGCCAACTCCTCCCCACTGGCGGCGAATGGCCCCTCCACAGCATCCAAAACTAAAGTTGGCCCTGACACTACTCCCTCCTGCACCGCGCCAGAGCCTGAAACTTCCAATCCCCCCTGGGCGCCACTATCTTCTGTATTCCCCGTACTGCTTCGTGATAATACATCATCCATCTCCTGGTCGTATTGCGCACGAACATCCGCTGCATTTGCTTCGATCGGGCCCCACCGGAGATCGCCCTCCAGTCCCTCCGCGATCCGATTTTTGTTACCCTTCCGTCTGTGATTTAGCATTGTTGACCGAGAGACCGCTTTGCCTCTCGGATAACAGATACACATGTATTCAGGCAAACATACATAACTCGTAGGCATCGTACATAATTCTAAACTTAGAGGCGCAGTTGAGGTTCATTCACGATCGACTTTTCAGACTCCTGAAATATCTCCGTGACGCATTGGGAAAAGTGTGGCATAATTGTCTTCTGGCATTGATGAAGGAATGACAAAGTGAGACAGATCTGCCATTATTTGGCATCGGAACATGGTGAAGAGATAGTGCCCTGTGAGACCGCCTGTGGCATCACCGTCACCGTCTCGAGACTTACAACTGCGTCCGTCCTCAACTGCGATGGGCAATCCAAAGGCAATTCGTGACGGTACCGCACAAGACGTGTCGTCACATGACTGTCATGGTCATTTGCACTTGACATTGTCGTCAACAATTGACACCGCGACAGGGATACGTAAGTCTTGGTAATCGCGCCAGTCCGCGAAGTGCATCCCTTCCAAACAAAAAGTGGCACGCTGATTGTAGTGCGAAGCGAAACCCCGATATCCCTTCGATGCGTTCCATATGACCAAAAGCAACTCCCCTCCTACGTGCTATAAAAACTGCTCTTAATGTGACGCGATGCATATGTCAAGCTGCTTGAGTCATCGGCTCCTTGTCCATCCCAGTTACACAACACCTATCCCATCCTCTTTCTTCTCTGCCCTTCCCTAGACACATTCCAATCGTCCATCATACCCTGCGATGCCCCCGATGACTCCCTTCGATCGATCCATTGAGAGGGCCAAAGATGAAATATTGATCGAAGTCAGGAAGGATTTTGCCAAGCTCAATAAGCGTCTGGACACGTTGGAGCCGACTTCACGTCTGCCACCAATTCCTAGTCCTAGTCGCGGTCCGATGTACACCCGGGACCCAAACGTGGCTAAAGTTTTGCGAGAAGAGATCGAACTTCGTAACGCCGGAATGTCCGCCGAACAGGAGAAATATGTGGAGTTTCCGTTTGGTGTTTCAGATAAAAAGTTGAACACCGATGCCAAAGATGCCCTTGACCACATCATGTTGCAGAAGATTGGAGAGAAGTATGGGAACTGGACATGGGCCACCGCGGCGAGGACGACGCACCGAGCTCAATGCGAAGCGGTTATCAGGGCTGCATCCAACTCTCCGGACTTCATCGTATTCAGGCAGACTTCAAACAAATGGGCTATCAGAGATCTAGCTGCACAGCGCATGAAGTCTAAGAAGTCTTATGATCTGAACAGCCTAGATGAAGTTGAGGATGCAACTGATGTAAACCCACCAACGATAAATGTGACGACCACAGCAGATGTACAAGTCACAGCGCATGCTGGATTGGAACCGGCTTCAAAGCGAGTTAGGATCGAGGCTCCCCCAACTGCTATTCCCAACAGAACAGATTCTAATCAGGCGATTGCTCGCGGTCGTGGGCGTGGTGTTGGTCGTGGTCGTGGTCGCGGCCGCGGCCGCGGCCGCGGTAGCAGAGGCAGTCGTGGACGCAGTAGCAGAGGCGGTCGTGGACGTGGGGGATCTGTTGCATCGGTTTCTGGTTGAAGCTTGACTCCATGCGGTTTCATTCTTTGGTACAGTGAAACATTGTGCCATAAATTGTTTTGGCTTAGGCCAACGAATTCGACCTCCACATAAGCGGGACATTCCAATCTCTCCAAAATAGAATCGCGGGTGACCCCGTCTGAGTTATTACCTCTGAATATGTCCAAAGGTGCTATGCATTTCGGTTGGACTGTCTTCTGTAGATTGTTCTTAGTCGCAATAAATCGAGACACACGCAACGGGAAAGCATCTCTTGTTAGTCACGCGCAATATGCGAAAAATGGTGATTTGAGCCTTTGCATATGCGCGAAAGAAACCAAACCTGATAGGAACGCGCCTTGTCTTCATATTATATCGGAACTCAATAGAGAATTTCGTTCAATATTGATCGGAATACACAAGATTCGATATAGCTCTTGAATAGGTAGACCACAGCTTACGAACCAATGTTCGGGCGAAAACGGACAGGATCAACCGAGCAAGACAAACTAGGTAGTTAGAAACAAGGCACATGACACAGCATAATTCCCGCAGTGATGATCATACGCACAAGGTTCGTTTCCGACGCACGCAACATTCGGCCCCGCATTTGCATCAATGCATTGTATGACGGCTGTCACAGACTGCCTGTAGGAACATCGATAAATAGTGAAAAAGACAGATATAAGAAGAGTGACTACGGAAGTTGCAAAATACCGTTTGCGCGAGAGACTTTTGCGCGGCGATAGGCTTAAAGGGAGAAGTTCAGATATTTGCATCGCTCGCGCACGCCCAATAATGCGTCTGCTCATTCACGTGAAGCTTAAATTCGTTTTTGCTTCAAACCTCTGAGGAATTAAGAAATGGATGTGTGCGTAGAGGTGGTATACAGAGAACGCAAAGGCGTCGGTGGGGACATGTTTCTCTGGCTTCATTTCGGGGGTAATTTGATCCCCGACTCTCCCTGAACCGAATGTATTACCTCTCGGAGTCATTGAGTCTGTTCGGGATACCGCTATTGCCCTCTAAAGGAGTAGGTATGAATCGCAAGTGGGGTCCAACGACCTTGATTGAAAGCTTGCACGACTTCCGCGCATGGAGCAAGCGTTAAAGTTGAACGCGACCTAAGATGAGGTCTTCTCCGGCGTGGCCACCGGGGTTGCCGTCAGTTGTTGCAACACGATACCACGCCGAACGCATGGTCTGCATCATGGAACATGAGGGAATGCAGGAACTGATCCGCGACGCGCGCCGTCCCGAGATTTCGTGGAATGCGTAATATCATGATGCGAATAGGAAATGACGCGTATCAAATGGGTTCGATTGTGGCCTCCCAGCAGGTGCGTAATTGGGCAATGCCGGATATCCGGGAATGGGACATAATTGACTTTTTAAAATAATTCAAGAAATCATCAGTGTAGTCCTGTTGGATATTAAGTCTTGAGACTGAGATCAGCCATACCATCCAGGTCTCTGGTACCTCAAAGCCAACACGCATGCGCACGAACAAGAGAGTCGTGGTATGGAAAGGGTCGGGATCTTGATTCCCTAGATGGACACTGCTTTGTCTCTTCGCGGTGACCGCCAAGTGAGTCTATGTATCGTGCACTACATCTTGTACGCATCAACGTCAGCGATGCCCGCGAAGATTGGAGGGCCGCAGCGGGATGCAGGCGTCGTCGTTGACGAGTTTTCCCACTGAAGAGAAGACTAGAGGTGCAGTAGGTGTAAAACATGGCGACGGCGTTGGGGAGAAGGGCAGTAATGTCATTGAACGGCGGCGGCCGCCCGCGGGGAGAGTGGTGTGAAAGATGTCAAATCCAAGGGTGCGGATAATACGTCCCTGCTCCAGAAAGCTACCGGAGGGGGCTCGAGACGAACGTATTCTAAAGAAGAAGTTGAAGAGCACGCCACTGCTGAAGATATTTGGTTGATCAGTCGAGGGAAAGTTTACGATTTTACAGACTACATTTGGGGACGTGTTGACACGTTTAAGAACCACAACGCAGAGGTTTCTGGATCACTCCCGAAGCGTCCCTTCATCGCATCAACACACTACTTTAGCTTCCGTACCGCGCCGCCCTTGGCATTGCACGAAACTTCTTGCACCCGCTGCAATTTCGCACAGACGAAACGAGCAATTTTATCGTTTACCCCCATTTCCCACAAACCGAAGCAACACAAAAGAACTTGTTCATCCTGCTCTGCTTTCGCTTCGCGCCCATCTCGTGAGACTCTTGATGGAACAAGGTAAGCCCGTGTCCGCAAATTCAACTGCCACAGCAGCATTGGAAGCCTTGCAGAAGGCCCGGACGGAAAAAGAAGCGCAGGGTGTCATTTCCGGCAACGATATCACGTCGCTCAACAAATTCCTGCAATGGAGTACAGCGAACACTACGAAACGGGAGCAGGCTTCATCAGGCGACAAAGCGACTGAGAAAACCGAAGAGAAACTTGCCGCCGATCGCTAATGGCTCGACGCAGCTTTCCCTGATATGTTTGCTGATGTTAAACGTGTCGTCGCCATGCTCACGGACGAGAAAAACCCGCTCACCGCAGGGGAGAAAGTCGAGGCATTAGAGGGCTTGGAAGAGATGTTTGTGGACTTGAATTATGCTATCAACATCGATAAACTTGGGGCTTTGCAACCCATTTTAAATTGTGCCGCAGCAGATGAACCTGAAGTTCGCGCTGCCGCTGTCTGGGCCCTCGGCTCTGCTCTGCAGGATTTGAAAGGGGTGAAAGATGTCTTCATGCAGCGAGATCGACATGAAGTCTTGGCAAAATGTCTCGTAGACCTCAACGCAAAGGTGAGGGCGAAGGCTGTCATGGCGTCATCGGCCTTGTTGAGAAATTCGTCAAAGGAGATTCGAGAACGCTTTGCAGAGCTGGGAGGCACTATCTCTCTCCGGCGTCTTCTCGCAAATGATAACATTTTTGTAAGGAGACGAGCCAGGTTCTTCATGCAACATGCGAGGGCGACGGGAAATGAAGAGTTTGTGCGAGATCTACTTGACGACCGGAATGCCATTGCCGCGTTTTCAGAGTCCATTGCTGCCCTCGATGTTGACGATGTCGCTGATATGGAAGCAGGCATTGGAGCACTGCAAGTACTGGTCGAAATAGATAAGCAAGGCCTGCTGAGAGTCGCACCAGAGTTGCCAGGAGTCATCGATCAAGTAGTTGCCCGATGCGGAGATCCAGACCTCGCTGAATCCTTGACAAGTCTTGCAGATTCGCTGGGAGGATGATGTTCCTCCAGGGTACAGAGTATCTGATTTAATTCATGTTAGACGAGGGCGCAACGTTGTAAAGTGTAACAGTAATCCTTAAATCCTCTTAATAACAGAGCTTGATGTCGCCTTGACATGCGAGGCAAAGGCCTCCAAAACTTGCGAATCCAAAAAAGGTCGTCATGTACCGAGCATTCTACGAAGACCTCTTGAGAGCAGCAACAACGGCATCAGTAAACTCGGATGTTGACGCAGCTGCAGCTCCTTCCGCGGCCACGTCGCGAGTTAGAATATCTGTTTCTGCGAACACGCTCATGACGGCCTTCTCAATCGCTTCCGCGCGCTCCTCTAACTTGAGATACCTGAGCATCAGCACTCCACCCATGATGGTGGCCGTGGGATTCGCGATTTGTCGGCCAGGAAGGGAGCGAGCCGAATGTCTAGTTCCCTGCTCAAATATGGCTCCGCTAATGCCTATGTTGGCGCCTGGGAAGAGCCCCCGGTCCACCGACGAGACCAGTGGCGATGTTTGTGACAATGTTGCCGTACAGATTTGGCAAAATCATGACATCAAATTGCTGCGGGTTCGAAGCCATCTGCATGCACGTGTTGTCCACAATCATGGATTCAAACTCAATAAAAGGATACTTACTGGCAACGTTTGTGCAGCACACTAGTGCAGACGGCCTGTTCCTTGAGTGCTGCGTTGCGTAAGATGGCGCAGCAAACCGGACATGCCGCTAAGGAGGCGCGGAACCCGCGAGGTGGCGGTCAGCTTCGACAAGACGGGCGTCACCCAGATGGAGAACAGCGATAGCTTGCTCGACGGTAGCCGCGGCGGCGAAGTTGGGGTGAAGCAGGTGGCGAGGTTGCATGGTCGTGAAGGGGCAAGAAGGATCGGCCCCTAGCCCAATGCAATATCGGAGGGGTAGATGTGACAGTGAAGGCCATACAAAGGAGATGGGAGAGAGGGGGATGTGTTGGCGGCCGTGGGGGTTGAGAGGGGGAGGTGGGTGGAACTTGGAAGAAGAGGGAGGGACAAAAAGAGATTTTTGGTCGAGTGAGCGCGGGTGGCTCTTCGCCTTGTACGTGCTGGATGTTGATCCGCGGCCGATATCGCCCAGGCAGAAATAATTTCAATTTATAATGTTAATGTGACACGTTGCATATTTGGAAGAATGCTTTGGACCTGAACACCTGTGAGGATCAAATTTGCCCAGAGCACTCTCACGCGGAGCATGGCAGACATAGACACAGTCTCAGAGCGGCCCTCGCTTAGTTTTCAAGTCACCGGAATTCTAGACTGCGCTAAAAGTGTGTTTTCATTGTGGGCGTCAACGACGGTTGCTCGGCGCACAAGCATCCGCATCCAATGTAATAATACTGCACGACACAGAGCCGAACTATCCCCGGCGACAATTAACAGACTACCATTGCGAGTGCACATATCTACTGTACCTGTACATCCATCGACGAATGCCGTTCACCCTTCCTTCCCCCGCAAGCCCTCTAGTTCATGTACAACACTGCGCCGGGCAGCTCTGCACTGACCCCTGACGACACAATCGTCAACGACTTTAAACCGCTGTTGTGCGCCGGCACCGTGCATGTCATCTCCATCGCTGACCTCTTGGTCACCACGCACGCTTTGCTACCGATAGTTACAGTCGTCAAAGCTCCGAGCCCACTCCCGCCAACAATGGTTTCTGTGCCTCTCCCCTTTCCATGCCTGAACAGCACAGCCCCCACCACGTACAATCCTGCAGAGGCCCTCACATCCAGTTGAAGCACAAACACGTCCTTTTCGTTAAGCCTTGGGAAGATCAGATCTCCGTGCGCATTTTCCACGAAACTAATTCCACCACCGACGAAAGCTGGTCCGGACCGCTCGTCACCGCCCCGCCGTTGACCCCCATCCTCCACGTCTTTCCGCTCTTGTACGTTGACATGATTAGCTCCCCGCGCAGCTTGCCGCAGAAGTGATTCGCTCTGTACTCTCCGATTCCAGTCAGAGAGTTCTGCAATGTTGTCATAGCTTTCTTGTACTTCGATGGGGCGGGTTTGTTGTCGGCTGTAAGGTCATCGAACGGGTCTATCCAAGCACACTCGGCACCGCCGCGATTGATGTTAGGATGACCATTCCAACTCCCTGGGGTTACGTGCAGAATTTTGTCAGGCCTGCTCAGACTGTACGGACACCACACCCATCCGTGTCTCACCTTGCCCTCCCAGTCGACTTCGGCGTCAGGATCCCAGGCTGCGGCTCTTGCTTCGTCAGAATCGCTACAGCTTGCAGACGTGTCTCCAAATCCGCAAACCGGTCAATTATCCGTTGCGGAAGGGGCCCTGGCAATGTCAGTTTACGAGTCAGTTTACGTACTTGAAGCGCATCGCTTCCTCTGACCTCTGGCCCTATATGCAGCCCATCAACCAGCGCAAGAAGCGCAAGCAGCAAAGTGGTATTGCTTTGCTGCACGTGACTTGCCCACCATCTTCTCGTCTCAACGAATACCAAGTTGACCGCCGAGCTCCCAATTCCACCCCTCGCCTCCAACCTCCATCTAAACAATGGAATGAGACGCAAGTTGCGTGCAGAGTGAGTGCACTACGCAATGCGATGCAGCATGCAATGCACAGTGCACGCACCTCGCACTCCAGGTTACATAGAATTTACGGAGGGCGGTATGAGTGCATAACTATCATACACTCATACAGCCCTCTCGGTGCGCTCCAAGTGCCACCAATAGGAAGTTGTGTGGCCAACAGCGGCAACAATTCGCGTTCACAGTGCACTCAAATATGCTAAAAATCTCAAATTGCACTGTAGGTGCACTCAAAAAATCTAAATTTTTTCTTATAGGGTGTGCGATGGAGGTAATCGGGCGATGGATTCATTAGAGCATGTAGGAGATGGGCAACGTTGGCCTGCACCCAGGAAGCGTGGTGAGTGAGGGAGGAGAGAAAGGAAAAGCCAGGAGCGCGGTTCGTGGGGTCGTCACGCAGAGATAAAACGAGTCGTTGGAAATCAGGAGGAAGCTCGGCCCCCAGAAGACAGTGTTCGTAGAAGAACTTGTCGAAAGTCTTGTGTTGGTTTGTGATGATCGTCCCCAAAAGAGGCATGGAGAGGTGGTGAGATTTGATGATTCCACAAGGGTGTTGCTTGTGAATGGCACAGACGGCGAAAGAGATTGGACCTTCCTCATGTTTTATGATTCGCATGATGACATCCAAAGTTTTTCGTATGAATGTAGCGGCAGTGTTGGCATCTTGATCGACGGTTGCGATGATGGCAGCAGCTGGATCTTGGTGGTTCTCGTTGAGATGGGCGGCCGGAAGGGGCGTTTCTGCTACTCGGCGTAGTTCTTGAATCGCTGTCACGGAAACAGCGTATTGGAGGGCGGCAAGAATGTGACTCATGTCACCGGCTTCGGCGAGTCTGAGGGTCGGGGAAGTCTCGGCGAAGAGTGGGGCGGAACTTGCAACGACGGTAGCGGCGACAACAAAATTACGAACGGCCAAGTTGGTGAGGAGGTTGACATGCCTGAGCCGGACGAGGAGCAAGCTTTTCATGGCATCGTGAAGGCAACTGTGTAAGGCGTGGGAGAGAGTTTCACCTGGGGTCTCGTGGAGAGATGTGCGATTGAGCTCATGAAAGAAGGCGTCGATCACGACGGAAGTCTGTTCATTACGGGAAAAGTCGGCGTCCCGTGTCTGATGAGTGAAGAAGAGGAGGCGGGCAACATGACTAGCATATCTTCGTTCTGCCACGGATTGAACCCGTCGGAAGGGCGTAGTGCCGTGGAGGTTTATCGCTTGACGAAATCCATGCGTGACGTCCCTGACGACCTTGGCGATACTTTGAAAGTATAGATGGACGCAGGTTGCAACCGTGGATAAAGTTGCTTGAACGTCCTCCGTCGTGACGGCACCCGTGAGTTGAGCTGCCTTCTCACTGCGTAAAGGCAGAGCGTCGAGGGCTTCATCAAAGTCGGTGATCGACAGGAATGTGTTGCGGAGGGCGATGCCGGAGTCTGCGTCATTTTCCTCCAATTCGGTATGAGATCGTCGACCCGGGGCCAGGTCCGAACTGGAACACGTTAGACGGGCCAGTACGTCGGCGGCACATTTGTGGAGCTCATAAGACGGGGAGTTGGGGTCTGAAGTGATGAGGTCTAGAGTTGAGTCGGTTGTTGTGTCCATGGGGAGGGGTGACGACACCGGGGCGGATTGGATGGGATCTTCTTCTTCTGAGTCAGGAATGCCGACTGGGACTTGGGAGACGGTGACCATTTCCCCGATTGGCTCTTCGGCCGTAACGGGAAAGTATTTGGTCTTGGCACCACTAAACAGAGACTGGGCGCGAACAGCACCGCGGCCAATGATTTGATCAACCTCGGTCGGCGAGGGGTTTCCGGGTGCATCAGGCGGGTGGACGGAGTTCATATGTTGTCGAAGCCGTTTCGGGGTGCCCTTGGAGAGCTTGCAAAGAGGACAGAAGTAGACTAATTTGCAAGTGAATCCTTGAAGCGGGGGGAGGCTCTTGATCGGAAGAGTGATTGCCGGATCGGGGAGGAATTGGGGAGCCTGCAGGTAGTCGGAAAGGAGCGGAGAATCGGAAACAGAGGTACGGTGGAAGGAGAGGGCTTCTTCTGCGAGTCTAGAGCGCTGTGCGGCCTGGGGAGTAGGGATGTTGTGAACGTGGCGCAAGTGGTCGCTGAAGGCCCTTGCGCTGGGGGACCCGCTCTTGCAATCGACGCAGACAAGGATGAGGGGGATGGAATGGAAGCCAACAGACAAGGACGTAGGTGCGAGATGCAGTGGCACCCGAGGATCGTTGCGGACGAAAGCGGCGGCATGCGATGGCGTAGTCATTGCGCGTGAAGTCGGGAGAGAGCGGGAAAGGAGGCGAGAGGTGAGGGGTTTCGGGGATGCGAAACGCTGGGGAAGAAGAGAAGAGGGAAAGAGAGAGAGCGGGGGGTCAGTGAGTACGAGAACCCTGTATATGTGAACATTGCGTCGAAATAAGACCTGCGAGGGGCTCATACTGAGTAGGAGAACGGGGAGCCTGGGTAGCACAGAAAGGAAGGGTTGACGTTCCGATACGTGGTGAAGTTCTACGATGATGTGGAGAATTTGGCATAGTTACAGTAGTAGTGGGTGTCAAGGAAGTAGGGCATGCAATTAAGGGTGATTACGTGAGTTAGGGAAACACGTCGTTGTATGGCGTCAGAAGGGAATGGGGATGTGAATTTGATCTGTGATTTGCCAGAGTCTGAATGAGGTGCAGGTTGAGCAATTTTGATTTTGGTTGAAGTTATGAGTGTGCATCTCGAATTTGAGATTAGGGGGAGGAGGGGGATTACGGGAACACAGTTGTCCGTGTACATTCCTAACAGTGGGGGCCGGTGGCTGTATACTTCCAAAAAATTCTTCGACCGACTTTCCTACGCTGACGGCTTCCCAAGTCCAGGAAATTATAACTAATTGAAAACTCAATATTAACATTAAATATATAATGATTACAACATGCGCTAATTAGTAACGAAAGGAAGACACTGGTTACTATTCAACCACCAGGCCGGACATGCAGGCCGGACTTGCGTAAATGTATTCAAAATCCCAATATTCTGAGAAACTCACCTCGGTAAGAAACACGGGGTACAGAGTAAACCCAAATGTGGCGCTTCCGAGCAGCCCATTGAGTTCGCCTTACCGAGGCAGTTCACGGCGGCGGAACTGCTTGTGTACACGTGTACCCGTTTTACGGGTACAGTATGATTTGGACCACACCGGTGGAGACGCTCTTAGAGCGTCTCCACCAATGCCGATGATACGGTCACAGGAACACAAACTCACTTTTCTTGACTCTGTCCATCGACGGGCAACGTCGACGGGCAACGTCGACGGGCGCAATTCCATATCTGGACCACTTCACATTGTGATCCAGCCTTCCTTTTCTTTTAATTCTGCCACATCCAGAGTCTATATCAGAAGAGTCAGCTCTCGGTCAAGCCATTGATCTTGGATTAGGGGATTTTGCGGCATTTACTGGCATTGAGCAAGATCAATTTAACGGTGATTCAGATAGTGAGGACGATCGCTCTACTGTGCCAGCGAAAGACCGGACAGGACGCAAACCGTCGCTTGCTCGGTATCGCGGAACATTAGAAGCTCTATCTAACGAACTCAGTTGTATTATGACGGACGCGAATCTAGTTCAATCGGGGCTGCCTTCGAGCATCAAGTCACTTCTGTATGAGGAACAAAGCCGCGTAAGGAGGCTTCAGCGTTCGAATCTGAGGCAAAATCGTATGGATGGCTTCTGTAGTCTTTGATGGTTCGTTTCTAGTGCGCATTTCGGCCTCGATAAAGTGAACTCTGGGGTTTTCATGTTTTTGTATGTTCATGGTATCGCGTAGTTCATTCTATAGAGTCTAGTTCACGTTAGAAATACGAAAACGTTGATTCTGGGCCAAAAAAGCGAGGTGGCGCCTCCCTCATAGTCCTCCGGTTCAGTGTACCGAGACAGTTCATCATATCAGGTACGCAGCTTATCGAGACTTTACTCTGTAGTTTTGATAGCGAGGGACTACTGTAGTGGCTATTATGTTGGTCGGGCTACTCTTTTGCTGCGGTTATGTACTGCCACAAGAGCGCGCCAGGGACTTACCCGTCTTACATGGACGCACCCGCCATAGCGTAGCGAATCATCTTCATGTCCACCGTAATCACATAATCTCAAACCTGGTCTGGAAGTGCAGGAAATTGCTTTTTTATTGTTAGGACCCTGTCAGTATTGGAACTTTACATGGAATCCCCACCGTTACCGTTGCTGTGGTAGACGAAGCCCTCTATACCGTAGTCTACGAAAATTTCAGATCCTGGACTGATTAGGGTCTGTGCTTCCACGACCAAAATAGTCGGCTGGACTAATTGGGACGGATGAGTGGGAGCTTGCGGTGCCATTAACCTTGCGTTTTGTGGGCGGGGAAACAGCAGCTGCCCCTGTCTGTGTGCTTCGAATTCTTCGTCGTCGTGGTGATAGCGCGCGTCGTTGATGTAACCACCCATTGTGAATGGTGTAGGGACAACGCATATTGCCTTTCGACCGTTCAGCAGGTCCTTGACGGCGTTGAATCCGTGTCCGCGTATGTTCACTTGCAGCGCATATTTGTTGTAGCGATGTATGTCTACCCCGAGTACACCGCCGCCATAGTTCTTTGCCATCTGCCTGCGCTTTCCGAGATCGTGGTATACCAACGTACCAAAGTACGAACAGATTAGGTCCCCCTTCTGAAAAGTCTTTGCCGCAAATACACCCTGACCAGCCATTTGGTGCTTGATGGTTGAGGTTGCGACGAACAAACCGTTGGCAGTTGCATCAATCTGCAAAAGTTGTTTCGTGTCTGATTGTTCAAGCAGGCCTTGGTATTGACGGGGCCATTCATGGAATGGCTTGTTCATGCAGTCAATCAGGAATCCTCGATTATCCCAAGTGGATGGTAGATGAGACAGAATATGGTCGGGGAAGCATTGGTATGGTGGCATTCCTTTTGGAGCGTTCCACCTGGGATCAAGCATCTCTGGAGGGGCGTACTGTTCATGCACAGAACAAACTAAAGGAAGGAACTTCGACAATAGTTTGATATCTGTGGCCTTGGTAGCAATGGCTGATGCTGTTCTTCGTAAGACATGGTTGGAAGCCACAGCAAAGCATGCCTCATCTACTTCGCACCCGACAAATCTGCGATGATTGGGGAGAGTCATGCAAGCATGGGCAGTTGAGAAGGTACCGGCGAATAAATCCACCACGATATCACCTGGCTGAGAGAACCTGCAGATGAGTTCCTTGAGGAGGGCAACTGGTTTCTGCTCTGCGCGGAGAGCAAAGGTTTTTGATGGGTCGTTGCTGTTGCATCCTCGGAGCTGTTCACCGGGAAGAAGCCACATGACATTGTTAATGATGTTCTTGAAGGCCGGAAATGTTGAAGGGACGTAGTTAAAGTTCTTGTAGTTAACCATCGCTTCTTCCTCTTTGTATGTAAGACCGTTTTTCTTGATATGGACTGCCAATTCGGCCCCATTTACGAGTGAACACTTCTTTCCCGGGGGTACTGTGATGACTGAGGGATGTCTCTCGACTATCAAGGGCATCGAATCCACAGTAAATGTGGGCCTCTTTTGGCCCCTGCCGAGGTCTGTAGTCGAGGCTTTGAACTTTCTACGCCATGTCATGAATTGCTGTATCGAGCAGAAAATGATGCCGTGTCCACCTTTTCTAAGGACCATAGCTGCAGTTTTCACGACCTCGTCCATGTCTTCATTTGTGAGGCAATCATGGGCCGAGTTTTTCTTGTCCGACTGTCTTCTCGTGTTATAGGGAGGGTCACATAGAAGCAATTGAGCTCCTGAAGAACTTAAAGGGTCCGTAGGTGCGATTAAATCTTCCAGCTCGATGATTTCCTCGAAGCTTGACCGGTACAGCCTCAGATATGGTTTCAGTGCATCTTCCAACTCTTCCATCTTTTTCTTTATCGCTTGGTTTGAAATCGCGCGAGTTCTATTGGCTGGGATCTTGGTAGAGAATGGTTCGAGTGGAGTCTCAGCAGCCGACCGCTCAGGTCTTACTGGAATAATGTTGCCAACAATTTCCTTGACTCGAGGGGCTGTACGTACGTAGTTTTGTACAGCTGACCGCAATCTCATCTCCGTCTCTAACTCCTTTCGAACTGTGTTGGTAAGGCGAAGCGGTATTTTAGAAAAGCGTTGAGGAACTCCTTCGTTGTGCACTTTGAACCTTACGAAACCGGGCCATTTGATGTGAGATGGCAGTGCGTAGAGCTCGTGCGCATGCGTCATTGAATGAATGTCTTGGAAGAACTCTGTGGCAAGAGTGCGTAGGCACTCATCCAGGCTGTTGGTTCTATCACAGACGTGTGCGAACGTTTCTTCTTTCTTATGTGTCAGAGAAGCATGGGGCTCAAATCGCTTCGCTTGCGAGCTTCTGAGAAAGCCTTCTGTACGTGACTGAATGACCCGAAACTGAACGAAATCCGAAGTCAACTGAAGATATGGGAGGAACATGCTTTCGACACCGTCAAAACCGAAGCTGGCAGCATACGTATCCCACGCTCTGACCACTTGCTGAATTGCAGCTCCTATTCTAACTGCTTTTTCGGTAGTGAGGGCGCTCAAGGTTAAGCTGGGAGGGTACGAGGTCGGTTGTGCTATTGATCTTGTTATTTTCCTTTTCTTTGCAGGCCTCTCCTCGTTGATGCTCTTCGTAATGTCAATAATCACGGATACGAAAATGAGCTGCTCGAATCGGGTGACAGGTTCCGTTTTGTAGGCGTAGGTTTTATCTTTTTAGGCTTCGTCCATGAAAGGCCACTATCTGTGAAGAAAGAGCAAACCAAGTGCCTGTGATTTAAAGGGAATCCTTCGCGTGATGTGTGCTCGAATACGTCTCGAACTCGCCTATCGGTTTCATTGTGCATCATATCAACGGCGGCAGCAGTGCGAAAGTACAATCCATTGCTACTAGTTTGGAGCTTGGCAATGAGCTGAGTCTTTTCGTAGTTTCTGTAGTCGTTGCCTTCGGTAACAAAAAGGAGTATGTCCTTGACGGCTGGTGGCATCTCCATTTCTGCACGGTTAGCGAAAACCTTCTGGACCCATTCGCAGAACTTTGCAAAAGGAAGGTCTCTGGCTTTCGCGGTGGGTTCCAAAGCATCCCAAGCATCCCGAACGGCTATTGAAAGCTTTGCAAAAGTAGTGAGCTTTGCCATGGTAATGCTATGAGATGAAGGATGGGAGGATATATTAGGTAGAAGGCAGGGGTGGTGATTGACCCGTGCGAGGGCGGCGTGGATTCTGTTGTCGGTAGTCTTTTTAAATTGGGGCAACAAAAGAATTAGGAAGGCGCCGGATAGCAATCGGGTTAGTGCGACGAATGGGGAACGACGAGTGCCGACGCTGGATGGGAGACTCTTTAAAGAGTGTAGTTGTTGGAAGAATGAAGGGGAATGGTCGAAAGATCTGAAGAGGGACACGGCAGTGGAAATGTGACGATAAGTCAGCCGGATGAGGTGAATGGGTCGACCGAGACTTTCAAAGACGGATTAGCGCAGTGGTCAGAGAAGGGGATCCCAAGCGTGTTTGTTGGGGTGGGGGAGGCACAGCGACGGATAACGCTAATCCTCTGATGAATCGAGGGATCGCGAGGTGGAGAATGGTCATAAAATGGGGTTTGAGCGTGCTTAGTCGGCGTGGGAGGGCGAGGGAGGGCGAGGGAGGGCGAGGGAAAGACGTGTGCTGGAAAGGGAAGTTGGGTTGAGATGACGTAGTACAGCGTAGTACGACATTGGTTTCAGGTGTAGTATGATTCGGCAATCATACTGGCAAAGAGTGGGAAATTTTATTATTAAAACATGCTTGGCCGAGTATGATTGGCGAATCATACTGGCCGGAACCCCCAAAAAATTACTGAAAAGTAGGTCTTTCCCAGTATGATTGGGCAATCATACTCGAAGCGCCCGCCAGGTCGACCGACGTAAATTTTGGGGGATGAGCGGGGAATGCCCTGGCTTCCATGCGGGCTTGCGCAAGTGGAGGGCGCTGATTGGCGGGATGGAGGGGCTCAATGTAACGGGCCTTGCTGGTGGTGGCGTCCACTCTCCTACTCTATTGATGGTCCCATCAACGGCTTCCATCTCGGATGAGTCCCCAGGCGACCGGTTGAAGAGTGTGTTGAGAGGATTTCTGTCGTTCCTGCTTTGAACGTGGGGCTTATACTAGGGGGATTCGCGACCGCTTAGCTGAATCGTTCGGGAATCGCGGGACGAGAGCTGCTGCGCATTGGAGTTGTATTTGGTTTACGTGGATCACGCTGAATCGCGACCGTTGCTTGGAATCTTGGCACGAGAGCTGTAGTGTGGCTGCGTTGAGTAAGAGTGATTCACTTTGCGTACTATCAGGCTGTATAAAAGCTTTGATATGGTGGACGGGAGACCAGTTGCGGATGAGGAACGTCAAGGTGGATCTGAAAGCGGTTCAGAAGGCGAAATGAACCAGGATTCGAGTCGGAAACGATTGGATAGGGGAGAAAGACGCGCTCGTGCTGAGAATGAAGAAGCAGCTGGTACCGTAGCTAGTGCTCGGACCGACAATAGCTCTGGCAATGGGGCGAGTGCTGAAAGGGGGCGCAGAGGTCGTCGTGGTCGTGGTCGTCGTGGTTCTCGCGGTGCTCGTGGTACTCGTGGCACTCGTGGTACTCGTGATGGCCGTGGTGGTCGTAGTGCGCGTGCTGCGAATGATGGGAGTGAAGGTGGAGAAGAAACGGCTTCCGTCGCAGGCAAGAGCGCCAGTGTTGCTGCACGCGGTGCCGCTGAGGATGCTGCGTCCGTGGGCAGAGCAGCGGCTACGACTGCGATGCCCATATCCGTTGGACCAGTTGTTCTGCGCGTGCGCAGTCCACCTCGACCCCGAAAGAAGGGAGGCCAAACGATCAAGAGAGCAGCATCAAATTCCGCTGAGGAAGGAACCAGAACCCTAACCAATACGGAAACAGAAGGAAGGTCTGGTTACAGGCGGGAGGGTTCAGACGGTGTTGGAATATCGGAAGAAGCTGCTGACGTCATAATTGTGGACTCTGACGAAGAGGAGCGTGCTGCGCAGGACAGGCTTAAGAATGACAATCCCCTGCTGGCTCCTGAGGTAGATTTGAACAACTACCGCCAGTGTATTCTCGAAATCGATGTTTCTTTGATAAGTGAGCCAAAGCAGAGCATTCGTTTGGTGGATGAGGAGCACCTCAGAGAGATGCGCCAGTCAATCAAAGAAAATGGATACATGACCAGCTCCGGCACGCTATCGGTAACACTGAAGGAGGGCAACGGGTTAACCTGTGCCTTGGATGAAGAGATGATTACGAATGGGAAGATCACCAGGGAGGTGTGGTTGATTGATGGGCGGCACCGGCTCATCGTGATCATCAGAGAGAGAATCCAAACTGTCAAAGTGACGCTGTGGATTCCTCGTCGAGATGTTCCGTGTCTCCACTCTGCGGAGATTGTTAGCATTGGTGCCTTTTTGAACAAGAGTACCTCTACGAACAGAGAGATGACCTTGCAGGACCAGATTCATGCTTGTGTGTCTTTGGCAAGGACGCTTGATGCCAGAGAAGACGTTGATATTCGCGCATCTAATTCTTCCCATCTGGCGACTGCCCTCTTCGCCGGAAAGACTTTGGGGAAGCAGAAGATGAGGCAGTTGCAACGTTACGGAATGATTGGCCTGAAACTTGCTCAGAACCAGGCCATGTTTGATATCTTTTTAGAGGAGACGAACACTCAATTGAATTTGAATCTTAGTCACGTGGCATCGGATGTTCTCCTTGGTATGGACTTGGAAGGGTTCAGGCTTGGACTGCAGTGCGTGAAGCAGAGAATTGAAACTGCAAACCAAACTGGATGGAGGGCCACTGGAAGGTTTGATCGACTAAGCAGAGCATTCTACAATGCAGTGGCCGAACAATACGGTGAGGTCAAAAAAGCTGCAGAGTTCTGCGGGTGGCCCGTCCGTGAGTTTTTGCAGCGTACGGTAGGAAAGACGAAGGTAACAGTTGGAGAGAGCATTCGGACGGCATGGGAAGGTTTGACGAAGGTCAGAAGATGAAGGGCGTTATGAAAACCAAGCTGACGAATCTGAAGAAGCGTCTGAAGGCATTGCCTGGAGTCGAAGACTACGAGGCTGAGTCGGAATCAGATTCGGAGGTGGAGGGAGGATGTATAACCCTCACTAACTCAGAATCGTCAGGGAGGAATGATGGCGACCATGAGCAAGAATCGGAGTCGCCTCGAGGAACACCTCCCAATTCCAAACCAGGAGATTCATTGCGGCCGAAGCAGACTCCGGGCCCTGCCCAGAACTCTGAGCTGGCTAAGGAGCCGAAACAGCCACAAGGGAATGGGACCAAGCAAACTGAAGGCTCCAGTCAGCGACCTAAGCGAAAGAGTAAAAAGCGGAACTACAGCGAGCGCGGGGAAGATGAAGAGGATTTCGAGCCCGACTCCGGAAGGGGAAGACAGAGAAAAAAGCCGAAGATTGCGGGGACGGGGAAAGATGATGTCAATCCTGCTGCCACGGATGAGGGGTCCGGGTATATGCCGCGAGATGATCTGGTGCGTGCTCTAGAAGGCTTGCCTGAGAACGAGGTTATTCGGATTATGGATGCCCTTGGTCTGGATGTCGTCTCTCGTCCGGAAAAGGAAACTGTTCGAGATGAAGGGAAGTTTGCCTCCACGGATGGAAGCGGCTTTAAAGATGAAGTTGCAGCTGTACTGCCGATAGGGTATGACGACCCGGTTCCATACGAAGGTTTAGAGCATCCGCAATGGTGCCGGTTTGCTTTTCTATTCCCTAGTCAATGGCCAAAGAAGAACCCTATTGGTCATGCTATGCCGTTTTTGGAGACGATACTCGTTCCGCATGAACACCGGGCGAACGTGTTTTTAACAGTGCAGCCGAAGTGCTTCGAGATAATCACCACTTGGTCTTCTGGCGTGCAGCGCTGAACTACCTCGTCGATCATCCACAAGAAGAGGTCGTTCCCGATGGCGATGAACGCTTTACTGAAGTCCCCAAGAACCTGCTTCCTTGGGCGTCTGCCATTGCAAATGACTACGCTGCTCTCGCATATTTCGCTGAGAAACGAGGAGAGCTTGAATCTCAGGGGTACTGCGTTCTGAGCAACTTTCTGGATGATGGACGCAACCCGGAGAAGGTGGGGTCGGTGACAATACCGCAGATGGATGGGGACCGGCATGTTTTCTCACGTCTTCGGGCTGAAGTGCAGGCCTCTTTTCCTGGCGCTCAGGCTCTGAGGGATCCCGACAATCGCACGGTGTGGAATTGGATTGTGAATGAGGGTTTCGATGTCGATGCTGTGAAGGGTGAGAAAGGGATTGCTCGCTACACCACTACCAATTTCGGGGTGACTACTCATCTAGAGCAAAACGCAAGCACGGTGCTGACTGCTCGGCTGAGAGCGCTTTTGGACATCCGTATTTCGCAAGCGCTGGCGGCGTTGGTGGTATGGAAAAATAAGAGCGGTAGCGAGGAGATGTATATTCCGAAGACCGGTGGGCGGTGGTTGCTGACGGCGAAAGGGTGCAAGCGCCAGGCACTGCATACGGATTTTCCTTCTATGAGCAGAACGGACACCGTTCGTGGCAAGAGAAACCCCGGTTACTTTACTATTACCACAGGCAGTTTAGAAGTGCCGGTCTGGGTTTGTCCGTTTTCGCATAAGACGGTATCGATGGCCCCAGAACCAGTTATTCGCGCTATGTCGAAAGGGAGTGTGGCAGGAATCCTCAGGATACCCCCGTACTCTATCTTCGTCGGTCGTGGGGACATGTTTCATGCTGGTGCCGGATATGGAGATTCAGCAGGGGACGGGAGCTGCCTTCGATATCACCTGTATTTCGTGCCAATGAGCCATCGCTTAGAGGATGGTGTTCATATGCTCCAAAAGTTTGATCCCATTATGAAGACCAACCTGGACGACGATACGGACGAGGACGTAAATGAAGGTGAGGATGATGCAACCGGCGAGGTTGTCAGCGAAGGGGATGTGGATGGGGATGACGGTTATGTGGATGATGTGGAAGCCGATGGGGAAGGGGATGATGTTGTAATGAAGGAGGGAGTACCTGCTACTCAGCCAGTGCAAATTCTCAAAGAGGGTAGCTCGACCGCGAAAGCTGCTGTTGGGCCTTCAGGTGGGAATCCTGTCCAATTGCCAATCCCTGATACCCAGGAACAGGAGGTAACACCAGATTTAGATGAGTATGAGGAGAAGAAATCTGACTAGGGTCGAAGTAGGAATGCCTTGAAAAGTTGGTAGTACTTGTTGTAAAAGTAGACCCTGCGCGCAGCGGAGAGTAAACCTCGCGCCTTACCGGTGAGGGTGTCCTGTAAAAGATATTTTCTATTTGGGAAGTCAGGGACAGCGGAAAAGAAGGGGTTCAAGAGCGTCTACATGGGGATTTAAAGGCAGGCTCTCGACTGCATGCTGAATGAGCCTGGTTGTAGGAGTATAGATAGTTGTGTCGCGCAATTTTCCCGCCCTAGGTAGTGGGCAACATGGGAAAGAACATTCTGATCAGTTTACTTCAACCTATGTACTTTCTTGGGGCCAAGAGGGGGATATTTCATATAAATAATAAAAACTGCGTGGGCATTAGCAACGCTGACCTAGAGTACCGTTTTTTGTTAAATTGTTGTACAGCTGGTTGCCAGCCGCCGAAAAGAAGGTAAAAGCTATGAATGGCATGTTACCTGAAAGAGGATGATACTTAAAATAACAATTTGTTAAATTGTTGTAAGAGCCATGAATGGCATGTTGCCTGAAAGAGGAAGATATTTAAAAGAGCAATGGGAAAAGGCGGTTATTATTACGTTTGGGGAAAACATTACAATAGGAGCATGACGATAGGAGCGGTTGCGTATTTTCAATGTGTGCAATTTTCTTCATTGGGCGGTTTTGGCGTTTGAGCGATGAACCGCATTCCATACGGCACAAGTTTTAGATGGGCGCGTCATTGACTTGGAGTAGAATAGCTTTTTTGATTTCTTCATAAGTAGAGCTTAGTAGAACTTACATGAGGAAACGATTCTGAGGTGGAGAGAGAGATTTAGAGAGAGAGAGAGCTACCACTTGCGCACGTTTACTCGTTGTTTTTGTATAGAAGGACGATATATCTGTGAGAGAATGCCTTCATCACGTCTTAATGTTGGAGATATTGTGTTATTTACAGCAATCCCCGAAGTACAGATGTCACTAGGTGTGCAAGGGAGGTATGCCAGAGTTGGACAAGTTTGGTGTTCGACTGAAGATGGGAACGACATACTTGAAGTGAAGGGATGGTTCGGGACTAGAGCTAGCCTTGAGCAAATCAAAATTTTACACGTAATCTGGAGAAAGGGAAGAAGTAAGCTTGGAGTGCAGGAAAGGACTATTGAAGGAATTGAAAAGAATGGATTGTGTCTAGCAAGCGGTGTGCGCATATCAAATCATACATTCATGGAGGATGGAGCTGTGACGTTGAATCGCGTGGCGTCACGTCTGTTCTCAGGAAGAGCCACTGCGCCATCCGTCCTCTTCGCTGCTGCTATAGTGCTGAACTGCGACGCCAGAGTGACCCAAGTCGATCCAAATCCGTATCTGAACCCGTATGAAATGTTTTACAAGGCTAACGAGGCGTTGAATGCAGACAGCGCCACTACCCCTACGCAACCGGCTGTGGCGTGGTATACCTTGGCGCAATCGGTATACTCTGGGGATATAGAGATATTCAGTTCGAATGTAGCGTATGACACGTATATGGAGACCATCACATGCCTCCAGAACTGCAGCTTCAGCCCGCATGATGCCCGCGGCATGATAACATACGATTCAGATTTGTTGAGTACCTTGGAAGCAACGAAACATTTTCAGGAGGTAGATCGCAAGAGGCTGAGTATGTCTTTGATGAACTTGGATATAACTCGGCAGTTTGCCGCAAGCATTTGCAAGGAGCTGGGGATCCGGGATACGTTTGACGAAAAAGTACTCATGGCAGGGGCGTTGTGCCTAGAAAGTGAAGCCAGTACGCAACAAGTCGAGTACGCCGAAACCATGTTTTTTGAAGAGGATGGGAGAGCAGACGAAGACGCGGAATGGCGACATACATTCAGTCACCACATGGCGTACTCTATCCACCATGCGGACAGAAACGACAGAAACGTCGCCGTATCGATTGGGAAATTTGAAAGGGATGGAGAAAGCGTAGGCAGGAGGCACGCAGATTGTGAACAAGATTATGTGTTTGTGCATATATCAGACGTAACGAGATACATCGGTCATGACCTGAACAGTCTTCTGCTGAGCGGAGCGATGGAGAGAGGGCGGACGCAGTTCTTGCCAACGGGAAATATGACGATGCTCCCAAAAGCTATTGCGAGAATGGCGAGTCTGGCAGGGTGGCGGGGAAGCTGCACCCTCACGGTACGCTTCCCAATTTCGAATGGCATGATCAACGATTCGGATTATCACATATGCTTATCTCGCATCTCAAAGCCGAAGATATTGTCGTACGTGGAGGCTGAAGAGCAGATACAATCAGAGGAGATGAACGATTTGAAGCGTATCTATAACCTGGTGAACCAAACATTTCCTCAGGCCGTGGAAGAAGAAGAATACGTTGACTATCACGAGTTGAACGTTGATGCACAAGAACACATGGGGATATCTGTGTCGCCTCGGGTGCGCACCAAAAGGGCGTCCGTACTGATTTCGTCGATGGAAAAGGCGGCAAACATCGCCTGCGCTAGGTACGCCGAAGACAGAGGCGTGCCCATGTGCTTTTTGAACCAAATGGCACCCGATGACGTGAATAGTGTTCCAAGTTTTGTGTTCTGTGCAGAGATCCTCCCTCACCACGTCCAGGATGAAGAAGCCTGTGCTTTGATTACCTCTCCAGTCCATCGTGGGCCAGATCTGATCAACCACATACAGCTGAAAGCACAGCTACGGAAGGATGCACAGCGACGAACACGCAGATATCTTACAAGAGAGAAAATCATGGAGGAGATTGAGAACAACAACTTCACACTCAAATACCACCGTGGCATACAGATGGAAGACAGAATCACGCAGTATTATACGCACAAGTTTCTGAAGGGCCAAACTCAAAAGACGCTAGTGGGGACGATGTTGGGGTACCCCTCGGACGTAACAGATTGAATCCAGACACAACGCGCATCAACGATATGCAGGCATCTGGATGCCGTTCCTTCCAGAAATGCCTCGTGCAATTAGATAGCAGTGGAATTCGCATTTTCGTGATGCTTCCGTGTGGAATCGCAGCAGGATCGAAACTGAATCTGTCGTTGTCCTGGATTTGCCCAGACAGTATGCGTCATGATGCATTTGCTACACAAATGGCAATGGATGTTACCGGATAACCACGCGATGCAAGCCGAGGCCCAGTCTTTGGGCAGAAGTGGAAAAGTAATATACGCACAGGGTAGAACCAAGTTTTCACAGATAATTAGGAGATATTCCCTTTTATAATATAGAGTAAGGCATATTCCCTATACCCAAACGACATTACAAATTACGATGAAGTACTGTGGGAATGGAAAAAGCAATTAGCACATCACCAAGTACTAAAGAATATTACAATTAGCAGCAATAGTCCTGTTACGCAAAAGTAATACTAATTCACCCGGAGCCCCATTTTTATAAAAAGAAACATTTGGAAAACATTAGTGTAATTTGAAATATTCAAATGGAATTTGCAATTTTTTAAATTAATGTAATTTCAAACAAATGCGATTAGCAGAAAAGTGGGATTAGCCCATCGTGGGATTAGCAGGGATTAGGGCGAATCCCGCGAATCCCGTGAAACCCATAACTAAGAAGTATACAAGTTTAAAAGCAGAGCAGTATAGAAGTACGAAAGCAGAGAAGTATAGAAGAATGGAAGTTTAGAAGTATAAGAGTATGATAGTATAGAAGAATAAGAAGTATAAAAGTATAGAAGTTTAGAAGCAGAGAAGCAGAGAAGTTTCGACACAGAAAAGCAGAGAAGTTTAAAAGTAGAGATGTATAGAAGCACAGAGGCAGAGGCGTTTGAATGCAGAGAATTATGGAAGTATAGAAGTTTAAAAGCAGAGCGGTATAGAAGTAAGAAGCAGAATTTTAAAAGCAGAGCGGGATAGTTGTATATAAGTTTAGAACAGGGAAGTATGGAAGAATAGAATTTTAAAAGCAGAGAAGTTCAGAAGTGTAAAAGTATAGAAGGATAGAAGTTTAAAAGGAAGTACGACCACGGTAGAGTACTGTACGGAGGGGGGAGGGGGGCGCAGTAGAAATAAAAAATGCGTGGGCATTAGCAACGCTGACCTAGAATACCGTTTTTTGTTAAATTGTTGTACAGCTGGTTGGCAGCCGCCGAAAAGACAGCCATGAACCTTCTTCTGGCGGTGCATCCCGACGGTAGACACTCCACGCCCGTTTTGGAAGAGGCCATTCAAGATGATCTTCCGCCGATAAACGAGGTGTTCTCTGCGGAAGCGAGGGACGCTTTTAACTACCTTCGCCGCGTGACCGACATGTACAACTGCTTTGAAATGCCAGAATTGGTACTTGCGGAAATTGACGTCTCATTTAGACAAAACGGAGAGTACAACGAAATCATTTGGATGGCGACCACACTGTACACTTTTGGCAGTGGTGAGATCAATAGGATGCTTGGCTTCTACGAAGAAATTTATGGAGAAGATGTAGGAGTATGTGACGAAGACAGTGATCAGAGCATGGAGATGGATGATATAGATGACGAAGAATTGGATGAAATGCTAGAGCCAGTTACTCCAGAAACGCACTACTAATCAGTCTGTTGCGAATAAACACGATCTGGCTCATTGCTTCTCACTGTTTATTTTTCATACGTTCTAGCTGCTTGCGCTCTACCCCTCCATCCTTCGCTTTTTTTTGGTCTGGCGGTTGGTTGCTCCTGGTGCGGGATGCAGTACAGTTCTTCTTTTTCTAGATGTAAGGGGCAGTAAAAGTGGACGAGTGCCTGTGTGCCTGCATGCAATACCTACCATTGAGTCCATAGTCTAAAGTACCGATCCTACTTCAATTGGTCTACATGTTTCGAGCAGCAGAGGGGGCTGCCCCTAAGAAGTGTAAACGCCCGCTATGAGAGGTGTTAGCACTAGGTCCTTCCTAAGCGAGAGACCTGGACCAGTGTATTCCGTCATCCATGAGACTCCGTCTCTGCTGGTAACGCTAAAGTACTTGTCGTTTGAGTACAAATAAAGCAAGCCGGTTCCGGTGTCGTGCAACTGACCGCGCATCCATGGGCCCGTAGGCAACGGCTTGGTGATTTCAAAGACTCCTGTCATCTCCCCCATGCAAAGAAAGTTGACGGTGCCTCGGAACAACTGGAACGAAGAGGCGTAAACCGGGATAAAAGCTAGGAGAGCGTCGAGGGGAAGTCTGAGATACGTGGCAAGACTTTGAATGTCGCACTGAACGATTCCGCCTGGCTTGTCGATGAAACCAAACATTTTGCCTCCATGCCGCTCCACAGACTGCTTTGCTTTAAGCAGACGTGACAATATGCGATCGAAGGATGGAACAACCTCTTTTGAACAGGTACGGAAGAACCCACCTCGAAGACGATCCAACACACCAGCAGGGTAGTCTTGATCGTTGACGTACAGGACCAAGTGAGTACCGCGCATAACCCAAGCTCCTTGAAACATGTCATATTGCTGTACTACCTCATCATCAACGTAGATGGGCCAAGACTGAAATCTGACTCCTGCTGGATCCCGAAAAGAATCGGTTGGGATTTCATGAAAAGGAAGGGGGGAGATCTGGTTTCCAGGAGACGGAGACCAATTCGTTGACCAGTAGAAGAAGTGGCCACTGTGAAGTCTTGCGAGGGCAACATTGCGGCCACGTTCAGTTGCTCTCCAAGTCTGCGGGAAGGGAGAGGAGATGTAGAGATCCCCCTTGTCGACGCCACCGGGCCCTAGAAGCGGGGCGTGAGGTTTGTACTGCACGTACTTTGCGTGCGGATTGGGAGCGAGGGAGCGAGGTTGGTGGCGAGGGAGGTCCTTTTCTCCATGGTCACCTCCCAAGTAGACCACGTGGCCATCGGGAAGAAGCTCGGATAGCTCACCTGCTTTCTTGACGTTAATGCACGAAACGCGCCTGTTGGGAGGGTCGGCGGGGGCGGCGGGAAGAGTGTTGTCGTAGAGGAGGTTTCCTTTTAGCTTAGATGAGTGCCTGTAGTAATAAGGACACCAGTTGTCTGCCTCGACCTCGGGCAAATTGCCGAACTTGGACCTTGATATGTCGGTCTTGATGTAGGCGTTCGCGCAATCAAACTTTCCGTCCAGACGAAAGCCCTTGTCATCGAGAGCCCCGGTAAACGCTTTATATAACTTGATGACGGCAGCGGAAAGAATGATATGACCACTTGGCGTGAATACACGGTCATCGGTGGTGAGGTCGGAAAGCTTGCGCAACTGGTACTTCCTGCTGGTGCCATGATAGATCCAGACGTTCTTGCCTTCAACCTTGAGGCTGGGATTGCCTTCGTCTAGATGCAGAGAGGTACTGGAGCTGTCCAAGTCGTCTGCGTGGCCGCCGGAGAACATGGTGTCGATTTGATCATGAGCGGCCTGGCGCGTTGCAGCGTGGCTTGCGTACCTGGGCATGTTAAGACTTGAGAATACAAAGCGAGGGGTGAGGACTGAGGCGAAGCGAGGAGAACGAGCAGAGGCGGAAATAGCATGAGGATATTGGGAGGGCTCGAAGGGGCAACTTTGAGATCAGCGAGGAGGGGTATCTATTTATAGAGCCCAGAGCCATGAACAGTTTAGGTAAAAATGACACGTGGAGCTGAAGTTGAGGTATCCGTGAGAAGCTAAGGCATAATGACAGTGTACAATAAACAATTACAGCACACAGCACCAAACGACGTCACCCCGAGCCCCATTTAAAAAAATCCATATTTAGAAAACATTAATTGAATTTCAAATATTAAAATGTAATTGCACAAATTAATTAATTAACGCAATTTCAAACAAATGGGATTCGTATCTATACCCATGTCCGAACAGACGCGCGTTCAGGTGGGCTGAAATTAAGCGCAAATTTACTTCGGTCTGACGGAGTGCGCATTGGCTAGAAAAAAATCTGGAAAAATTTCAATGCGCACAGGGCCAAATTTGAGTATTTTATCATACCGGATGGACGTCGAAAATTGCCGACATGCATCCGACCGCAACCGTTGGCCGGATGGACGTCATCCTCGCTGTCATGTCGCGTCATTGATCCCGTTCGTCGCTGTCACGATATCATTCGCGGTTCCCCTATTCACGCCCCTGAATCCCGACGCGCATCTACTGGCTGGCGCTCCTCGTAACGCGCGTCTATTGGTTCACTACTGATCTCACTTACTCTGTCCGTTCCACTCCTTCCCCCGCCCTGAATGACCACATACTGTATGAGACAATCTCATCCGCACGTTCTCTGGAACCACACCGCTCCCCTTCCGTACTCCTGTTGCCCCTCCTCCAACGCGCCCGCCCTCTTACGACTATCCCTGTCCGTTTAGGGAATTAGGGGAATTAGGCGGAATCACAGGTTTACGCATATTGATATAACGATGTAGGGACCATCTATGTTTAGTTCTGGGGTCAGTTCCCGCGGGACGATACGTTTTTGGCACATGTCAGGATCGATACGTAATGACAAAAAACGTATCGTCCAGGCCTGATTCGACGTATGTGCGATTTTGGTACTGTCTACGGTATATGGCCCAAAACGTATCGTGCCGGGCGGTTTTAACGGCGACAGTTTTCTGGTGGGACGATACGTTTTAGGCCGATTTACACGGCGGCACCCCCATACGCGCTGTATTGGCAACATTGCTGTTGGGAATTTCTGACTAAAATTTTGCCGACGGCGGCGCACAGCCAATAAAATGTCAGTGCGCAAAATTTAGTTTTTGCCGTGTGCGATTAGAGGCGCATGAGCAATATTATTAACTTCATATTTTATCACGTACCGTGTCCCTCGTCTGGCAAGATTGTCAGATGCCCAAAACGTATCGTGCTGGGTGGGGCAATTACAGCAGGCAGATTTAGTGGCAGGGCCTTATACTGCACTAACAGTGTCCTAATGCGCATGTACGAATTACACAATAAGGCATAAGGTAATTAATTTAATTTATTTGAATTACACAATAAGGCGGAGTAATTTATGTCCTGAACATCAAAGCTTTCTAAGTTATTTACTGCGCGAAATTGAAAAGCGCCGTATGCAGGTTTCGATGATCGTTGCCTCAACGACGCATTTTGGACGGGTGTGTCAGAGATGCGTTGGGGAGGGATGCGCGCACGATGCGTTCTGGAGAGGTGCATCTAGGATGCGAGCTGAAGGGGTGCGAGAATGATGCGTTGGAAGGGGTGCCAGAATGCTACGTTAGAGAGGGGTGCGCTCGTGATGTGTTCTATAGGGGTGCGCTCATCATTCGTTTTTGAGGGATGCCAGAATGATACGTTCGAGAGGGGTGCGCCCACGACGCGTTCTAGGGGGGTGCGAGATTGATGCGTTCCGGAGGGGGGCGCCCATGATGCGGTCTGGAGGGGCGCGAGAACAATGCATTTTGGAAGGGTGCGAGAATGATACGTTCGGGAGGGGTGCGCCCACGATGCGTTCTGAAGGGGTGCGAGAATGATACGTTCGAGAGGGGTGCGCCCATGATGCGTTCTGGAGGGGCGCGAAAACGATGCGTTTTGAGAAGGTGCGAGAATGATACTTTGGAGAGGGCTACTCGCAAGACGCGTCCTGCAAGGGGCCTGAACGGTGCGTTTGCATGTTTCTTTTCTGTTTCAGCTACTTCTGTAGTAGATGGCCGTTACGAAAGCACAAGTGTAAATTTTGTGGGGTTGTTTGTGTAGTGGAGAAACAGCAAAACGGCACAATTGGTGAGCATAGCAGTTGGATATGGCTCGACGTAGAAGATGTATAAATGAATGATTCAACAAAAACGGCGGGTAGTGATCGCACGGGCACATGGAAATGTGAGAATCGCTGTGACATGTGAATGGTTCCGTTTTCGAGAAGATTGAAGCTTTCTATCGTTGAGAGTTTATTGAAAATGTGGTCCTAATACTGCAGTATGTGGATATCGAAAACTACTGGCAGTCCAGTTGGAGAAGACCTTGATGTATGGCCCAAGCCAGTGGGAGCCATATTGTCAGAGGCATATCGTCGTTATTCTCGTCAGCGGACTCTATGGATGCATCCGAGAAGATGACGGCTAAGTCCTTCTCAGTGACCCGGGCCGGGCGGTCACGGAGAACGGAGTTGAAGCGGCAAAGGATTTCGGAAGGGAACAGGTTTTCAGCGATCTGTTGCTGGAAAGACTTCATTCGCCAAAGGTTCCAGGCGAGTGATATCATAGGACGTAGATCGCAACGACCGTATTGGCCGAATGTGGGGTGAAGTGGTTGGCCAAGGCAGTGCGAGAGGCGGCAATCATAGCACTTGAGAGGGACTTTTCTTGGGACGGGGCAAGACGGGACGAAATGGGTCGTAGAGAAACAGGCATAGCAGCTTCTTTCCATGAATGGACAGTCATTCTGAGGATGTTCCGTACCGGAACGGCGTGGAGAAGCGTGGCATAAGAGACACGTCGTCTTGGTTAGGAAGAGGAATTGAGTTACTAAATGAACCGTGGATTCGGTGTCAATTGCCTGGAAGTGACTAAATGGCAACGATAGGGGAGGTGACGGGGAAGGGAAAGGGTTTGTAAGAACATTAAGTTGGGTGTGGCGCGCCATACTGGGAGAAGTTCGTAAGCTCGTGAATGAATTTCTTCCCGATGGTGGAAGTGATGCGGGCCGTTTGCCCGAAAGGACTTGCTTCAAAGATGGTGACGCCGTCGGAAGTGACCGTGGACGGACTGGAAATGGTGCTTGCTGCATTGAAGGTGATGCTGAAGGCAGCAAGCGTTCACTTGATTGTTGTGGGGAGAAGCTAAGGATTCTTCGAACTGGAGGGGCTGGAGGGGGGTTGGTTGGAGCGGATTGCTCAAGCAAGAGAGCATTTCATCAAAGTTGTGCTGGGTGGATGTGGTGGCTCCGATTTGGTTTTGCCGTTGAGGCTCGAGATGGTTTTGATTTTGATCTTGATGTGGAGGTGGCAACTGCGATTGCGATGGTGTGGTGGGAAGCGAATGTTGCTGAGACTGGGATTTCGAATTTGCATCCCAAGGTCTAGAGGTATCCGGTGTGTGAAATTGTGAACTCTGAGGGGTGTGCGGTGCATTAGTTGGCTGGGAGGGGAACATAGATCTGCAAACATCGCACCAGACTGCGTGCTTGTCGAAGCGACAGACACCAGAGACTTGGCCATCCATGGCTGTGTAAAGTGCATCTTTGCGGCAATCCGTGGTATTGAGGACCCAATTCATCATCTCGTTTCGGTTCGTTACTGCGAGATCATTTTCGTCAATGTTGCCCTTTTTGAGAAGGGAGGTTTCGAAGCTCTTATTGTACTGGGTTGAGTTTAGGACGAAGACGAATGCGTGGTGTCCGTCGCGTCCAGACCGGCCACTCTCCTGTGCAAAGTCGACGAGGCTTCTTGCGGCGCCAAGATGAACTGTTGCTCGAACATCTGGAACATCTATTCCGGTACCGAAGGCGGACGTACAAACCATAATACGGAACAGAGTTGAAGGTACGAGGTCCTTGGTTGTTATGATGTCGTAGAGCTCTTCGTTTGCTGTCCAGTCGTTGTGGGCCTTTTCGCGAGCTTCTTTAGTGAGGCCGGCATGATATATGAGCGGCTCGACTGCGATGCGTTGATTGGAGTGGGCAACACTTCCTTGTGCATATGCGGCCGTCAGGGCTTTGTGGAGGGAAGTTGTTTCTTGGCGGGTCAGGGCGAAAGCGATGATTCTATATATTTTGGGCAACGGCTTTGGGGCGTTGGTGCAATCGAGGAAGTGCTGATGCAGAAAGCTTACTGCATTCATCTTCATGACTTCTTGTGCGGTGGCAAAGGAGCCTTCAGGAGTGCGAGTGTTTAGGCCCGGTTCAGAGTCGTCACTGAAGGTATGAACAACAAACTCGAGATTCCTTCTTTGAGAAGGCATTGAAAAAAGGAAGGCTGTGTTAATGCCGTGGCGCTCTAGAATGATTCTTCTCTCGCAGGGTGGGACGGTAGCACTGAGGAGTACACGAGGGACTGACTTTGGGATGATAGAAAGGGATCGACGCAAAAACTTCAATTCAGGGCGGAAATGTTGCCACATGGCTGTGAGATGAGCCTCATCAATGACTACTCGAGAGAGCCTGTTAGTATCCATAAGTCGAACAACCAGCTCTTTGAAAGACGGCCGCGACAACTGTTCGGCCGTGAAGATGTAGAGGTCGGCAAATTCCAGTGATCCTTGTCCATTCGCGCAATGTGATGCGAGTAGGGCGAAGTTTGTCGCGCGCCTCATGTACTCCGATACAAGGGCCTTGAGGGGAACGACTACGATAGTGGACTTGATATTCTTTTCCATGAAAGCTGGTAGAAGGACTGCCATAGACTTGCCTGATGCGGTGGGCATCAGTACGAGGGAGTTGTTCTGCGACGCGGACACAGTGGCTGTGACAGCAAACTGCGTTTGAGACATGAATTCCGCAGATTTAGAACGTGTGGCCTTTTTGAGAGCGGACAGTAGAGGCCTGACGAGGGGAGGGAGGATATGATTCGGGGGGTTATCGAGGCGAATACTGTGATTGGAGTGGGACCCTACGGAGAAGTTGTTGGGGAATTTGAGAGCAGAGGGGTTTGGCTGCAGTTGTTGCAGTTCGTTTGCTGTGCTTCCGTTGAGAGCATGAAGGAGGGGTTTCGGTTGATGAACCTGGAAGACAGGCTGCGGCTCATGTTGGGATAGCGAGGTAACTCGAGACTGGAGTTGCTGTGAATGTTGGAGGGGGAGCGGTTGTGAAGAAGCGCGGTCACTATAAAATGACGGCAGCTTCAGATGGCGGTGCCATTCATGGGAGAATTGGCGGTGCTTTGTTAGCGTGGTGGCGGGACAGTCGGGCATTAGCAAGGTAGTTCGTCCGTAGTGTTTGTGGGCGATAGAGGAGGTATGCGCAGCTTGTTGGTGTCCGGCTGTGGTGTGTTCTGCCAATATGTCATTCATGCTGCTGTGGAGCTTATTCTGACATATAAGCGGAACCATTCCACTGGTGAACTGCCTGTAATCCTTGAAGGAGATGTGAATGCTCCTGGATTGCAGGGCAGTCCTGATGACCTTTGTGACACGTGCAGGTGAGAAACGTTGGCCGTTGTTGGCGAATAAGAATGTCCAATGGGTTCTCATGGCTTCGTCACCATGGAGAGCTCTGACCATTTCGCATTCCAAAGGGCGAATGACCGACAAGTATGAGATCATTCGGAACGAAGTTTGCTTGTCGGGAAATCGGTACACCGCGCGGTTGTAACCGAGCGCGGCCCTTGACTTGCAGTAGCCAGGGTTGAACAAAATTTCGGAGTAGTGGCCGATGAAGATGTTCCGGATGTTGTTCTCCCCATTTTGTAGCCTATAAGTGCATATCTCGGTTGCTCGACCGGGAGATCCGGACGAAAAATGCATCATAGCAAGTAGGGAGTCTTGGATGATTTGGCAATGAGCGAGAAACTGCAAGACTCCTGTTTTCGTCATTCGAACACCAGCGACTTGAATTTCTCGGTCTTGGCCAGAAGAAGCAGTAGAGGTAGGGGGCAGTGCCGGGTGTATCTGGATCGTGCCCCCGCCGTGCAAACGCAGACGCTATGTTCTGGATCGCCGCCCGCTTCCACGTGCTGATCTGGGTCGCATGCACGCCGTACTTCTTCGACAGCTCCGC